>NC_087472.1:35968328-36288324 GCF_036321535.1 Camelus dromedarius | reverse complement strand
AATGTGGATTATAAAAATCTATTCTCAGACTTGCAGTGAGGAATAATTTATGTAACGTATGTTTAGATGCATCTACCACAGTGTCTATCATATAGTGAATGCTCAATAAATAATTGAATGGATAGGTGTTAGGGGTTTCACAGACCACCCAAAGGCCATCCATGCATTTCACATTAGAAATCTTTGAATTTTAAGAGTAAATTTTTTTTTTGGAGAGGGTAGGTAATTAGGTTTATTTATTTACTTAATGGAGGTACTGGGGATTGAATACAGGACGTCCTGCATGCTAAGCACGCACTCTACCACTGAGTTATATCTTACCCCGACTTGAATTTCAATTCATCAGTATTGGGCAATCTATCTAAATGAAAAATAACACCTCAACAGTATGTTTATGTGCACGTGCATATGTGTGAGAGATGGTGTGTGCATATTGTGGGCCAGGGGGTGGATATTTACTTCAGCAACTGCATTTCAGAGGGAGTTGAGGAAACAAGACTTGAAGTCAAATCAGATGACAGGATGGTTGGGTCACTCTAAGGAAGGCCCAGAGTGGACCCAGAGGAGAAAAAGAGTACTGTGCAGAAAGCCACGAAGGGCTGCAATGTTCTCTCGTTCTGAAGTCGCAAGTCATCACTGAGGAAAAGTGAAGAGTCTCTTGAAAGAAAGGAGGCAACCTGACAGAAGACTTTCATGACTTATAATTTAAAAGAACACTAAAAGAACAGCTAAAAGCAGATCCTCCCCCCCCCCTTTTTTTTTGTCTTTTGTGGAGAATTAACATCAGATGAAAATCAGAATCTCACCAAACCATTTACTCAGAAAGTAGACCATGGAAAGGCTCTCCCTAAAAGCTGTCAGAGAAATGGAAAGCAATCAAAAATGGAACACTAGAGAACAATTCAAAGGTGCAGTGAAAAGGGGATGGGGGTGGTGTGATACAGAATATCATGAAAGAGCAAGCCTATTGTTAAGAGAAAACCAGTGAGGGGCCTCAAAATGTCATCTGAGTGATGAGAAAAGTGACAGGAGCAAAGAGCCAGAGTGAGGAGGGAATTTCCGTGAAGAAGCTACACTTGCTCTTAGGAGAGGTGACGTTCCACCAGACTGGCAGAGCCAGCCGCGGCGGGCAGGAGCCGCCATGTCAGTGCCTGTAAGGACCACTCCAACATGTCTTCCCAGAGAACAATTCACCGAAGGGAATGGGGCAGCGCCCAGGGCACACCTAATTGGCAGCTGACTGGCAGTTGTGAACATAATCATCACCACCATGGAGTCTTCGTAAGTAGTTGTTACTAATGGAATTGAAATTGCCTGGGTGAACTATAATTGCTCTAATCAGTACTACTATTCAATTCAATAAAATCAGCTCAATCATATTGAGCCACCTGGTATGTATTCTGTGCTGTGCTAACTCAGTTAGGATCATTCGTTCATTTATTGAGCGCCTACTGTGGACCAGGCATGGTTGTGAGCTCTGGGGATATAACGGTGACCAAAATAGACAAAAATCCCTGCCCTCCTGGAGCTTACGTACAAATGATGTAAAAGAAGAAGAAAGGAAACTAACTGCTGAGCATCTTTTATGTGTCACGTGCTTTACATACATTATCACATTTAATCCACACAACAACAACCTATGGGAAAGGTTATTATCATGGTTTTGTAGAAGACAAAACTAAGGCTCAAACAGATCAAAAACCAGATCAAGAGAACACAGCTAGGTGGTGGCAGAACTGACACTGGAAACCATCCATGCCTGTCTCATTCCAAAGTGCATGGGTTTCTCCTCTTCAAGTTTCTGACCTTCCGCAGACCCTAGTATCAATTTCATCACCCTCAAGATTTAACTTTTAAAGTCTGCTGTCTAACAGCCATTCATAAATGCCATGATTACTGAAAGTTCAATGGGTCAGAGTCAGATCTTGGGGATATAGAGATGACAGGACATAACCTTTGCCCTGAACTCCTTTACTCAGCAACTAGAGAGGCAATCTAACAGAGCGCTTAAGAGCCCTCATGCTGGGGAAAGACTAAGTGGCTTCAAATCCCAGTTCTGCCTCTGCCTGTTACTACCTGCATAACCTTGAGCAAGTTATTTAATTTCTCTGTGCCTTAATTTTCCCACCTGTAAAATGGGGATAATAGTACTTACCTCATGCAGAGGGAGGATGGTGAGGATCAGGAAGATAATAATGGCAAACACTTACATACTGCTTATTATGTGTCAGGCACTATTCTAAACACTTCATATGTTAGCTCTTTAATGACAACCAACAGTTCTCAAAGCGTGGTTCAGGGACCCCTGGAGATCTGTGAGGTACAAACTATTTTCATAAAAATACTCGGGCTTGTTTTCCTTTTTTCATTCTCATCATCTCACAAGTGTATAGTGGAATTTTCCAGGGGCTGCATGGTGTGTTATATGATCTGTTGCCTGAATACAAAAGCAGATATGAGAATCCAGCTATCTTTTATTAATTCAGATATTTAACAGATTTGCAGAAATGCAAAATAAGGTTATTCTTCTCACTACATTTTTTTTTGGTTTTGGAAAATATAGCTATTTCTCATTAACAAGATGTTATTTATATTAACATAAGGGATGGGGTTAATATTATTTTAATAAATTGATAAATAATTTTTAAAAATTTCTCAGTTTCAATTTCTAATGAGGTAAATATTGACAGACATAAGCCAAATAAACACTCTGAGGTCCTCAATAATGTTAAACCATCTAAAGATCCTGAGACCAAAAAAATTTGAGAACCTGTGATATATACACTACCTGAAAAGCATTTAGCACAGTGTCTGGCACATAGCAAGCACTCAGTAAAGCTAAGTAATCATTATGATAACACCTATAACCAGAATAGGTACCATATGATGAGTGTCTTAAAAGAAATGCTAAATGTTGTGGAAGTGCGCAGAAAAGAAATTTCACATCCAGCTGAAGGATCCTGTAAAGGCTTCATGAAGTAGGAAATACTTGACATGGGACACTAAAGAATGAAGAGGATGCTGAACAGAGAATTCTGTGGAGAGGAGTTGATTCCAGGAGGGAGAAACACTGAAGCGGGAGAGCAGAGGGTGTGCTCTAGAAACCAGGAGGGGTCAAGTTTGGCTGAAACCAAAGCTATATGCAGAAGAGTAATGGGAGAGAAGGCTGGAAAGGAGATTGGTGAGTGCCTAACTGCAGAGAGACTTGAATACCAGGATAAGGAGTTTGCATGTTACTCAGAAGGTAAGCGGGGCGGGGCACTAAAGACCATTAGCAAAGGGCTGAGGTTTAGAGAGATGACTGGCAACTATGTTGAGGATCATTTGAAGAGGGAGAGGCTGGTCATGGAGCAACTGGTAGGGAGCCTATGGCAACAGTCCAGGAGAGAGGGACAAAGAACTGAGCTAAGGTAGTGGCCAGGGGACCAGGGGAGGGATGTGAAAGAATATGAACATCTATTAAATAAATATTCAGTGAACTTCCCCAACCTGCTCTGTTTCTCTCTCCAACATTAAGGACTTCCTCACTCCCTAAAGATAGGTTATAATGGGCATATGTCATATTTATGGCCCCCAAACTGTGCCACATTGTAGCCAAAGAAATTGAGCAGAATAAGTATGTCAGATTTCAAAATGAATGTCCACCGAGGAAATGAGGGTGCTGAAGAAAAGAAGGAAAAAAGTGGAGACATATTGGAGGTGAGGGTAGATAGTAAAATCCAGACTCCCTGTACAAATCAAAATGTGTGCAGATATATGGCTTATGCAATCTAGTGGAAAGGGAAGTGATGAGATGAGCCCAAAGCCAAATGAAAAGTATTTTTTCAAACAAAAGCAAAAGGAATGTTTGTTCCACCTGTCCTGAGTAAGAAAATACTCAGCAGCACGTGGATATAGTGGAGTGGGATTAGCACATAATAGTTCCAGCCTTTTGTCCAGTTAATTAATAGTTTGGTTTCGGTGTTTTTTTTTTTTAAAGAAGCCAAGCTATTCAGTGATATACTGCAATGTTCCTTTAGTTCCTATACCATTCTTTCTGTGCTGCATAAGGGACAATGAAGTTCCTGGAAAACTGTGGGCATCTGTGCTCTGCCACGCTGGCCATTTCACAGAATTATGAAGACGTGGGACAGAGGTCTTGCAGACAAGTAGAGAGGTATTAAATTTCTTGCTCTCCCAAGTGGCTAACACATATAGCTTTGCTTGGCAGGAGTGAATTTTACTCTTCATTCTGATCCTGTGAAAGGTCAGTGTAGGTAAAACATTCTCCTGGTAGGATTCACTGTCTACTAGTGGCTTGACTCCAATTCTCCCACAGCCCAGTACCAGTATCGTGCTGTAATTGGGAAGACTCAAGTGGGAAGGGGTTTCTGTGTCCCAAGGCAGGTCTGGTAGACTTGTCTACTGAGCTATGATATACTCAAGGAGAAGCCAACGACCAAGTGTCATACCTCCCCCTACCCCAATAACAGAAAGAAAACAATGGCTAATATTTATTGAGGACTTACCAAGTGCCAGATGCACTTGACTTGGATCATCTCACTGAAACCTCACCACAGCCCAGCAAGGGAAGCAATATGATCATGTTGTAGGTGAGAAAACAAGTCTCAGAGTTTCAAGTGACTTGTTCAAAGACACACGCTAGCTAGTAAGTGGCAGAACCAGGATTTGGGCCCGCATCTGTCTGACTCTTTCTATTATGCCTCACCACTGCTAAAAGAGTTTAGTTTGTTTTTTAATTGAAATACAGTTGACATACAATGTTCTGTTCACTTCCGGTGTACTACAGAGTGATTTGATATTTGCATACATTATGAAATGATTGCCATGATAAGTCTAGCAACCAGCTGTCCTCATACAAAGTTCTTACAATTTTATTGACCATATTCCTTATGCTGCATATTACAGCCCTGTGGCTTATTTGTTTTATGACTGCAGGTTTGTACCTCTTAATCCCTTTTAGAGTTTCTTTTTTGGTCTTCTCCAGAAAGCTTGTGCTGCCTCACAGGGCAGAGCATGTTTTTGGTGCCCCAGGTGATCAGAGCACCAGCCATCTCGGCATCACCTTGGAGAATTTTCCCTCATCTGAAAGCCTTTGAGGTGTCAGGTCAGCCACCTTGGGAAGCTACCCTAACCCATTTGGGCTAATAGAATCTCAGATTAAGATCATCTGGTCCAGTGCCTTGGCTCATGTCGACTCGTCTCTCTCACATCCCTATCTAGAAGCTGGCTAATTTGTGCTTAAAAACTTCCAGGCAGGGATGGCTTCATGGGCATATGGCTATTTCATTTTGCACTGGGCCCTACAGATTATGTGGTGATCCTTCTTCCAGTGAAGAGAAACTCATGAGCTCAGGAGGCAGCCCATTCCCATCTTTGGACCACTCTGTCTCTGAGCAAGGGCATCCTTGTGGTGTGAAGAAATCTGTTTCCCTGCAGTTTCTTCCCACTGGCTTCAGAGACAGACTTGAGATAAAATTGCTAGCTCTGCAACCTTCTCACCATGGCTGTAAGCACATCACTTAACCTCTCTGAACCTCAGTTTCTTCATCTCTAAATGAAGGGCAGGGGGTTGGGGAAGGATGAAAGAGGTGAAGGGGATTAGGGGGTACAAACTACCAGTTATGAAATAAATAAGTCACAGGGATGTAATGTCCAACACAGAGAAAATAGTCAATATTATTGTAATAACTTTGTATGGTGTGTAATCTACAAAAATATCTAATCACTATGTTGCACATTTGAAACTAATATAATATTGTAAGTCAACTATACTTCAATAAAAATAAATAAATAAAATTGGAATATTATCAGCTTCTTTGAAGGGTTTTTTTTAAGGACAGATAGGACACAGCACATTGCACATAGTCAATGAATGTTAACTATAATTAACACCATTATTACCCCACCAGAAGCACACTGAGTGCAAAGGACAGAAAATGGTACAGAACACGGTACAGAACACAGATCCTGATGTGTTCCTTTTCTAAATTGGACAGATTGCTTGAAGTATCTTACATTTTCACTATTCTTCTTACTTTCCATGCTAAGAAAACTCGATATCATTAGCCCACTTATCATTTTCCCTCTAAAATACTCTAATCAGCCTTCTTATTTAATAAAAAATATACTTCTCAGTAGTAGCTGTAGTATTTCATCATAGGATTGCTTAGTGTTTCAATTTCGTGTAATAATTTCCCATCCTTGATTTCGTTTGAATCTTGCAATAACTCTATGAGGCAGGCAGGGCAGGCATTAGTTCATTCATTCATTTGTTCATTCATCTATTCAGCCACTATTTACTGAGGCTCTGCTATGTGCCAGACACTGTACTAGGGGCTAGGGATACTATGACAAACAAAGCAGACCTGCTTACCACCCTCTGGAGCTTATAATCTAGTAGATTTGCAGATGAGGAAACTATCCTTGATGTTTAAGTAATCTGCACAAGGTCACATGTTGAGTAGGAGGTGGAACTGGGACTAGAACTAAGGTTTTCTAACAATGCTCATTCCAGTGTATATTCCACTCTCCCATTCTGCCTCGTGCTCCCCTGCATCCATTGCCTTCCTTTTTTATACTCCCACCTCAGCTCTAAAGCATTTTGAATTTGCTATTAAGAATATTTTTTTCTGTTTTTCATTAAAGTATAGTTGATTTTCAATGTTGTATTAGTTTCTGGTGTACAGCATAGTGATTCAGTTTCATATTCTTTTTTTAACTTTTTTATTGATTTATAATCATTTTACAATGTTGTGTCAAATTCCAGTGTTCAGCACAATTTTTCAGTCATACATGGACATATACACACTCATTGTCACAATTTTTTCTCTGTGAGCTACCATAACATTTTGTGTATATTTCCCTGTGCTACACCATATAATCTTGTTTATCTATTCTACAATTTTAAAATCCCTTTCAGTTTCATATTCTTTATCACTATATGTTATTACAAAATATTGAATATAGTTCTCTGTTCTATACAGTAGGACCTTATTGTTTACCTATTGTATATATAGTAGTTTGTATCTGCTAATCCCAAATTCCTAATTTATCCTTCCCCTTCTGCCCTTTCCTTTTTGGTAACAAGTTTGTGTTCTATGTCTTTGAGTCTATTTCTGTTTTATAAATAAGTTCATTTGTGTCATATATTTTAGATTCCACATATAAGTGATATATGATATTTGTCTTTGTCTAGCTTACTTCATTTACTATGATCATCTCTAGGCCCATCCATGTTACTGCAAATGGCATTATTTCATTCTTTTTCATGGCTGAGTAGTATCCATTTTATATATGTATACCACATCTTCTTTATCCAGTCATCTGTCAACGGACATTTAAGACTATTTTTCCTAAACACCACTTTTAGTCTTGTCATTAGTTTGATTACACGTCGTTCCTGCTAGTCTGGTGGTTCAACACCAAGTCACCCCAGTGTCTCCAAGCTGTTTCCAGATCTTGACTACTTGTCTGGATAACTTGTTGGTAACCCAGAATCAGGAGAACTAGGGGCCTGCATTACTTCACCCAGTCTCCTAACTCCTTCCAGGGTGAGTTAACCTTTCTTTGGCTGGCAAGATAATATAATTTCCTTTTTAAAAGCTTGGAGTGGCTCCCAATTGCCCATGTATGAGATCAAGTCCACTCTGCAGGCCTTTCTAGGCCCTCCATAATCTGTTCCCACCCTGCCTTTGAACTTTCTCTCTTTCCTCCCCACCCCTTTCACACATCCTCCCCAAGCTCATTTCCTATCCTATGGCTTATTCATTTATTCATGCAACTTATCACTCTTGTTACCTCCATCCCACAAACCTAGAAGCTCTCCTTTGCCTCTTCTATCTAAAATAAATCTTACTCAACTTAAGTATTACTTCCTTTATGAAGATTTCTTTAATGGCTCCAGCTCTCAAGGATCTCACCAATAACAGAATAGTCTTACATCAAGTTTTAAAAATTAATTGCCTAAATACATGCTAGAGAAGACCTCATTTGACAGCCCTTCATTCGAAAGAGTCCTGGGGATTTTAATTGGCCTCCTGCTTAATATGAATCAATAGAGATGATGCAGCTGCAAATATATAAATAAATAGATAGCTGGGAGATACAGACTCAGGCTATGCTAAAAGAAATATCATGCCTAAATTGAGAGAAATAATGCTTCTACTGGACTCATTAATTCACTAACTTATTCATTTAAAACACATTCATCTCTTTTCAATGTGCTTACCCTTTGTCCCAAAATTCCACTTTCAGGAATCTATCCCACAGAGGTACTTGGCAGCATTATTTGTCTCTAGTAATTGTGAGATTTTTCCCTTTATCCTTGATGCCCTGAAGTTCAATTGTGATGCTTCTAGAAGTTACCAATTTGTCTTCATTTATTTTACTTAGGACTAGGTACAGGATTTTATTTTATTTTATTTTATTTTTTTTGGAACACTTCAGACTCCCCAGCTGTATTTTGGTGAAGTTAAATGCAACATTTCTTAATACATTTTTTCTTTTCTATGGATTGACCAATAACTTGAGAACTGAAAATTGTAATTACTTTATATTCAATTCCTTTAGATGCAAGAAATATGTCCCCATGTTCTTTAAAAGGAGCTAATATTTGCAAATGGGTCAAAAGTTTCAAACAAATATATTTTTCAAGAGAATGTATTTTTCCTCTTTTTAAAAAATACCTTTATTGTAGTATGGTTCCTGTACAGTAAACTACACATATTTCAGATGTAGGTACAGGATTTTAACCCATGGATTCATGTCTCATGAGTTGTGGGAAATGCTCAGCCATTTCTCTTCAAACATTACTTCTTCCTATTATTTCCTTCTAAAATTTCTATTAGAGGAATGTAGAGCTTCTTATTCTATCATCTGTATCTTCTAATTTCTCTTTCAGATCTAGCATTTTTATAGTGTTGTGCTATATTTTATGAATAAATATGTCAGCTTTTTTTGTTATTTCACTAATTCTTCCTTTGTTCCTGCTTTATTTGTAGTTTAAACTGTCAATTGACTTTTTTTTTAAATGCCATATTTGTTTATACTTTCACAAGGGGTGCTTTGGAATAATCATTTTTTCACGTCACTTTATTTGATATTTAAAATTTTGCTAGTCCAGTGGGTGGAAATGGTATCTCATTACTGGCTTAATTTGCATTTTTTATATTACAAGTAAACATTTTTACATCCATGTATTAGTCATTTGTATTTTGCCATCTGGTAGTTGACTTCTTAACATTTCAATGAGACTAAAACTGAGGATTTCTAATCCACTGCTCATCTCATACTTTCTATATTCTTCATTTCTAGAATTTTTCTTTTATATATACATACATATATGTTATGTGTGTACATATATGTAATATATGACATATATGTGTGTGTATGGATATATCATATATATGTATTCTGGGTTTTTTATATATGTAATAATATATGTGTGTGTATATATATATATTTTCTGGGTGTTTTTTAATCTTTCAACCTTTAAACATACAATATTTTAAAGTCTGTTCAGATTTCTGTATTATCTGTAATTCCTTGGAACTGAATTCTCCCATTTCTTGTACATATTGACTAACTCTTATTGTAATGGGTTTCTTTTTTTTTTTTAAGAGTCAATTTTACTCTTTATTTGCAGTTTCAAAAATATTTTTATGCACAAGTAGACCTAGAAAAGAGATAAAGAAACCAACAGGTCAATAATAATTTTCTAACTGCTGGGTTTATATGTGAGTCTGATCATTTCTCTAGTGGGTTTCTTCATGGGCCTTATCATTTTCTATGTGAGCTTATCTTCTGTAGGATCTGTATTCTATGAGAATTTGACTCTGAGTTGTAGAGGTGGCCTTATGGGCAGTTTTTAATTTGCCTCTGCCAGAGTTCTGTGCTGCTCCCAGTTCTGGACAAGTTTTTATGTTAAGTTCTCAGGGATTCTGAATTATGTGGGTACTATGAATTTGGGTCTCATACAAGTGTGTAGCTCAGGTTTAGATTTTTTAAACTTCTTAGGGGTGGGTTTATTTCTAGGGGAAGATGAACTGCATCTTGTTTGTAGAGACACAGTTAGCATAATAGTAAAAGTATGGACCCTGGAATTAAGGTAACAGGTCTGAGTCATATATCTGCCACTTCCTAGCAGTGTGACCTTAAGCAAGTTACTAATTTTGTTCCCTGTCTGTATAATGAGGATTATAATAGTACCTACCTCAATGGGCTTTTATGAGGGTTAAATAAATCAGTACATGCAAGACATGTAGAGCAGTACCTGGCACATTGTACGTACTAATCAAGGTTTGTTATTATTGTGCTTCTGGTTACATGGCAAATCTGGTTTCAATTCACAGATGAAGCAGCTCTCTTCTGTTCCTTGTTTTGTGCAAGAATTCAATTTTAACTCAATTCCAAGTCCTTCAAAGGACCCAAAAGCCCAGCCACTAAAGTACATATCTGGTCTTATTATCTCCGTGAGTTGTGACACTTCAATTCATTCTCATTGCTGTGATTTTGAGTTCCATTTTTGTTTCTGGAATCTGAAAGATTTCCTTTCTTGCTTCTTAAGTTCAGCCCTATATTTTTCTGGTTAAATTTTATCTAGTGTGTCTCTGTGTTTTGAGTTGCATTGCTTCTAATAGTGAGCAATATTAGATAACCTAACTGTCCAATAGTTAGGGATTTGTTAAATAAATTATGGTACATTATTCAAATGGAATACAATTCAGCCATAAAAAATAATGAAGTAGGTCTGTATACCTATATGAGATGACACAGAATATAGCTCTGTTGTATCATTAAGTGAAAAAAAGCAAGAAGCAGAGACGTGTCTATATTGTGTGTATACAAATGTATATTTTTTTTAGAAAAGGTACTGGAAGGATGCTCACCACAAACTATGACTATGGTTACTTCTAGCATGGATATGAGGGATAGACTTTTACTTCACACTTTTTCCTTTAGTTATATATATTTTTAAACTAATATGTAGGCATTTCTTTTAAAAATCAAATAATTTGAATAAGGAGAAAGACAAGTACTCCCTCTGCAATTTCATCCCTCTTCTCTCCAAAAGGAAACGTAATTAACACTTACCAAGTATCTACTTGGCCAGGAGCTGAGACAATAATGATGAATAAGTTCCATCCCACGCCATAAGAAGCTCAAGATCTAATGGGAGAGATATGCATAAATTTCTCAGAGGGAAGGGAACTCAGAGAAGCCTCACAGAGGAGCTGGGGCTGAACAAAGTGGAGTTCACCAAGTAGACAACGGAGGAAAGGGCATGGTAGCAGTCAAGGGTTCAGTACGAAACAGAGAAAGTGAGACGAGTTTAATGAAGGAATTGTTAATAACCATGAGAACAGGGTTAAGGGAAACCAACAAAGGATTGTGAAGCACCGAGGGAGCCTTTACCACCTTTATGCCTGAAGTGCCGAGAGGAGGGAACAGTTATCAGAACCCAGAAAGAGTAGCTGTAGCTATAAAAGATGGCCACCAAAAAAGTCTGTGGCCTATGGTAGATTATTCTAGAAGGACTCAACCAAACTGCTGACACTTCACAGAGAGGGAGCCAGGAGAATAAATATCCAGACATTAATTTGCATCTGATCTCCAATCCCTTGTTAGTGCCTCCCATTGACCATATCCAACAAGAATTCAGAGAACAAGGAAGCTAGTTAACACAGTCCATGAAGTTCAGCCTCTGGAGGTAGACAGAAAGAGTGGAGAAGGGTGAAAAGTGGATCTTCAGGGGGCATCTGGGAACTTTCTGTATGTTCCTCTTAATTTTTCTGTGAACCTAAAACTGCTCCAAAAAATAAAGTCTATTTTTTTAAAAAGTAGATCTGGAGGGACAAATAGAAAATATTCTACATAGGCATTTAGTGCAGAGAGATCCATATGGGTAAAGGAATAAGAGCAAGGAATCACAAAGGGTATTTGAGAAGCAGACCATTGCTTAGTGTGACTAAATTGCTGGTTTTATGGGGAGGACAACGGTGAGGTGGTAGAGTGGGGAAGATGTGAAAGGCATGGTGACAAACTGTATGAGTTCCAAATTCTTAGATTTGCAAACTGTCAGCCCATGGTACAAAATTGGCCTGTAAATGTCTTTTGTCTTGAGTTTGAATGTGAATATCTTTAGACAACTACGTGGATTACGCCACAGGTCCCACCACTTGCCATTGTCTCACAACTGGTCTACCTCACCTTTTTTTATTATCTATTTGCCCCTGAAGATATTTGAAGGGAAAATCCATATTAGAGTTTGTCCAGGGGAGAACAAAGCATCAAAGCATATGGGGTTTGGAAACCATGTCAAATTAAGAGTTAAGGGAACTAAGTCATTAAGCCTTGCAAAAGACATGACTTAGAAGGACATGATGGCTTCCTTCAAGCCAACCAAAAGCTAATATAGAGAAGAGAGAATAGATTTTCTTTGTGTTATCCCTTCATTCATTTGACAAGTATTTGTTGTATGGCCTCTACCAGGTTCCAAATAGCTGAATTAGGCCCAAGGGGTATAAGTTTCAGAAAGGCATATTTAGATTCAGGATAGTGATTCTTAACAGTTTTGGGTCTCAGATCCCTTTGAATCTGATCAAAGGTGTGGGTCTTCTTTGCTGAAATATGTACCTACACACATGTATGCAAATAGCCACATGGAATTTCAAGAGACTTATAGACCCAGTGAGATGCATATATGGACTCCAGGCTTAGAATCTCTGGAGAATATGATAGTCGTACAATGGATAACTCTGCAGCCATTGCAAAGGATAACATAGACATCAAGTGAGAAAAAAAGCAAGGTACAAAATAGTGTGCATAGTTTTTAAAAAACGATTATACAGATACAGATATATAAGTATAATGTATAGTCTACCTCTAGAAAAATATATAATAAACCGGTAACAGTGATTGCCTCCAGTGGGGGAACTTGGCAAAGGGGGGAACAGAGGGAAATTAGCTTTTACTTTGAGAGATGAGATGCCTTGGGCTAGTGTTAGTAGAGGAGTGACATGATCTGACTTATGTTTCTAAAGGATTAGTGCAATAATTCTGGTTTAAAAAATTGAGGGTAGCTTAGAATCGGGTGGTAGCAGTGGGATGTGGTAAAATATATTTTCCACAACTTGGCCTTTGAACATTTGGCATTTTGTATCATGTATATCTAACACCTATTCAAAAAACATTATGTATCAAAAAGAATCCTTGGCAAACCCTCCTACACTGTTGGTGGGAATGTAGTTTGGTGCAGCCTTTATAGAAAACAGTATGGAGTTTCCTTAAAAAACTAAAAATAGACTTACCCTATGATCCAGCAATTCCACTCCTGGGTATATATCCGGAGTGAACTCTAATTCAAAAAGGTACATGCACCCCAATGTTCAAAGCAGCACTATTTACAATAGCCAAGACATGGAAACAACCTAAATGTCCATCTTCAGATGACTGGATAAAGAAGCTGTGGTATATTTATACAATGGAATACTACCCAGCCATAAAAAAGGATGAAATAATGTCATTTGCTGCAACATGGGTGGACCTGGAGATCAACATACTAAGTGAAATAAGCCAGAAAGAGAAAATATATCATATGATATCACTCACATGTGGAATCTAAAAAAAAAAAATGACACAAATGAAATTTTTATAAAACAGAAACAGACTCAAAGACAGAAAAAAACTTATGGTTACCAGGGGAGAAAGGAGGGTGGAGGGAAAAATTGAAAGTTGAGGATTTGCAGATACTAACTACTATATATGAAATAGATAAACAACAAGGCTATACTGTATAGTGCAGGGAACTATATTCAATATCTTGTAATGGCCTATAATGAAAAAGAATATGAAAAGAAATATATATATGTAACTGAATCACTATGTTGTACACCAGAAATTAACACAAAATTGTAAACTGATTATACTTCAATTAAAAAAGAACCCTTGGCAAAGATCTTTCTAGGAATTAAATACTTCAAATCATGGAGTATTCTGCTTCAGACTGTACGGAACTTCCTGGAAGGACTCATGTCAGTGCTAACTCCACCACGAGGAATGTGGTATTGAAGAGTCCTGCACTTGGAGGGGAGATGCTATAGATGATGAGGGTTATCTGTCCCCACCTGAAGATGCTAGGAATCTAAGAACTCCTATTGCACTTATAATCATTCTTTATTTATTTGACAGGTAGTTATCAAGCACCTATTATGTGTCAGGCCCTAGGGTAGGTACTAGGGATATAGTGGTGACAAAATAAAATCCCTGTATTCCTGAAGTTTACATTCTAGTGGTGGAGACAGACAATGAACAGCAAGTAAATATTAATATGTTAGGAAACAATAAGTGCTGTGGAGAAAAATAAGTAAAATGGTATGGAAGCATGCAGGGAGAGGCAATTTTTAAATAAGATGGTCAAGGAAATGTCACTGGTAGGTGTCATTTGCACAGAGGTCTGAGGGAAGCAAGTGAGTAAGTCTCTACGGGGAAAGAACATTCCAGTTAGAGGGAACAGCAGAGGCCCTCTGGGAGTTATCTTGGCATGTCTGAGAAACAGCAGGGAGGCCATATGGCTGGAGCTGAGTAATCAAGGGGGAGAGTGGTAGGAGTTGAGGTCAAAGAGGTAATGGGGAAGTAGCCAGCTCCTGTAGAATCTTCTAGGTCATTCCAAAGACTTTGACTTTTACCAAGAACTATAGAAAAAGCCAGGGGCAGGTTTTGAGCAGAAGCATGACATGATCTGATTTACACATTTAATGGATTTTGTGATGATCCAAGTAAGAAGTGATGCTGGCTTGGAAGAGGGTAGTAGCAGTGGGAATGAAAACAAGTGACCAGGTTCTAAATGTAGTTTGAAAGATTCAGCCCACAGTATTGCTGATAGATTGGGTGTGGGCTGTGAATGAAAAGGGGGAGTCAAGGAAGACTCCCCGTTTGGCTTGAACATCTAGAAGAATGGATAAAGAAGACTGTGGGAGAAGCAGGTATAAGGAAAACAGTCATTTTGGTTTGGGGGAATTTCGAGTTGAGATGCCAATGAGGCAGCCTAATGGTCAGAAAGATGAGGAAAACCCCTGGAGGAGACTAAGAACCAGTAGCTAGTGAAGTAGTAGGAGAATCAAGAATGTGTGGCGTCTCAGACGCCAAGTGAAAAAAATCATTTCAAGAAGGGAGTTATCCACTGCGTCAGATGCCACCGTTGGGTCAAATAACACGAGAACAGAAAGATGATCATTGGATTTAACACTGAGAAGATACTGTTGACCTTGACATGAATCATTTTGGTGGAGTGATGAGGGCAAAAGCCTGATTGGAGAGGGTTCAAGAGAGACTAGAAGGAGAAAAATTTTTGCTGTGAGGAGAGAGCGAGAGAAATGGGGCTGCTGCTGAGGCAAAGAAAAGTTTTTTTAAACATTGAAAATGCTGGTTGGGTGAGAGAAAAACTGCTGATGTCGTCGAGGGAGGGAAAAATGACTACAGCAATGACCTTGGGAAGGCCGCAAGGGTCAAGATGCAGTACACAAGCGGAGGGATCAGCCGTCAGTGAAATTACAGTTTGTTCACGGTGACAAAAGGGAAGGCAGAGTAGGTGGATACGATACAAGTAGGTTTGTAGATACCATGGTGAGAGTCAGAAGTTGTTCCCTCAGGGAACTAGAAAGCACGGTCATCAGCTGAGGGGTAGAGTGGGGCAAAGGAGTGTTAAAAGTTTGAAGTCAGCATGGTTTTAAGTTTTTTCCAATCTTCTTCAGCTGCTGAGGCAGATTTGGAAGAGACAAAGAGTTGATTTCACCAGAATTCGGTGTCTGTCACTCAACTGTGATGAGGGCAGAGCGAGGCAGAAGAGGTTAGCATGTACGAAAAAGAGTGTACCGTGAGGGCCACGGAATCGAAGCTGTACACAGGAGAGCAAATGAGGACACTAGGGGGCTGAGGAACAGTTCAGCATACACTTGTTCTCTTGTTACTTTTGTCATGTAAGGGCTAAAAAGTGTCCATTCCTGTTAGCAGGTAGGAGGGCCCCAGGGATGGGGGAGTAGTGTTCTCATCATTGTGTTCCACTAGCCCCTCAGCATCACCCCTGTGAGTGAAGACACAAAACTTAGAAAACTTCGTGTCCCCCCATTCCCTCCTTGGAGATTCGCATTGCCTGTTAACATATTAAGGCTCTGAATATTCTTGGAGTTGGGAGACCACATTTGACTAATCCAGTGGTTCACAACTTTGCCTGTTCATGGGGCTCTTTCTTATGTAATACGCTTAATGTCCATCCCTAGGGACTGATACTCCATGGAACACACTTTAAGAAACACTCATTTAGGAAGCGTGGTGCGGCTGGAGAGCTGAGTTTTCACCCCAAACCTCACTCACTGCAGCCTTTCTTCAAGGCAAGTGTGTGTGGCAGGAACCCCTACCCTCTCCCAAACCATCTCGCTTAACTGCAGCTGAGCTTGCCATTGGAGACCTGGGTTCTGGCCAGTTATTTTTTGCCCTACAGCCAAATAAACCTGATATTGTCAATACAGCTGATTCCCTCGTTTCCATTCAGCTGCAGCTCTCCAATGTTATATCTTCAATCGTTTAAGAGATATTATTGTGACAATGCCCTGGAAGTAGCACAAACGTTTATTAACTGCTTCCCTGCGTCAGGCACTATGCTTGGCATTTCACATATATTTTCTCACCCACTCTTCACAATAACATGGTGAGACGATATCTGTTATTAAAAAACATTCAGGAAAACCACCAGCCACCAGTCTTCATCAGAAAAGTGTTGCCAGGAAGAAGGCAAATAGATTGAGTCAGTAATGAGCAATGTGTTCGTTACAAACAGATTTGAAGCCCTAGGAACTTCATAGAATCAGAATGTTGGAGCCAAGAGGGATCTTAGAGATCAATTTAAGATATTAGGGAGAGGTTATTGCATCCTCTTCAAACGTTATTGTGTAAATTGTCCCAGGAGAGAAGGATTAAGAAATCTGGCCATAACTGCTTTGGTTTAAATCAAGCCATATAAAATGATATTGTCACACAAACTAAAGCCTACAGATCACGCTGCAAGAATGCAATATTGTAGTTGGCTATTGGTTGGAATTGCAAATGAACATTTAGAGTTTAATCTGTGTTTCAGTGTTGTGAAAGCCTGATTTCACCAGAATGCTGTGGTCCTGAAACCTGAGTGTTTATCAGAATTATTCCAGGTACCTGTTTTAAAATGCAGGTTCCTGGACCCCATCTTCTGAAAGCCTAATTAAGTAAGCCTGGTATTGGGGCCAGGAAATAGGCATTTTTAGCAAGCTCCCTGGGTGGTACTCAGTAGTCCACCACTATAGGTGGTCCACAGACTGACCGCAATCTGAGAGACACATCCCAAAGGATATTCTCTGCCTAATCAAGGTGTGAGCAGACCAGTGTCAACTAGTTAGCTGGGGCAGTTGCTCTGCACAGATTGAGAGACTGTTTCTGTGTCTCTGCTATCATTAATTGTGTTCCTCAGAACCACTAGGCCCTCAGCATCACCCCTGTGAGTGAAGTCATAAAACTTAGAAAACCCCATGTCCCTCCATCCCTCCCTTGGAGATTCGCATTGCCTGTTAATATATTAAGGCTCTGAATATTCTTGGAGTTGGGAAACCACATTTGACTAATTCAGTGTTTCACAGTGTTGCCTGTTCATGGGGCTCTTTCTTATGTAATACACTCAACATCCATTCCTAGGGACTGATAATCCATGGAATACACTTTGAGAAATAACTCATTTAAGAAGCATGTTGGGGATTGGAAGCTAAGTTTCTACTCTTTCTGGATCCTCATTTTTTTCCAGAATCTCATCTTACTGTGATAATGAACTCTTAGAGACATCTCCTTCCCTGTGACTTGATGATGGGATCTGAGGCTAAGGACCAAATGTAGTAGGCACTATGAGGAACTTTTCTGGGACATAACATTGAGGCAGAATCAAAATTCCTCCTGCAAGCTCTTAAGTGATCATAAATTCTTCTGTATACCCAGAGGTTTGTGGTATTTCCCCATATTGTGGTCACTTACATAGTAAAGAAATGGGCATGGATTGTAGGCTCTGGGATGCCTAGACCCTGAAGGGATCTTGGTTCTCAGCCAAGATATGGTCCTCAGTGTCACAGGTTCTAAAACTCAATTTTGTCCTTTTTAATCAGGGAGTGATTAGGTTCCAGGGGACAAGTTTCACACAATCTAAACTCCTGAGGCAATGTTTTGGAAGCCAAAATGTTTTCAATTTATTAATTCATCTTGATAATTAACTGCAAAGCAAACTTATGTCAATCAATGCATCCTCTTCCCAGTAGGATAGCTAGTTAGGAAACCAAAGAAAGGCAAAGCAAAAGGCTCTTTGGCGCAGGCAGTCTGCTTTAGTGAAAAGAGCCAGGATTCTGGAGTCATCCAGATCTAGGTGAGAATCCTGGCTAGGCTACCTGTAGTGGGTTGAATGGTGTTCGTTCTATGAAGAGATATGTCCAACTAGACCCTCAGAATATGTGACCTTAGTGAGGAAGAAAGTCTGCAGATATAATTAAGGTAAGGATCTCTAGATGAGATTATCCTGGATTAGGGTGGGCTCTAAATCCAATGATGAGTGTCTTTAGAAGAGAAAGAGAAGACCGAGACATGGGGGAAAGGTGTATAAAGACAGAAGCAGAGTTTGGAGGGATACAGCCACCAGAAGCTAAGAAGAGGCAAGGAATGGAATCGCCTCTAGATACTTCGGAAGGAGCATGGCCCTGCCAACACCTTGATTTCAGATTTTTGGACTTCAGAACTGTGAGAATCAATTTCTATGGTTTCAAGACACTGAGTTTGTGGTAATCTGAATAGCAGCCACGGGAAACTAACACCACTCATTTAGTTTTATGGGCTTGGGTCAGTCACTTAACCTCTCTGGGCCTCAGTTCTCTCATCTGAAAATAAGGACCCTAAGAGATCATACAGTTAGCATGAGGATTAAATAAGTTCATTTATGTAAAGTGCTCAGTTCAGAGTAAGTGTTATTATGTGTTGGCTGTTCTTACTGGTGACCGAAGAGGTTAGTAGAGGGTGTGCGATGTTCTGAAAAGATGGAGTCACATAGTTTATGCAGCCTGATGTGACCAGCCATCCTCCATCAGAAAGACAATAAATATATCAGCAGGTCAGGGCACAGAGTGAGAGAAACAACTTCTTTCTAATTATTTTTTGTTTGTTTGTGTCTGTAATGGTTAAATAGCTTGCTTGCCCATATCATGTCCTAAATCCCTTCTTAGTTTTGATAGATTTTTCCCAGCCATAGTATTTACAAGGCTACAGTAGGGTTTTTCCGCTGTTTACATTTTAGAGCTTTGGCTCTTAATGACGCATATGGAGGTCTTTTATCTTATCAGTACATGCCTTTTTTTGTGAGCCACCCATCCCATTTCTGCAGTGGGCAACCTTCCTGTCAGCTTAACTCCTTGGGAGTTTTGCTATCCTGTTGGTAGTCCTGAACTCTAGAGTTGGGGGCCCTCTTCCCTTTCTCTCTGTAGCTTTCTGTCTCTGTTTCTCAGAACCATGTGAATTCACAGAGCTGTATCGACTTTCTCACCAACCTGTTTGTAAACAGAAAATTCTTTAGTTTCTGCATCTGATCCCTCCCATATGGCGCCAACCAGTGTTACCTCAGGGAGGTCAGGGAGATTGTGCCCTATTCATCTTTGTAGATACTGTCTCATATACTGCATGGCATATGGTAAATATTTGTTAATGTGGGGAAAACCAATCAATTAATCTTGGCCCTGGAGTCAGGCAGACCTGGGTTCAAAGCCTAGCCTCCCTTTGTGCCAGCTGTAGGGCCTTTAGCAAATAACTTCAGCTTTGGGGACCTCAGTTCCCTTATCTGTAAAATGATGATAATAATGGTATCTAGTTCCTAGATATTTTATAAGAATTAAATGAGTTAATATAAATAAAGCACTCAGGACAATACCATATACATAGTGAATGCTCAGTAAAGGTTCACAATGCCTGAAGGACTAGAAGAAATAATGAATGACTGAATGTACATTTTCAACAGGAAGGCATATAACTCCAGGAAGTCTTTAGTGCCTGCAAGAGATCCAGGAAAGAATGGGAGAAGAGTCAGTAATAACTGGTGAATATTTCATTTACCATATCTCTTACCACGTGATTCCAACTTTTGGGAGTACTTGAAAGCTGAAGTTTATCAGAACATACCATTCACATCAAATGCATGAAAGGAAAATAACGTTTCATATCATGACAGTAACAGTTGCTCAACTTCGGAGAATACTCCAAAATGTGATGAACTGTGGAAAAGTGTACAGTTGTCAATAGAAGCTATTGCTAGCAGTTGTCTGAAATTAATTAAAAATACTGATTTCAGTGTCCTGGTTTTAGTGCAGAGTATTTGAGTTATTACTTTTATTAGAGAATGTCTGAGTCAGGAGGATCGTGTAGACAAATGACATTCGAGGAAGTCAATGAAATTCACACATCAGGAGAGTTACACAGGCAATGAAAGTGACTTCTGCTTCATATGACACTCTTTAAGTAGTAGGAGAGGGATGATGGGAAAGGGAGGAAGGAGAATTGATGTATTAGAAACCTCCCAGAATCAGCTCTTGCTCACGATTCTACACCATCAATGGCTCTATTATAGTTATCCCAGTCCCTCAGTTCTCCAGTCTCCTACTGATTCATTCATTCAGCAAAAATATATTGGGAGTCTACTACATGCCAGGCACTGTCCTGGGTGTTAGGGATATATAGTAAACAAGAAATCCTTGCCCTTCTGGAACTTACCTTCTAGTAGGGGTCAGCACAACATGACTCATGGACAAAATCTGGCCTATCATCTATTTTGGTAAATAGTGTTACTGGGACACAACCACACTCATTCTTTTACATATCATCTATGACTACTTTTACAAGCAGAGTTGGGTAGTTGTGTCAGAAACTACCTGGCCTTCAAAGCCTAAGATACTTACTATCCAGCCCTTTGGATAAAAAGTTGGCTGGCCCTTATTCTAGCAGAAGGAGATGGATAATTTTTAAAAATAGATAATGTCAAGTAATATTCAAAGTACAAGGAAAAATAAAACCAGGAAGGCAGCTAGGGAATGGGGAGGGGGAACTCACAATGTTAAATAAACATGGCAGTCAAAGAAGATGTCACCAAGTAGGGGACATTTGATCCAGCACCTGAAGGAGGCGAGTGAGTGAGTTATATTGATCCTTTCAGTTGTATACAGCACTGTGGGTCATTGTAAGGAATTTTACTGTTACTACATGTAAGATGGGAAGTCATTAGAGTTTGGGGCAGAGGATTGACATGATCTGACTTTCATGTTAATAAGATTAGTCTAGCCTTCAAGTCAATAAGGGGATAATAGATTTGGGTGAGGGTGGAAGGCCAGGAGCAAGGAGAACAGTTGGGAGGCTAGAGCAATGTAATCCAGTAAACAGATCATTGTGACTTAAACCAGGTGATGAAAAGTAGTCAGATTCTATGTATATTTTGGAGGAAGAACCAATAAGATTTGCTGATAGAATAAATGTAGGCTGTGAAAGAAAGAAAAGAATCAAGAATGCCTCCAAGGTCTTCTGCCTACGACTGGAAGAATTAAGTTATCATTTAGTGAGATGAGGGAGACTATGAGGAGCAGGTTTGATGAGTGAAACAGGTTTTAGGGAGGGTGGGGTAGAGGCAGGGAGAAATAAGAGTTCAGTTGTGATAGCTGAAGGGAACTCTAATTCAAAAAGATACATGCACCCTAATGTTCACAGTAGCACTATTTACAACAGTCAAGACATGGAAACAACTTAAATGTCCATCGACAGATGACTGGATAAAGAAGTTGTGGTATATTTATACAGTGGAATACTCCTCAGCCATAAAAAATAAAGAATAAAATAATGCCATTTGGAGCAACATGTATGGACCTGAAGATCATCATTCTAAGTGAAGTAAGCCAGAAAGAGAAAGAAAAATATCATATGATATCACTCATATGTGGAATCTAAAAAAAGAAAAAAGACACTAATGAACTTATTTACAAAACAGAAACAGACCCACAGACGTAGAAAACAAGCTTATGGTTACCAGGGGAGTGAAGGGGTGGGAAGGAATAAATTGGGAGTTCAAGATTTGCAGATACTAACTACTATATATAAAATAAGTAAGTTCATACTGTATAGCACAGGGAACTATATTCAATATCTTATAGAAACCTATAATGAAAGTGAAAATGAAAAGGAATATATGTATGTAGATGTATGACTGAAACATGCTATACGCCAAAAATTGACACAACATTGTAAACTGACTATAATCCAACTAAAAAGAATAACTCTAAAATTAAAAAAATTAAAAATTTTTAAAAGTTCAGTTGTAGTTGTGTTAAGTTTAAGATGTCTATTAGGCATCCAAGGTGATATGTCAAGCAGACAGTTGGATATAAAAGTATGGAGGGATCCAGGCTGGAGATACACATTCAGGGGTCATCAACACACAGATAGTATTTTAAGCTATGAGAATGGAAGCATCACTTAGAAATGAAAGAAGAGATCTAAGGCTTCATGCCTTCCTCTGCCTTTCAACTCTAGATTCAGTCCATGACAGAATCCTATCAATTCTTCCTTTATGTCTCTCAATCTTTTTCTTTCCACTCCCAGTGCTACCATCCTAACCCAGGATCTCATTCTGTCTCACTTGGTCTTTTGCAATGAGCTCCTAACTGGCTTCCTCGCCTCTAAATGTCAACTTGAAACTCATCATCTCATCTGTTCCTCCCCTCCAAAAAATCCTTCTACTTCTCCTGGGCTCCCCATCTAAAGAATGACATCATCATTCATACCTGTTTGTTCAAGTCTGAAGCCTGGAAATTAACCTTATCTCCTCCATTTCTTCTACTTTCCATATGCAATCCATTACCAAGCCCTGTCATTTTTACCTCTAAATATAATGCAATTCTGCCCATCTTTCTCTGTCTTTATTACTACCATCGTCTCCCACGTGGACAATAATAATAGCTTTCTAACTAATTTCCTTTCCTCCAGTCTATCCTCCATACTGATGTCAGTGGGATCTTTTAAAAACACTATGTAGACTTTGCCTACCTATTTGGTAGGCCCACAGAATAAAATTCAAGGACCTTTGATCATTTGGCCACAACTTTCTCTCCAATGGTATCTGCTGTGGTTCTTCTGGAAATTCCCTCCATTTCAGCCCTGTGGCCTTGGCAGTGGTCTTTATGGCCATCATGACCAGACCACAGTGTGTTCCAATAACTTAGTTGTTGGACCTTCCCAAGTGTCTGAGGCAATGAATCCTGCCCTCTGGCCTCAGCTGAGGCAAGGACTGTGTAGTTGAAACTCCCAGGTAGCTTGTCTCTGGGCTGAAACTGCTTCCTCCATTCACTTTACAAATGCTGTGCTTTCCTCTGCATGACATGGTCAAGTTTGGGAAGCACTGCCTTAGTGCATACCATTCCCCCAGCCTGGGAATTGCTGCTCCATCCCTTTCTCTAAGTTCTAAGTGCCCTTCGATGCCATGTTCAAGATGCACCTTCTTGATAAAGTTGTCTCTGATGCTGCATCCCCAGCCTCAAAATTCCTGTATGAACCGACTAGACCACTCATTTGGCACTTTGTATATGCACTTCTGTGTTATTCAACATTTTATGGCCAGATTTTAGCTCAGTTGTGTTGTCGGTTCCTTAAGACCCAAGGATTTTTATACATACCTTCCTTCCCACCTAGTGACTTAGTGTACGTGAGGCACTTAATACATTGTTATAATATGAATAAGTGGAAGAACAGATGAATAAATGAATGGATTTGTAACCCATATGATGGCACAATGGAAAAGAATATCAATTTAAGAGTCTGAGAACCTGGATTCTAGTTCAGTTTGCCACTAGATGGTTGTTTGAGACGTTAGGCAAGTTGCTTGCCTAAGTTCCCTCATTCACAAAATGGGTGCAATGCTGTCCATCCTCACTTTCAAGCTGATATGGGATAATTCATGAAAAAATTATTTGGCAGGTGAAAAAAGCATGTTGTTCATGAATAACGCCAAGGGAGGCAGTGAGGAAAATAAAAAAGGACACTGCAGAAAGTCATGGGTGGACGAACAGCCAGAGGGGCAGGGGAAATTTGCTGACAAAGTAGACCTGTCCAGGAGTGGCTGAAAAAGAATGGTAAATACAAGAGACAGAAAAATCAAGTATTTCTGTTGAGAGGCAATATAACATAGCCATTAGATCGAGACTACCTAGGTTCAAAGCATGGCTCTGACACTTACCAGCTGTGTGACTTTGGACAAGTTACTTAATTAAATGTAACTTGTAAATTGAACTTGAGTTTACTCATCTATCAGATGGGGATAACAATGGTACTAATTTCCAGGGAGTTCTTGTAAGGCTTAAATGAGTTATAAAATGTTTGTAAAGTGCTTAGAGGAGTGGAGACCAGTGTCTGGCATATAGAACACTCTAGAAGAGTGCGTTAGATAAACCAATGGCCTTGCTCCTACTTGCAAAGCAGAGCTCCAACCCCCATGGTTGGGACTCCCTCCCTGGACCTAAAGCAAGGCTCACAGAGGCTCTGAGTTGTTCCGTAGTGGATATGTCTGCTTTCCAGTTTCCAGAGCCCAGTCCTCTGAGCCTGGTCTATCTCACTGTTCATAGAACACTGACCACTTTTACTAGGTTTCCAGCTTACAAAGTTTCTTCCCAATTCTTCCGCCTTCTTTAAAGCCCAATAGGGTTCATTATGAGGAAAGATTGGAGTGGATTCCATGAGCTCTCAAAAGCAACGAGAGTCAGAATAGCTTAATCTTTAAGAACAATGGCTTTGCCATCAAGCAAAGGTGAGTTTGAATCTGGGCTGTGCAAATAACTACCTAGTTTCAAAGCCTGGCTGGATTACCTTGAACAAATCAAACTCTCTGCGCCTCAGTTTGCTCATCTGTCAAAGAGGCGTCACGGGTGATCGTCAGGACCAAATGAGAAAATGGACACAAAGCATTGAGTACAGGGCCTGGCATGTGGTAAACAGGCAAAAAGTTCTGGTTCTTATCATGGATAACTTCTAGGATCATCAGTCTCAATTTTAGAATGTGGGAGGAGGCCAAGATGGTGGAGTAGAAGGACGAGCGTAGCTCACCCTCTCCCACAAACACACCAAGACTCACATCAATTTTAGAATGTAACTTAATAGCACCCTGGCTCCCATTCACTACTGCTCTTCCATCCTAATTTGGCCCTTCCAAACTAAAAAAGTGCAAAAAACATTCTTGGAGCCAATAAACCGAGAACTCCATTTGAGGTTTATGCCGAGTTCAAAAGAATTCCAGAGAAAGAAATGACAACTTTAAGTACACCACAGATTTCAATGAGTCTGAGAAGCCCTCAAAGTGGGGTACTCTCAGCCCCCACACAAATCACCAATTACATTTTGAATTTATATATATATATATATATTTTTTTAATGCACATACTTGCATTTACTCTAGAATCTATTCTCCTATTGAAACAAACTCCAGTGAGGACACAAGTGGCCAAGCAAGTACGTTTTGCAAAAGTTATCCACGTGAGTCTGGTAAGCACTTCTGCTCTTAGAGAAGGACTGAAAAGTGGGTCTAGAAGAGGTCAGGGCTTCCCTGTCACACAAAGTAGGTGTGCAGAAACACACCCTGCACCCACGCGGGAGGGCGTAGTGTTTTCTCCTCGGTGCATTAATCAATGATGACTTCCCTTCTCCTGTAGTTATCCAAGCATCATCCTTGACACACCAATTGGAGAACTATGCTCAGTGAGAATACAAGATTTGTCCCATGCTTCAAAAATGCAGCTATATTTAATGACTGGATTAAATATATGTCATGTCTAAAGATCAAATACTATTTAATGCCTAAAGCAAGGAATGATTACCAAATAATTTAATTACTTTTGGTTTACACATCTGTTATCAAAGCTAATTGTTCGCTGACAAAAACTGGCCTCAACTATGAACATTAATGAGTGTGCTTGCATTTCAAATCAAAGAATTGGTCTTTCAAATTAAAGAATGGCTTTAATCAAATCAAATAAAAACATACATAACTCTCAGAATAGAAGTGTAAAACAAATGAAAGTGTAAAAAATAATTTATGAAGTGCACAATTAAATAGTTTTTAGTCCATTCACGGAGATGTGCAACCATCACGACAGTCAATTTCAGAACATTATCATCACTCCAAAAAGAAGCTCCATACCCGTTAACAGTCACTCCCCATTAACTCAGCCCTTTCCACTGCTGCCCTCAGCCCTAGGGTACCACCAATCTATTTTCTGCCTTTATGAATTTGCCTATTCTGGACATTTCTTTAAAATAGACTCATACAACAAGTGGTCCTTTGTGACTAGTTTCTCTCATTTAGCACAATGTGTTTTTCAGGTTCATCCATGTTGTAGCATATATCAGTACTTCATTCATTTTCATGGCTGAATAATATTTCAATGTGTGGATATACCACATTTTGTTTATCCATTCATTAGTTGATGGACATTGTGGTTGTTTCTACTTTGGGGCTATTATGAATAATGCTGTTATGAACATTCACATACAAGTTTTTGTGTGGACATGTTTTCATTTCTTTTGGGTACCTACCTAGGAGTAGAATTACTGGATCTTATGGTAATTCTATGTTTAACTTTTTGAGGAAATGCCAGACTATTTTCCACAGCAGCTACACCATTTTACGTCCCACCAGCAGCGTATGAGTGTTCCAAGTTCTTCACATCCTTGTAAACACATATGATTGTCTATCTTTTTGATTATAGCCATCCTAGTGAAAGTGGTATCTCATTAAGGTTTTGCTTTGCATTTCCCTAATGAGTGATTATAATGACCATCTTTTGATGTGCTTATGGGCCATTTGTATACCTTCTTTGTAGAAATGTACATTCAGATCTTTTGCCCTACCTATTTTTAATTGGATTACTTGTCTTTTTTAAAAGTTTTTTATTGATTTATAATCATTTTACAATGTTGTGTCAAATTGCAGTGTAGAACACAATTTTTCATTTATACATGAACATATATATATATTCATTGTCACATTTTTTTCTCTGTGAGCTACCATAAGATCTTGTATATATTTCCCTGTGTTATACAGTATAATCTTGTTTATCTGTTCTACAATTTTGAAACCCCAGTCTATCCCTTCCCACCCTCCACCCCCTTGGCAACCACAAGTTTGTATTCTACGTCTATGAGTCTGTTTCTGTTTTGTATTTATGCTTTGTTTGTTTGTTTGTTTTTAGATTCCACATATGAGCACTGTTATATGGTATTTTCCTATCTCTTTCTGGCTCACTTCACTTAGAATGACATTCTCCAGGAGCATCCATGTTGCTGCAAATGGCATTATGTTGTCCGTTTTTATGGCTGAGTAGTATTCCATTGTATAAATATACCACTTCTTCTTTATCCAGTCATCTGTTGATGGACATTTAGGCTGTTTCCATGTCTTGGCTATTGTAAATAGTGCTGCTATGAACATTGGGGTGCAGGTGTCATCCTGAAGTAGGGCTCCTTCTGGATATATGCCCAGGAGCGGGATTCCTGGGTCATATGGTAAGTCTATTCCTAGTCTTTTGAGGTATCTCTATATTGTTTTCCACAGTGGCTGCACCAAAATGCATTCCTACCAGCAGTGAAGGAGGGCTCCCTTTTCTCCACAGCCTCTCCAGCATTTGTCATTTGTGGATTTTTGAATGATGGCCGTTCTGACTGGTATGAGGTGATACCTCATTGTACTTTTGATTTGCATTTCTTTGTCTTTTTATTATTGAGTTGTAAGAGTTGTTTAGATATTCTGGATACAAGTCCCTTATCAGACAAACAGTTTGAAAACATTTTCTCCTACTCCATTCTGTGGGTTGTGTTTTCATTTCCTTTGATTCACGAAAATTTCTAATTTTGATGTTGTCAACTTACCAATTTTTTTCTTTGGTCATTTGTATTTCTGGTGTCATATTTAAGAAATATTGTCTGATTCAAGGTCATGAAGATGTATACCTCTGTTTCCTTTTAAGAGTTCTGTAGATTGGCTCTTATATTTGGATCTTTGCTCTATTTTGAGTTAACTTGTGTATATAGTGTGAGGTAGGGGTCCAAACTCATTCTTTTGTATGTGGATATCCAATTGTTTGAGCACCATTTGTTGAAAATATTCTTTCTTCTTCACTGAAATGTCTTGGCATACTTACTGAAAATCAGTCAAATATAAATGTAAGCGTTTATTTCTAGAGTCTCAATTCTATTCCACTGAAGTATATGCCTATACTTAGGCCAATACCACACTGATCACTATAGCTTTGTAGTAAGTTTTGAAGTTGGGAAGTGTGTGTCCTCCATCTGTGTTCTTTTTCAAGATTGTTTTGACTATTCTGGGTCCCTTACATTTCCATATGAATTTTAGGATCATGATGTTAATTTTTGCAAAGAAGCCAGCTGGGATTTTGATAGGGGTTGTGTTGAATCTATAGATCTGTTCGGGTAGCACTGCTACCTTAACAATATTGTCTCCTGAGTCATGAATATGGGATTTCTTTCCATTTATTTATGTTTTCTTTCAATAATGTTTTGTAGTTTTCGGTGTACAAATCATGTCCTTCTTGGAATAAATTTATTCCTAACCATTTTACTCTTTTTGTTGCTGGTGGAATCAATGGAATTGTTTTCTAAATTTCATTTTCAGATTGTTCATTGCTAGTGTATTGTATTGTTCATTGCTAGTGTATTGAAACACAACTAATTTTTGTATATTGGCCAGGTAACTTTACTGAACTTCTTTATTAGCTTTAATAGTTATTTTGTAATTTTTTTAGTGTTTTCTACATATAAGATCAAGCCATCTGCAAATATAATTTTAAAAACTTCTTCCTTTCCAATGTGGATGCCTTTTATTTATTTTTCTTACCTATTTGCCCTTGCAAGAACTTCTAGAACAATACTGACTAGAAGTGGTGAAAGCAGACATATTTGACTAGTTCCTGATCTTAGGAAAGTTACACTATTTAGTATGATGTTAGTTGTGGGGTTCTTGTAGATGCCCTTTACCAGGTTGAGGGATAAGGTGAAATTTATTTGAAAATGGAAGACCATCACCAATAATGGAACTGTCAGGTCCGGCTGAATTTTCTCTCTTCTAGTTTGGCACAACTCTTTTGTTTTATATTCTCCAAACAGGGGGAGAATGCTTTATGGGACAGACCTATACTTTCTTCTGGATTTTAAACTGGGAATGTTCTGTTTCAGAGGAAAGTGTTTTGAAACATAGCCTACTGCGAATTGTACAGATACTTAAGAATTAATTTGTAAAACATAGATAGCAGGCTTTGTTTGAGCTATGATTTAATTTAGTTTGGTGAAGTTGGAGTTCTGCCAGTACACCTCATTAATTAATCTCATCTTCATTAATCTCCTGGTTGGGGGAATGGAAATGGGAGAAGAGCATAGAGGACTCTCTCTCTCCATTTTTTTTTTTTTTGGTTTCTTTTTTTTGAAGACTCTCTAATACATGACACTTAGAGAAGTAGTGGCATATATGATGAGACTGCTTGAGTTCAAATCATTGCTCTGTCACTTACATATTTGGCAAGTTATGTAATCTGTGTCTCAGTTTCCTCATTTGAAAAATGGGGATGATAAAAATAATAATGATACTACTAATAATAATACCTACCTTATAGGGTTGTTGTGAGGAATAAATGAGTTATTGTGTATCAAATTACTTAGAACAGTTCTTGGCACTACAGTGAACTCTATTTATGTATTTACAACTAGGCTGTGGTGTCCAGAAGCAAAAACACAGGTTTAAGAGCCAGATAAATCTAAGTTGAAATCTCTGTTCAACTGTTTTGCCAGCTATGTGACCTCTGACAAATTACTCATCTCTCTGAGCCTTGGTTTTTTTAATTCCAAATAGGAAACAGAACCTATTGTACAGGGTTACTAGAAGGAACAATTAGATAATTCCTGTGAAATACACAGCACAAAGTAATTGTTAAACAAATGGCAAATACTATTATTGCTGCTTTACTTTTATTTTCCAATTTTAAAGCCAGTGAGGCCCTATCACTGAACTTCTCATGCTCATTTATTAGTTCAGGGTTGGCAAAAGCAAATGTCATAGAAGACTTTACTAAAAAAAAAAAAGTGTCCCTAAAATTACAAAAGTAACATATACTTGTTTAAAAATTCAAATTTTCAAATGTAGATAGTGAAAAGTAAAAACCTGTTTTTATACCCATTCCCCCACCCATTTCACTTCCCTTCTCAGAAATAGCAACACGAACAGTTTGGTGTATATCCATCCAGACTTTCTTTTATGTATATGCATACATATGAATATATACATAAGAACACATACACACATATATATGTCTACATAAATTATACCTTATTATTTATATATTATTCTGTGACTTTCTAATTTTACTCAACAGTATGTCTTTGACATCTTTTCACTTGAGTGTGTCTACCTCACTCTTTTTAACAGCTATTCAGCCATCCATAAGATGGATATGTCAGTGGTTTACTTTTAAAAATCTTTTAATTGTTGCTCTCAGAAGAGCATCATCAGTGTCCAGTTGCAGTGCTTTTTTCTCAGAGCCTGTATCTAAAAATGTAGCATGTAAATGTACAGTTTAAGGCAAATTCATAGTCTGCATAGATAATGAGTGTTTTGTTGAATTCTCAGTTGTAGGGACAGAGTAGAAAGCTAAGCATTCAGGCAGAAAGGAATTTCTTTAGATAAGTCAGAAGGAAAAACAAGTAATTCAAAATATTACCAGGTTTTGGGTTTTTTTTCCTGGCGGGTTCTATTGAGAGACTAAATGAAAAGAAGACTAGAGTGAAAAATCAGTATGTTCAACAAGGACCTTGGGATGCTTACTAAATACAAGAGTAACTGTTGATCTAGTGAATAAAACACTGAGATAACTATAATAATTAAACTTTTGTACTGAGAAGTTACTATAATAATTACTCTTTTGAATAAGAAACTAGCCCAAATAATTGAGAAATGCCAAAAAGCGATAGCCATGTATTCAAAATAATTACATTTACATAAATAAATTCATGAAGGAGAAATTAAAATTAATGCTTTCAGAATAAGTAAAATACATTGTGTCAATTTCCAACAGCCCCAGTCTGTCTAATGTGCTACTAATGGAGGTGTCAGAATTCTGGGCAAGTATTCACAAAGTTCAAAAGTGTCATAACACTGAAGCAATGTGGTTATAAGAGAAGAAAATGTGTATGGATGGAATCATGGAAATGTCACTCACTGTAATATCTGAGCAGGAGGTTGCAATCAAAGCAGTTAGCAATTAGAAAGTACAGGTCCCTAACTCCCACAGAATTTTTGGTACAAGCAGCTCTGACAGCACACAGAACTGTTGTAAGATACTTTGTGAGAAAGCTTTGTCAGTCGTAATGCCTGCCTTAATGATATCTGGAAACAGCTGTTTTTCTCCAAAAGCCAGCAATATGTTGAAGCCTGCCAAATACAGATAATAAGGTGCTTACCTATCATTAACAAAATTATGCTTTCCTTATTGACGGAAAAGATCTGTTCCCATTATAAGAAGAGTACATTACAGAACTAGTTAAAAGCTATTGAAAAGTATCATATGGATGGCTGCAAAGCAGTGATTCCCAGCCCGAAATCTGCCACCCTCTAGGGTGTCTACAATTATCCTGAGGACCATCATGAGCCTTTTGAAAATGACTCAAAACAAAATTAAATATGAGGCACTCTAATTTTAAAAAATTATATGCCATAAAGCATTTTTAGCAAAAGGGGGAGATGGCATAAAATCAAGCCAACAATAGCAGTGTGTTATAAACTCCCACGAGGTTGGAAGCCAATGATGGTAAGACTGGTAGATTATATAGATTCAGTGGCAGTTTTTATGAATTCAGAACATTTTACTAAGGGACATCCTCAAAACAGTTACAGACAAATTCATGAGTTTTCTCTGTTTCCAAAGTGGGCACTCATATAAATAGTAATCTGGGAATTCTGTCTCCAAGTTTTGGATAATTTTTGTCCTTAAGAGTTTTCTGATTGCTCTGCACCTGAAACTAACACAACATTGTAAATTAACTACAATTCAATTTAAAAAATGGTGAAAAGAAAAAAAAAGTTTCCTGAATGTCTGAAAATATATTCCAGTTCTAGAACAAACTCATTCATTCATTGAAGAAATATTTATTGAGAGCATACTATATGCCAGGTACTAATACATACATTGCCCGATAAAAAGTTTGTATCAGCCATGTGCAGGAATGCCTGTTTTCCTGAGCAGTACTGATAGCATGTTAGAAAATATCTTTAGCAATATATTTGTGAAAATAGCATCTTATTGGAGATTACCATTTCTTTGAATATTAGTAAGATTGGACACTTTTTCATACATATGACAATTTGTAGTTATCTATTAAATAATCTCCTCATATCCTATGCCTATTTTTCTACTTGTCTTTTTATTATTGATTTGTAAAAAATCTTTACATATTACCATGTCATCTATCTGACCTTACTGTCTTTGAGTAGTTTCTAGAGGCAGCCAAATTTGCTCAGTAACTATCAGAGTTGAAGTCAGCTAATGTCAAATATTTTTATAAGGTCTATGAGTATCCTGGAATTGTGGTGATTCTGTTCACTTTTCCTGTTTCTGCCTTGAATCTAATTTTATGTACACTAAACCAGGTTATGCCATAGCTAAACAGATTCTAGGAGCGTCCAAGGACTATTGTTCAGTAGTCAATAAAGAAGAAATTGGACTATAATCTTGCCAGTGATTTAAAACAAAACAAAACGCAGCAAAAAAACTCAAGGATGTTACTATAGTTGCCACCATCAACTTCCTCATCATTCTTGAAGTTGGCATTAATAGTAGCATCTTGGGGATATTTCAACGCTCTTTTAGTACTACTTATATTTAGAAAGGACCTCACTGCCATCTAAGGCACACTCTATCACCCTGCTTTAAAAAATCTTAGCAGGCATACATAATTAGGTCCTGGAGATTTGCGGATTTGAGAGCAATACGGACCTTTTCACCAGAAATGGCAGAAGTACATTTGAGGCAATATCAGTGCTGCTCAGGAACTTGAGCCATCATCCTTGACAATAGAGACACATTAAAATTCCTATGGAATTGTTTTCTGCCATTCAGAGTCAATAAACATTTGCCATCTTAATAGGTGCCAGGTGCTTTTACATACAGTCTTTCTTCCTATCCTCACCACCCATCTATTATGTCGCTGTCTTCATTTTCATATGAGGAAATTGTAACTCAGAGAAGTTATGGGATTTGTTCATGGTTATACTAGTAGCTATTACACGGCAGAGATGGGGCTTGAAGCCAGCTTTTCTGACTCTAAATCTAGTGTTCTTTTTGATTGTGACACAACCGCCCTCAGCAAGATCGGAGGAGACATGTGAATGCCCCAGGCAGTCTTATCTTCTGGGTCCTCTTTGAGTCAATATTTTAAAAATATGTGCTCAACATTTACTTAATGAGGGTAGGGAGAGACTGAGATTCTCTCAAAGTGTATACCTTTTTCATTATGTTCAAAGTAATTCTATACTTGTCACAATAACAGCTACCATTTATTGAGTATGCACTATGTCATTTAATCCTAAGAGGTTGGCACTGTCATCATCATTTTTTTGTCATCATCATTTTTTTGTCATCATCATCACTAGCGTCATCGTCATCATCCCCATTCAATATGTGGGGCCCAAAGAGGTTAAGTGACTTGGCCAAGGCCATGCAGTTAGGAAGTGTTGAAGCCAGGATTTAAGCTCAGGCAGGCTGACACCTGAGCCTATGGGTTTAACCATTACGTTTTATTGCCTTCAACTGTAGTAATCCTAAATTGACATTTTAACCTACTCATTTCTTACTTGCATTTGTTTTGTTTTGCCACTCAAAACTAAATACAATGGAGGTAATTTCCATGGATATAGTTATAAAATCATATTTTAAAAATTTTAGAATTGCCTTCTTTTTCGTTTTGGTTTGGTTTGGTTTGGTTTGGTTTTCTTGATAACGAACCATTTCCTATTTTTCTTTAGTTCTTGTTTTGTCTTTAGTTTCCTTTTGCAATTTTCCAACCAGGCAACTTTCAGAGAGGCGTCTTAGAGGATTTAAAATTCAGATAAGAAAATAAACCTCTCATTCCTGATAAACAGCACTGTGGCCTGCATCATTTTATTTCACAATCTCAGCTCAACATGGAGAGTTGCCCACTTTAAGCAACTCCCAGCTTGCTAATTTCACAGTTGGTGGTACACCCTCTAACTTGCACGTGCTCATCACAAAAATGGTGTGGTTGGCACCAATGAGGACTGTTGGCTTTTTTTGCTTTCAATTTTTTTTAACTCAAGGACCCCCAACCCCTTTAGTGAGAGGGGTGGCCAATTTCCATCTCACCAATTACTTTGGGAAGCACTGGCAGAAACCCAAAGTAGTCGGCACCATATTTATGATTTATCCCAGGGATTTTCTAACACTCCCTTTAAATTGGCACCTCAGGCAATGGCCTGGTTGGCCCATTGCTTCATCTTTTCCCCTATTTCCGAAAGCTGCAGAGGAATTGAAGGGTCTAATCGGGTTTTCACGATGGTACGCAGTACTCAAGAGTAGAAGAAGGAAGGCATGGTTTGGATACATGTATATTGATTCAAATATTAAGAGACAATTTTCTATGAATTTTGGCTGACCCTAGAGGGCATATAGATTCCAGAGCAAAACCTATTTGGTGGGTTTCCTCACCCTGCTATTTGTAAACAGGTGAAACCTGATTATAATGGATGTTAGAGGGCAGCTGTAGCCTGCAGGTTGCATACTGATGCTGACAGCTGTGTAATTACAGAGCAGTTTTATTACAGGGCATTTCATATGTATGATTATCATAAAGTTTGGATAATTTACAAAGGTGACTGATCGTGAACAGTATCAGGCTATCTACCATCTGAACTTCCCCTTTGTATTAAAGCAAAACCTTCCAACAGAAGTAGAAAGGAAGGGTCACACCTGGTGAAAAGGCTTCCCTTCTCTGGCTTCTAGTTTGTTTGGTCATTGTGTGTACTTTTATGGAAAACTAAACATTTTATTGACCAAGTATTTCTGGATTCAAGATCATGCCTCTTCCCTGCCCCAAACCCGGTCCCCGCCAATTTTTCATGGACACAAGTCTGCTTTGGCTCTTAATTAGATTTCTCTGACTCGAACTGAGGCTTTCAAATCAAGTGTAGGGAGTGGAGGTAGTTTTATGTCTTGATGCCTGAAAAAAACAAAGCCTCCTTCAAACGCTGAAGAGAAATGCACAGTGATCACATTTTGGAATTTCAAATGGGAACACATAGTCTGAAAATGGAACAGAGTATTTGAAACCAGGACTGCCCCAGAAAACTTGGATAATTATAGCAATCACGTATTTTGAGTACTTACTATGTGCCAGGCACTGGGAAATGTACTTCCCAGGTATATTATCTCATTCAAGTCTTTCAACAACCCTAAGAAATAGGTCCAAGAATCCTTGTCTCTGCCAATGAGGAAACTAAGGCATATTAAGGTTTAGATTACTTGCCCAAAGTCATATAGCAAACACATGGCAGAGCTGGGATTCAAATCCAGTTCTCGCTAACTATGGAGGCTTTTCTCTTGACGACCAAGGGGCCCTGGCATTCTCTGAGGTGTTTGGGGTTTAAATAATTTCTTTGCAGAAGAGATTCAAAGATAGGAGCCAAATCAGTATTTCAATCTGTGTATGACCAGCACAATTTTTGCCGCATCCAAAGGCAACATAAATTACAGGCAGGTGGTTCAGTCATGCTATGCTGTCTGTCTCTCATTTCCTGAGTGTAGGCGTGGCAGCCTTCCCCACCTTAGCTTCATTCCTGTAAGCCGACCTAGGATCTGTTCCTGGCCAGCCAAGTTGGTCTCTGGACAGTGAACTGGCATGGCTAGACCTACTTAAACCTCACCTTAAGCAGTAATAATCATGAAATCACAGGTTGGATGTTCAGATGTACTTTTTTTTTTCCTTTTCATATGCACATCTAAATAAATGATGTTCATCTGTGATCATCCAAAAGCATCTCACGTACCAGCAGGGGGACTTATAACCACACACAGGACAGCGCTGATCTGGATGATCTCTAAGTGACCTCCTAACCTTGACAGTCAGTGAAACAATTAACCTCTAAAAATAGTTCAAAAAGGATGAAACGAGTTTGAGTAGGATGGCAGTTTGCCAATCCTTGCTCATTTTCCTCTCTTGAAGCCTTCAGTCTCTGCTTAACTGTCTCCATTTTCTGACAGATTTTTTGCAGCTTTTTGGAAGACACTGGGCACTTTCCAAAGAACAAGCTGCTTCTATTTCCACAACTACTGATCTTCAACCTCCAGCTCAGTTTTCACATCCTTAGAGAAGCTTTCTCTGACTATGCGATCTGAAGTAACCCCCTATAATGTTACCCCACCTTATTTTTCTCTTAGCATTTACATTATTTGAAACCATCTTGCCCGTTTGTTGACTTGTATACTGCCAGGCTCCCTACTAAATAATAAGCTCCAGGAGGTCTCTGGCATTTAGCATATTGCCTGGCATATAGTAAGTGCTCCAGTGGTATTTGCCAAATAAATGTGCAGGATGAAGTAGGGAATCTAAACTTGCGGTAGGACTGTGGAGCTGTTGAAACAGAAAGAACATAAAGAAGGCTGAACTTTGGATGATGAATTTTATCCAGCAAGGTAAAGTGGGCCATGACCTGGGAAGGTGTAAAACTGTCTCAGGTCCTTACAACCACTCATTCCATCTTGAGTGCTTACTGTGCTCAGGGCATTGTGCTAAACTGTCCCCTGTGGCCTGGCTACTACTAAGCTGTGGGGCCGATGCCATTGGTTAAGTCCCAGTTCCATTCATGTAACTCATGTTTGTTGAGTGACTACTATATGTCAAGCACTATTCTATGCTAGGACATAGCAACAAGCAGGACACTCCCTCACACCATACACAAAAATAAACTCAAAATGGATCAAAGACTTAAACATAAGACAAGATACAATAAACCTAGAAGAAAATATAGGCAAAACATTATCTGACATACATCTTAATAATGTTCTCCTAGGGCAGTCTACCCAGGCAATAGAAATAAAATCAAAAATAAACAAATGGGACCTAATTAAATCTATAAGTTTTCACACAGCGAAGGAAGCTATAAATAAAACAAAAAGACAACCAACAGAATGGGAAAAAATACTTGCAAATGGTGCGACAGACAAGAGCTTCATTTCCAGAACATATAAACTGCTCATATAACTCAATAACAAAAACAAACAACCCAATCTAAAAATGGGCAGAAGATCTAAATAAGCATTTCTTCAATGAAGACACAAAATGGCCAATAGGCACATGAAAAAATGCTCAATAGCATTAATTATCAGAGAAATGCAAATTAAAACTACAAGGAGGTATCACCTCATACCAGTCAGAATGGCCATTAAAAAATCCACAAATGATAAATGCTGAGAGGATGTGGAGAAAAGGGAACCCTCTAACACTGTTGGTGGGAATGTAGTTTGGTGCAGCCATTATGGGAAATAGTATGGAGGTTCCTTAAATAACTAAAAATAGGGTTACTATATAATCCAGCAATCCTACTCCTGGGCATAAATCTGGAGGAATCTCTGATTTGAAAAGACACATATACCCCAATGTTCATTGCAGCACTATTTACAATAGCCAAGACATGGAAGCAACCTAAAATGTCCATCAACAGGTGAGTGGATAAAGAAGCTGTGGTATATTTATACAATGGAATACTACTCATCCATAAAAAATCATAAAATCATGCCATTTGCAGCAACATGGATGCACCTGGAGACTGTCAAACTAAGTGAAGTAAGCCAGAAAGAGAAATAGAAATATCACATGATATCACTTATATACGGAATCTAAGGGAAAAAAAGACAGAAATGAATTTATTTACAGAACAGAAACCGGCTCACAGACTTAGAAAGCAAACTCATGGTTACCAGCGGGGAAAGAGGGGTGGAGGGATAAACTGGGAGTTGGGGATTAGCAGATACTAACTACTATATATAAAATAGATAAACTGCAAGGTCCTACTGTATAGCACAGGGAACTATACTATCTTGTAATAGCCTATAATGAAACAGAATATGAAAAGAAATATGTACATGTATAACTGAATTAATATGCTGTACATGAGGAATTAACACAACATTGTAAACCGACTATGCTTCAACAAAAATAAAGTCAAAGGAAAAAAAAAAGCAGGACAAAGTTCCAGCCATCAAGTGAGGGTCAAATCAAGATCAGGCACACATATTTATATAGTTCTTTTTCCTAGATGGTATGTCCTATTGATCCTTTACTTTTCTAGCAAAACCAGATGTTTGCTCTCAAGGTGGTTCATTGGCCCTGACCATCTTATAAGAGCTATCATCTAATTACTGTGGATTTCAAAATTGTAGAATAGATAAACAAGATTATACTGTATAATTACTGTGTATGCATTATGCGTCAGGCACCGTGCTGAGGCTTTTACATGTATTATATGATAGAATCTTTCCAGTAACCCCATGAAGAAGGTACTATTATTACCCCCATTTTACAGAGGGGGAAACCAAGGTTCACTGAGATTAAATGACTTGCCCAAAGCCATGTAGTTGTTATGTGATGGAGTGGATTCAAAGCTAGGTGGGGTGCCCCCAGAGTCAGTGTCCTTAACCATGAGTGTGTAATGGAGCCTCTTATATTACATATGGCCTCCCTTCACTTGGAACATCTAACTTTAAAGATTCTGGCAATCCAGACACTTTGGATACGGGGTTTGCCTGGGAAGTTGGCAATGAGGCAGGTAGAAATGTTTCAAGATCTGCCTGTGTGGTCCAGAACATGAGACATCTATATACTGTGGATATATCTCATGGAGCAGCTGCTATGGTTCCTTACACCCTAGGAATAGCACTGACTCTCTGTCAAGATCAAATTATTGAAGATATAGTTCAAGAGGAAAAGAGGATATATCTGGACTTCTTTCATTTGAAAATGATTAAACACAAAGCAGTTAAAGAAAAGCTGAGGAAAACAGCCAGTGCATTTGCAGAGAAAATATTAAAACCATATCTCAATATAGGCAACTCAGATTAAGATAATAAATATAGTTATGCTATCAGTTTTATCATAATATATGCTTTAGGTTCAATATCAAACTAAAAGCTATAAAATGTTTTGTTTTTACACTGATTCTGCATTTCACTGAAATATATACAGTTGTTTAGTGTCTTTTCAAAGCAATGTTTCTTACCTTATTTCATTTTGGTTTCATAAAAACCTGGTAAGGTATAGGAGGGGAGGTACTATCTTTCTTTTATAAAAGTATCAATTTAAGGTACAAAGTGAACAAGTAACTTACCAAGAGAACTGAATTAGAAATGAAGAAGTGAAATTTAGTCCACACCACCAGGATTCAAAAATGGCACATTTCTTTATATCCTGACAACAAATGAAATCTGCTCTAAGCCTTCCACTTTTTCAGCAGGCTAAACACTCAATCTCACTCATGGTTTTTAGAGGCCCTCCATCTGCTAAGGTTGTTGAAAGCCCTAGCAAATCATACACAGACCAGAACTTTCAGGCCAGGCCCTCTGCCTTTTGTCCATACTTATATGTTTATCATGCAAATGAACAAGGCCCCTTGTAGGTAGATGTGTCAGCTGCTTCTGCGCCACCCTTGGACACTGGTGGCGGGTTTTTTTTTTTTTTTTTTTTTTTTTGAGGTTGGCAGACTCATGGCCTAGTATCCAGCCTCCCTTGATTGTGCAATGCAGTCATTCTTCTTTGAGATCTTGCCCCTTCTTTGGGGCACTAGACAGGAGCAAGGGTAATCCTTGCTGTTCAAGGAAACTGCCATTACTTCCATATTCTCTCTAGTCTTGGACTTCTAGAACTTCTAGGTCAGGCAGCTTCTGCCACCTGTACTCAAAAGTTCTCACCTCTTAACCTTCTGGGACAAGCCAGCATAATTTCCCTCAATAAATCTAAGCCTCTGAAATAAAAAACTCTGGATTCAGTTGACCTCCTAGGTGCCTGGCAACTTCTGTCCTTGACCTTGTAAAATGAAAACTTTCAAGACAAGACAACAGAAAGACTTGGCTATGTTTTGATTTGGGGGAAAGAAAAATACCTTCAGGGGCAAAAACAAATTCTAAAAAATTAGTATCTCAATAAATAATCCTACCACAAACTCTATTACAATCCTTATTGGTTGCTTTTTATTTTAGGAGTGTTACTTGTAAGTCAGTAGTAACCATGGATCTACATTTTTGCAGTTGATTTCAAGTCTGTGCATATCTATTGAATGAACACGATGTTCCTACTACTATACTATGTATTATATGGTACATGTAGGATGAAAAATGTATAGTCTTTTTCTTTGTCTTTGAGATGTAGGGAAATGAATCCACATGTGCTCTTTGATAATCTGTTGCTGGTAAATTTCAGATTCTACTATGCCAGGGGCTAGGATTTTCTTTCTTAAAAAATTATGCCCTTTATGGAGAGTATTTTGTTTTCTTTCTTTTCTCCTTCTTGCAATTCACTCAGGAAACATTATATGCTAGTCATGGGGCCAGGAATATAGAAAGATGGCATTGTCTTTGCCCTCAAGAAGTAGAAACAAGGTGGAGGAAGAGAACAGAGCTACAATATCAGAGTGGCCAGAGGAGGCAATGTTTAATTTAGGACACAAAGGATGAGATGGAGTTTACTGGAGAAGAAGTAGGGAGGAAAATTCCAGAAAGAACTAATAGCATGGGCAAAAGAGGGAATAGAATTCCCTAAAATAAAAATAGGGAAGTGAAATAACAGAATGCCCAAGGAACTATCAATAATCTGGCTGATGTAAAAAGTCTGTGGGGAATGATGGCGAAAGACAAGGCCAGGGAGCTAGTCTGGGGTGTGACTGAAAATGTTCCGATATGCGATGTTAAAGAGTTTGGGATTCTTCTTAAAGGCAATGAGCCACTAACCAAAGGTTCAAGTAGGGATGTGACAAAAGCATAACAGCATTCTTTGAATGCTCCTTCTGACAGAGGTGCCAAGGATACACTGGAGGAGGGTAAGACTGGATACAGACAGAGTAATCAGGTGGCTCTTGGTAAGAGTTGATAACATAAGGTTATGGCAATAGAAATGGATTTGAGATAATACTGATGAACTAAGGGTAAAAGATGAAAGAGAAGTGGGAGTTAAAGATGACTCCCAGGCCTGGGTAATCAGGTAGATAAAAATGATATTAAGCAAAATAGGGAATACCCAAGAGGGCAAAAGTTGTGTATAATGAGTTCTGTTTTAGATATGTTGAATTTCAGGCATCTTTGGGACACCAAGGGAAACTATCTGATAAGCCAATTGTAATATCAGTCTGCAGCTTGGTTAGATAAATCAGGGTTGTAGTTAGAGATTTGGGAGTCATCAGAATACAGATGTTGAATAGACTGATGACAATAAATGAAGAGCAAAAGACAGGTCTGGGGATAGGAGTCTGAGGGATGGGTACGTAGCTGGAGTAATAGAAGATCCCAAAAGAAAGTGAGAGAAGCAGTATTCAAATGAGGACTAGAATAGAAAGGTGTCATGGAAGATACAAGAGAAGAGAGGTCCTGGAAGGAAGGGATGATCATGAGTCACCAATGCAGAGTAGAGGTCAGATAAGACAAGAATTGGAAGGGCCACTATGAACCGGACAATTTGGACGTCATTAGTGGCTTTTGTTGGACCCATAGTGGGAGGATAAGCCAGATCGCTGTGGTTTGAGAGCTTAAGAGGAGACAAGGAAGAAGGAAACAGTATATGAGGCTTATTCTGTCAAGAAGGCTGGCAGTAAATGGAAAGTGAAAAATGAGATGGCAGCACAGTAGGCAAAGTTGAAAGAAAGATTGTTTAATGTGGAAGAATGCCAGTGAGAATGATAGTGGGGCTCGGAGAGAGGAGAGGGCTAATTCATGGAGTTGAGTCTCAGACAAGTCAGGGGAGGAAGGGTTTTAGCCCAGTAGTTTTCAAACTGTGGTGAAGGATCAGCTTTTTAAATTTCCAATCTGTTGCAGACTAGCACTTTGGTAAAATATAATAAAAATGAATTACTAGAAAAAAGTGTAATAAGAAACAAAGACATTCAAAATATAAGCCCCAATTTTTCATGATTAGATCCAATAAACATACGATTACTTTATCAGAGAGCTAAAAAAGTTTCTAAATTCTTGCTCTCGATTTCAGTGCTTATGTTGTTGTGGGTCAATATCAAACAGTTTCAGGATTGTAAGAGGTCCACCACCTTCTTTGGGTCCACTACCTACTGTGAATAGCACTATTCTAGACCATAACACCTGTAAAGAGGGGAGGAAAGAACACCCCTTCTTCCAAGAGAGAGGAAGGAAGGAGGAAAGGATGGGAGAATAGAGAGAACACTTAGGAGTGGAATGAAGGAGAGTTGAGAGATTTCCCACCTGAAAATCTTTTTATTTTTTTTTTTGTAGTGAAGTAGGTAGTCTTGACCTTATGGAATGAGTAAAGGATAAAGGGAATGGAGTGGGAGGATTGGAGGAGTGTAGTAATAGGTTGAAGCAGCTGCTGTGGGAAATGAGCAATGGAACTGAATACAGATGAATAAAAGACTTGTAAAACAAGAGAGAGAAGACGCAGCTGAGGCTGGAAATCATAAATTTGTTATGGAGCCAGTCAGGCCAATTTTGTGATTTTTCCTAGCAGTTCTGTGCCTCAGAGCAGGGGTAGAAGAACATATGGTGGGGTTCCAGTAATATGGTGGGCTACATATGCAAACTGACTCTCCCACAGAAAACAACAAAAAATGCTGGATAAAATGCAACAAACACCTTCCTAAAGGTGTCACAGAGCTGGAAAGGTAGTAAGGAATTATAAGCCCAGATCAAAATGAAGGCAGACTGATGAAGTTTCTTCTTTGAGAGCATTTGCTGAACTTAATTTAAGCTTCAGGGAACAAGCCATAAGTGATGTGAAAACACACAGCCAAAAGCCTACCCAAGGGGAGGAATCTAATAAGGTTTCTCTCCAGATAAAACTGGTATGACAAGGAGCTAAACCATCAGTGTACCAGTGAACCAGAAATAACTCTCTACGCACGCACATACACACATACGCATACATAAGGGGACTTTGAGGAAAGCAGTCTTGGCACTAAGTGGTTAGGGAGGCACCTGCCCTGAGAGGCTGTAAACACAATCTCATCTAATAAAGATTTACAGCCTGAATTCACATTACCCAGGTGCTCTAAAATACCTCAAGCTTTGAATTTAGTTTCAAATAGACCCAGACTGGTAGTGCCACCAGGCACCTGGCAGAATGCAGATCCTCTCTGAAGGAACCCACCCTCCTCCTAAGCCTCAAAATCTTCCCAGAAATAACTTTCCAAAGAAATGAGGAAATCTTAATTAAAAATCACTAAGCACACAACAAAACGGGGTACCATACCTAGGACAAATAGTAAGTCCAAATGAGATAGATTTGAATCCAAATGGATAAGTAATTTTATTTAAATACAAACAGACTAAATTCTTATGTTTAAAGATAGACTAAATTAAAAAAAACAACCATATGCCATTTACAATGGTTACATTAAAGCATAAAGACACAGAAAGATTGACAGTAAAAGGATGGAAAAAGACATTTCACACAAATACTAACTAAAAGAAAGCTGGTACTGCTATATCAGTATCAGACAAAAAGGATTTTAAGGCAAGAAAGCATTATGAAAGATATAGAGGGTCATTTCTTTTTTAATAAAAATACAATCTAATAGGAAAGTTATAAAAATGTTAAATTAAAATAAATAAAGCAAAAATCAATAAAACTATAAAGAGAAATAAAGTCCATAATCATAACCAGAGCTTTTAACACACCTTTCTCACTAAACAGACTGAAAAAATAAGTACTTAGATGCTTTGAATAGCACAATTAACAAAACTGATCTAATAGTGCATAGAACACTGAACCCAACAATTGCAGAGTACATATTCTTTTCAAGCCCACATAGAAGGCTCACCAAAATTGATCATATACTGAGTCATAAAGCAGAGGATTAAAATAATACAAATGGCATTGTATGATCACAATGCAATTAAGCCAGATATCAACAGCAAAATGATAACTACAAAAACCATATGTTTGGAAATTTTAGAACATGCCTTTAAATACACCATAGGTCAAAGAAGAAGTCATATTGGGAAGTGTAAAATATTTTGAACTGAACTAAAATGAAAATGCTACCTATCCAACCTTGTGGATATTTGAAGAGGGAAAAAAAAAGGCTGAAAATTAATGAACTGGGCATCAATTTTAAGGAGCTAGAAAAAAACCAACAGAACAAACCCAAAGAAAATAGAAGGAAGGAAAACATATGAAGTTGATCCAGGATTAGCGGTTTGCAGAGCAGATGTGGTCAAAAGTAATAAGTATGAAGGAATGGCAGAAGCTAGTGAAAATGTGAGCAGAGAAGCAGGTGAAGTGGAGGTGGGTAAAGGAGGGAATGTTGCGAAGATTGGAGAATAGGGATGGGTCTAGTGATATGAGCTCACAAAGACATCACAAAGCAATTGAATGGTAGTGAGAGGTGAATACATAGGAGTTTTTGATTAGCATGGAATTTTAGAGTTAAAGGTTTTATATGTTAAATAGTTCTAAATGAAGAAAATATTTGGCATGTGGCCATGTAAGTGGGTTGCTGAAATGAGGTGGAATACTCTTAAGTATCTGTTTATAAGTCTTTCTCTGACTCTACATTGGTTTGTAAGACTTTATAGGATTGGAAACACCTTATTAATCTCTACATCCCTGCTGTGGGGGTCTGTCACATAACAGACGCTCAAAAAATGTTCATCTCTCCTAATATAGGCACTATGCCAAGCACTTTATACAAATTCTCTTGTTTAATCGTTACAAAAAATTCTACGAGGTACTTACTAATATGCAATTTAAGAGATAAGGAAAGTAAGGTTAAGTAACTTGCTTAAAGTTGTACAATGAATGAAAGGGTGCTGTGCTAAAAGCCTAGGAGTAGATGTTTACTACAGTGCCAGACAAGCTATGCCCAAAGCAATCACTAGGCCCTGTTATGATTCTGCAGAGCAAAATTTTGCTGAAGCAGTAAAAACATCACAACATCAAAAATTTTCACTGGAACCCCCAAGCTGGCTTATAAAAATGCACATCCTTCCTCTTTGCCTCTCAACTGTCTACTTCTCACACCCCATCACTCCTCAACTACCACCCAAATCCAAGCATTGTATTGCCTGTCTTCTTCCTATGATCATATTTCCATCTAGTTCAGTCCTCCCTCTTTTCTGGTTGATCCTTTCTTATCCATCTCCCTATTTATGAACTAGAAAAGAATAATAATAGATGTTTTGAGATTTCAGTATTTGTGCTGTTCAGGAAAGAAGTGTTTTGGGGTTAATTTATCTGTCCAAGAATTACTTCTAGGTATACTTCACTGAACACTTTGTAATAATGACCATCAAAGAAATAATGCTTATAATGATAATAATAACAACTACTACTTATAATAGCTCTAGAAACTATCCATAATTAAATCAAAGCCATTCTTTGACTCAACATTTCTCTCTAGCTATCCCCTCATTTCTCTGATCTTCTTCAGAGCCAAATGTTTCAACAGAGTTGTCTGTATACACACTACTGGCATTTCCTCACCTCCCTATTCACTTTTCAACCCACTCTAGTCTGGCTTCTGGCCCCTCCGCTCCAACAAAACAGCTCCTGTTATCACAACAAGCAACCTCCATATTGCGAAATCCAATAGACACTTCTCTATCCTTATCTAACTTGAACCCCCTGTAGCATTTGACATAGTTAACCTTTCCCTCCAACTTAAAACATTTTCTTCTTTGGATATTGTGACATGACACTGCTCATTTCCCCCTTACCTCACTGGCTGCTCTTGTTTAGTCTTCTTTGCAGATTCCTCCTAACATTTTGGTACTTCAGGACTCACTCCTTGGTTTTCCTCTCTTTTTTCTTTATGCCGTCGACCCTTGGTATCCACGGGGCATTGGTTCCAAAAGGCCTTTCACATACCAAAATCTGCAAACGCTCAAGTCCCTTACGTACAATGGTATGATACCACAAATACAGCCAGCCCTCCATATCCACTGGTTTTGCATCTGCAGATTCAAGAAGTTGAGGCTCTAAATCCATGGGTTGGTTGAATCTGCGGATGTGAAATCCATGGATACAGAGAGTGACCGCATACCTTCTCTAGGTCATCTCATCCAGATCATGGCTTCTAATACCATCTATATACTGATAACTCTCAAGTTTCTCTAGTCAAGATTCTAATCTGAGCTCATAACATGCATATTTGACTATCTACTTGACATCTCCACTTGGATATCTAGCACATACTTTAAACTTATTATGTCAAGAACTCTTGCTATTTCTCCCAACCAGCTCCTATCCCTATCTTCTCCATCTCAGTATGTCACCACCACTTATTTAGTTACTTAAAGGAGAAATCTAGGCATCATATTTAATTCCTTATTTTTCTTCACCTCAGTAACATATCTATCAGTAAGTCTTCTTTACTTTATCTATCTCCAAAATTTATGAAGAATATTTCTCTTCATTTCATCATAACTGCTACCACCTAATTCCAGGCCTACCCTGGATTACAGAAGTTTCCTGATTGGTCTCATTACCTCCTCTCTGTTTTCTTCTAGTACATTCTCCATAGAGCAGCAAAATTGATCTTATTGAATCTTTAAGTGGCTTCCCATTTGGCTCTTTGAATAAAAGCCAAAAATATTTATTATGGCTATGTATGAGCCTGTCTTGCCCCTCAATAAGTAAAGAGAAGACTTAGACAACACTATATACCAACTAAACCTAACATACAACTATAACGCATTCCACCCAGTAACAACAGAATACATCATCTTCTCAAGTGTATGTGGAATAGTTTCCACTGTAGTTACATGCTAGGCCATGAAACAAGGTTCAAAACATTTTAAATGATTGAAGTCATAGAAAGTATATTCTGTACCAGGAAGGAATGAAATTAGAAATAGATAACAGAAAGAGATTTGGGAAACTTACAAATATATGTGGAAATTAAAACACTCAAATAACTAAAGTATCCAAAAAAATCACAAGAGAAATTAGAAAATATTTTAAGATGAACAAAAGCAAAACTACAACATACAAAAGCTTATGGAATGAAGCTAAAGTACCGCTTAGAGGGAAATTTATAGCTGTAAGAACTTTTTTTAAAAAATCAGAAATATCTCAAACTAAAACCCTAAGCGTTCACCTTAAAAAACTAGAGCAAAGGGTAAAGTAAACCCAAAAGCAAACATGGGGAATAAAATAATAAAGATTAGTACAGAGATAAATGAAATGGAGAATAGAAATTCAGTAGAGAAAATTAATGAAACAAAAGTTAGTTTTAGAACAGCAAAATTGACAAGCATTTGGTTAGACTGACCAAGAGGGAAAAAAAGAGAAAAGATTGAAACTACTCAAGTCAGAAATGAAAGAAAGGACATTACTATAGACCTTACAGAAATAAAAAGGATTAGAAGAGAATACTATAAACAATCATATGCTAACACATTAGATAACCTAGATGAAATGAACAAATTTCTAGAAACACACAAACTGCCAAAAGTGATTTAAAAAAAAGAAAATCTTAATAGACCTATAACAAGCAGCAAGATTGAGTCAGTGATTTTTTAAAAAAATCCCCCAACAAAGAAAAGCCAGGACCAGAGGGCTTCTCTGGTGAATTTGACACTTTTAAAGAAGAATTAATACCAATTCTTTTCAAACTCATCCAAAATACGTAAGAGAAAAAAACTTCCCAACTTGTCCAATGAGGTCAGTATTATCCTGATACCAAAACTAGACAAAGACACCATGAGAAAACTCAGACCAATATTTCTTATATAGATAGAATATAGATTAAAAAATCCTCTACAAAATACAAGCAAATTGATCCAGCAACATATAAAAAGAATCATACACTGTGACCAAATGGGATTCATCCCAGGATTGGAAGGATGGTTTAACATCCCCAAATCAATTAATGTAATACACCATATCAACAGCATAAAGGACAAAAAGCACATGATCCTTTCATTACACAGAAAAGGCATTTGACAAAATCCAACCTTTCATGGTTAAAAAAAAAAAAGTTCAGCAAACTAGAAATAGGAGGGAACTTCCTCAACCTAATAAAGGGCATCTGTAAAAAACCCACAGCTAACATTGTACTTAATGGTAAAAGACTAAAAGCTTTCACTTTAAGATCAGGAACAAGACAAGGATGTCCTCTCTTGCCAGTTTTATTCAATATTGTACTGGTGGTTTTAGCTAAAGCAATTAGACAAGAAAAAGAAATAAAAGATATCTAGATTGGAAAGGAAGAAGTAAAAATATCTATTTGCAGATGACATTATCTTGTATATGGAAGATCATATATATCTTGTATACTAAGAAATTCAATAAAAATTATTAGAACTAATAAACAGTTCAGGTGGGTTGTAGGATCAATATATAAATATCAGTTATGTTTCTATACAGTGTACAATCCAAAAACTGAAACTAATAAGAACAATTCCATCTACAATAACTTCAAAAAGAATAAAATACTTAGAAATAAGTTTAACAAAATAAATGCAAAATTATACTCTGAAAACTATAAAACATTTTTGAAGGAAATTTAAATAGACCTTAATAGATGGAGAGAAATCCCATGTTCACGGATTGAAAGACTTAACATTGTTAAGATGTCAGTACTCCTCAAATTGATCTACATTCAATGCAACACCTATCAAAATCCCAGTTGGCTGCTTTGCATAAATTGACAAGATGATCATGAAATTAATATGGAAATGCACTGGATCCCAGAAAAGCCAAAACAATCTTGAAAAAGAAGAACAAATTTAGAGTACTCACACTTCCTAGTTTCAAAACTTACTACAAAGCTACAGTAATCAAGACAGTGTAGTGCTGGCCCAAGCACAAACATATAGATCAATGGAATAGAATTGAGGGCCCAGAAATAAACCCTTATATTATATTTGATTGGTTTTTGACAAGAGTGCCAAGACATTTCAATGGGGAATGAAATCTATTCAACAGATGTTGGCTGGGACAACTGGATATTCATATGCAGAAGAATGAATTTGGATCCTTTCCTCACACTATGTACAATTAACTAATAATGGATCAAAGACTGAAATGTAAGAGCTAAAACTATGGAACTCTTAAAATTAAACCTTGATGTAAATCTTCATGACCTTGTATTTGGCAGTGGTTTCTTAGACATAGTATCAAAAATACAAGCAAAAAATAAATTGGACATCATTAAGAAAGTGAAAAGACAACCCATAGAATGGAAGAAAATATTTGAAAATGATATATCCTGGTATCACATATATATAAAGATTCTTACAACCAAAAAACACTAAGACAACTCAATTTTAAAATAGGCAAATGATTTGAATAAACATTTCTCCAAAAATGATATACAAATGGCTGATAAGCACATGTTAGTCATTAGAGAAATGCAAATCAAAACTACAATGAGATACTACTTCACATCACTAGGTTGGCTACAATAATAAATTTTCTAAAGTATAAAAACAAGTTTTAGCAAGAATGTGGAAAAACTGGGACCCTCATACACTACAGGTGGTGTTTTAAAATGGTGTAGCCGATTTGGGAAACAATCTGCCAGTTCCTCAAAAGGTTAAATATGGAGTTACCATATAACCCATTATATATATATAAGATATTATTTTTATATATTAATATATATATATTATATATATATATTAATATATATATATATAAGATTCCACCACTAGGTATATATTTAAGAGAAATAAAAACATAGATCTACATAAAAACTTGTACATGAATGATCATTGTAGCATTATTCATTATAACCAACAAATGGAAACAACCCAAATGTCAATCAATTGATGAATGGTTAAACAAACTAGTATAGCCATATAATGGAATGTTATACTGCCACAAAAAAAAATGAAGTCCTGATAGATACCAAAACATGGAGGAACCTTGAAAACATGATGCTAAGTGAAATAAGGCAGACACAAAAGGACAAATATTATATGATTTCTTTTACATGAACTGTCTGGTAGGCAAATCTATAGAAACAGAAAGTAGATTTTTGGTTGCCAGGGGCTGTGAGGTGGGGGTCATTGGGAGGGAATGGAGAGTGACTGTTAACAGGTATGGAGCTTCTTTTTGGGGTGATGAAAGTGTTCCAAAATTATGTTGGTGATTGTGCAACTCCATGAATATATTAAAAACCATTGAATTTAAATGGGTGGATTGCCTGCTTTGTGAATTATATCTCAATGAAAAGATGAAAGAAACAATCAGAGATGTTTGGGGGAATCACAGAGCAGGATGTAGCATAGGAAATTTCAAGCCCCTTTGAAAAGCCATATGCCACCATGACACATCTGCAGTAGAAATGGCAGTATGAAGGGTTAGTGAGAGAGAGGCCTGTCAAGTGGAACGGAAGTAATCCAGAATTCCTTGTGGGGACCTGTAGAGGATGCAGAAGGCAACTGAGAATTAAAAGACAGTGTATTGCCTCTGCCAGGCAGTTGCTGTGGCATGAGTGAACAGCCCCAAAGTCAGGGGCTGGATGGAGGATATGGCTGAAGTTTAGAGGACTAGAAGACCAGTCGGAGCTGAGGTAGGAATCCTGGACAGCAGTAAGTGAGGAGAGATGGCTGAGCTTCCTGACACAATCATTGTGCATTGCCCATACTGAGAGAAAAAGCCATAAATTATGGACATTTAAGCAGTGAATGGGGTGAGGCAAAATGAGCTAGACTTCAACTAGGATCCAGCAGAGATTATGGGATTCACTGCCATGAGTGAGTTTGAACTTTAAATCTAATGTTTGCACAAAAGAGACTTTTAATTCAGAAGACATTTTTACATTTTAATTGACAACCTTAATCTGTCCAACCTGTGCCCAATGTGTGCCTCCAGGCAACTGGAATAGGTGCTCCAGAACATGATGAGATGAGTTATAGGAGAACAACTATATGTTTATAAATTTGGAGGGGGTGGATATAGCTCAGTGGCAGAGCACATGCTTAGCATGCACAAGGTCCTGGGTTCAATTCCCAGTACCTTCATTTTAAAAAAAAAAAGCCAAAATAAATTTGGAGGTGGAGCACACTTGCAGTATATATATTTTCTCACCCCATTAAATGCACAGAGGATAGTAGATGAAGTCTTTAGGGAAGAGAGAAAAGATGGAAATAGTCAAGTAAAGATTCTCCAAACTATAGTAGACACCTTCGTGTTTTAGTTGCTCATAACTCCTCTAACTGCCTTCAAATAATACTCGTTTTGATCATCTTCTCCCTAAAAAGCTCTTCTTTCCAATCCACAACTAGCTAGCTTCTTGAATTCTTCCACATTCAGTATAGATATTAGCATATCTAAATCTCATTAAGGAGTTTATATAACGTTGTCCCAGTGAAATGGGTAGCAAGACAACATTCAGTTAGTTTGCACTGCAGTTAACAATAGAAGATATAAATGAAATAACTAGAAAACAGTCAAAAGTAGATCATGGTACTTTGGCTCATTATTGTGTTCATTAGATAAAGAAAGGATTCAGGAGGGAAGGATCTGATTTGTAATCAAGAAAACAAAAACTGATTTATCCATTTGAATTGAAAAGTAGGTAAAGAATTTCAGTATTTATTCACATATTCATTCAAATATAAAAGGGAACTGATCACCACCTCTGCCGCTACAACCATGTGTCATATGTGTACAAGGTTAGATCAAAGTGGTAGCTAATAATATTACATTCTGCAGTTGTTCAAGGATGACAGTTGAGAAAGTTTGATGACAGAGGATAAAAATAACACTTGTTTGGGCATAAATGGAAGTTTTTTTTTTCATTGAACTATGTGAACATTCCTCATCTCACCCACACTGCCGGAAACCTAAGAAAATAATTTTGCAACATTAAAGTGTTCACTACTAATCAAATTACAATTATTCTTTTCCCTTCTGAAATGAAAAATAACTGTATTGTAAACATGAGAAAAAACTGAGGTAATGATAAAATAATCAGTAACTATTGGGCTTAATTCAATTTTCAGCTTTACTGCATAGTAAAAAATGTGCCTAACCATTGTTCAAATAGTTTTTCACAGTTGTATAACATTTGATGAGAGTTAGTTAATAGCAGTTTAGAGGCAGAGGCAGAAGCAGAAATGCTTACAGTTTAAATGTGCTTTGTTGACAAAGAGACTATGGCCTAATTACATTTTTTATTTAAAAGAAACGTGGAATGGGGGGTAAGGGTATAGCTTAGTGGTAGAGTGTGTGCTTAGCATGCACAAAGTCCTGGGTTCAATCTCCAGTACCTCCATTAAAATAAATAAGTAAACAAACAAACAAATGTTAAAAAAATTGAAGGAAAAAAAAAACGTGGAATCTTTAGCTCCCAGCTTGACAGTCAGTTACAAAAAGCAGAAGGCACCTTAACATTTCCTCTGGAGGATATTATCATGGCACACCAGTATCAGCAGCGGGTAGAAACACATGTGCTCTATCATACTTTGACCTTTACGCCTCAAGTCAAGAGAATCCTGAGCAAGGTTGGTTTCCCCATCCAGTATGCACTTTGTGTAGATGTAAAAAAAGTTTATGTTGTTGTTTTTTTTTCACAGAATATGATCTGTGGATTGTTTGAATGAAACATGTTTATGTCTATGGTGGTGACTTTGCAAGAAAACAAGACCAGGAGAGGTATTTCCTCAAAGGCTAAAAGGAGGCATTACCACCACCACCACTACTTGCCAGGGGATTTGCAAAGCATCTTGAGGCTCGAGGTTAGTACAGGAGATGAGCCAGGCTTGGGAGAAGTTAGTGTAGAGCAAAAGATTAGAGTGGTTTTCCCCCTTTTAAGCAGCCAACACAACAAAGTAGTTCAGATAGTAATGCCTAGTGGTCAGATAATGACGTATTTTCTGCAATGATCATGTTTGGGTTTGTCTATTTCCTTTAGGCTTGTGAGGTTTGGAATTGGCATTTAAAATCCCTGGGGGAAAGCTATTTTTGTAATTCAGTTGGGATGTCCTTGTCTTAGGGTTTCCCATTGCATCAGTCCCCTAGCCTGGTATGATAGCCATGATAGTGCTTTGTCTTTTAGATGAAATACAGAACTAAAGACATGACTACTGGTGCTTATTAAAGATTCCTTGCTATTTTCACAAGAGTAGGGGCGTTAGACTCTTGTCTACTGGCCAAATTCTAAATTGGGAGATTACATTCTGCTTTCCTAAGTTCCCCTATCAGAAGCAGCCATCCATGGTATCCCACTTTGCTTCCTGTGCTAAACTGTTGTGTGATGTCATTAAATGGCACAGGTTTTCTACTCTAGAAGTGGTCACTTCTTAGTGGAGTGGTGACTAAATCGGTACCTATGATCTGATACTGTATTTGACCTAGTTTCAAACAAATTAAAAGGTAGGCTCTGATAGTTAAGGATAAAGTACAAAACAAAACAAGACACCCTAACAATGTACCAGTTGTTGTGGAACATTTTAAAAAACCCAATCTGCTGTCTCTTCTGCAACACAAACAAATTAATGCATGTTTTTAAACACCACTAGTGGTTGACAATGAATTGTTACTTTGTCTCAAACAGGAGGATACTATATCTAACAGGGATGATGAGGTTTGAGAGGATGCAATCACATACTTCAAACCAGTTAATGCATCTTTTTTGTCTTTAGGTTGCATCTAACCATCCTAGACAGTTGATCTATTTCATAAAATCTCTCCTTAAGGAGAGTCTTCATCTTTCCTTAGTAACATATTTCAATGTTTCTCAATCTTTCCATAAAAACAAAGTTCTTATTTTTGTTTAAACTCCATTTAACCCACTGTAGCTTAATGTCACCATCTTTTATCCGTTGCTAATCTTCTATCATACTTTGGTATTGAGAGGCACAATGGCATGGTTTTTGGAGTTGGATATGTCTGCGTTCAAATCCTGACTCTCACTTTCTAGGTGTGTGATGTTGGGCAAGTCACTAATGATGTTCAATTTCCTCATACGTAAATGAGCAATCTTAGAGGGTTACTGTGAAGACCAAATGAGGCAATATATTATTTGAAGAATTATGGAGTAAGACGTGGCATGGTACTCAGCACCCAAAATGTGCTCCATAAATAGTGGCTATTTATCTGATTAGGTACACAGATCTGACCTAATTCATAAACTCTTTGAGAGTGGGAAGCATACTTCCTGGATTTCAATGTAAGTACAGTGTTGTGCACATAGTATGGTGCAGAGGGTCAATATTTATTGAATGAATAAGCTTCCCCCCACACTCGGCGTGGAATGAACAACCCTCAGCTATTGCAAGATTCCACACATTTAGCTCAAAGGTGACAAAATCGATCAATCCTCCGATGCCTCCAAATATGCAAATAGATACCTCCTGTTGTCTAGATGTTTTGGCATGGGGCAGACTCCACGTGAAAAAAAAAAACTTATAACTTCTGTTTCTATGAGGTTCATTTCTATGAATTTTTACATTCAATTATTGTCTTGGGTGCCCAGAATGGGACTGACTCAATCATCCGCCTCCTCAGCCATCCAAGCATTCTTCGATTGAGAAATTTTTTAAATGAATACTAACAACTATCTAATTATATACCTGAACAAAATCTTTCAATTTGTATCTAAATATACTACCTGTCCTAGTGACCTGTAAGATCTGTGCTGACTACAGATATATTTCTAATTGTTTTGTTTCCAAGCCAACCCCCACCCGCCCCAATAACCCACCGCCCCAAGTTCCAGAATACAATTAACATCTTTGAACCAGTGAGGTGAGTGTTAGGACTTTATGTTTTGCTTTTAAACTTTTTCACGAGGCTAGGAGGGAAAGTTGAGGAGCAAGTAGAGGACCTGTAGATTGAATCGGGTTTGAAAATTTGTCAGCAAGGAAAGGAAAGAGTATTGCTCTTTTCCCATAATCTTGGAAGAAGCCTTGTGCGTGTGCTTAGATTGAGCCAGTGCAGTATGGCCATTTCCCCGACTGCTTTGTATAGACTTTATAGAGGCGATCTCAGGTGTGGAGCTCCGAGCACCTGCTTGCTTACTCTCTGGCAGTCCAGGACCCAGCATATTTGAAGCTGGTGGCTCAGGTTCCACGTAACTAGGCTCAAGTGTCACTAACACTATGTGCAGAGCCAGTCATCGAGCTGTGCTTTGGGACTTGCATACTTACTTCGGACTTTCTTCTCTCTCCCCCCTCCCTTCCCACTAGTTTCCCTTTCCCTCCTTCCTCCCCGGGCGTGCCCACCTCCTCCCTTTGCTCCCACTCTCCGCTTTTTCTCCTTCTTTCCTTCCTCTTCCTTCCTACTGGGCTTCGAGTCTTTCATCCTCCGCGGGCCGCGGGCCCAGAGGCTACCGCTCGGCGGGGGGGAGGAGGAGGAGGAGGCGCGAGTCCGGCGGGACAGGCGCGAGGTGCCGAGCCGCGAAAGCGCGGGGCGCGCGCCGGGCTGGGGACGCGCGCGGGCTGGCCGCGTGGCCGGGCGGCCCGGCCTGGGAGCGGCGCGAGCGCGCGCGTGGCCCGCGAGCCCCTGGCGCGCCCCCGGCGGCCGGGGCCGCAGCGTGCTCGCCCCCGCCGCCAGCTCGCCTCACTTATGGGTCGGAAGCGCTGCGTTGGGGAGACTGTTCCAAGATGGCGGCGGGTTGCTGCGGGGTGAAGAAGCAGAAACTGTCCAGTTCGCCCCCCTCCGGCTCGGGTGGCGGTGGTGGCGCCTCCTCCTCCTCCCACTGCAGCGGAGAGAGCCAGTGCCGAGCCGGGGAACTGGGACTAGGAGGCGCCGGTACGCGGCTCAACGGGCTGGGAGGTCTAGCCGGAGGAGGTAGCGGCAGCGGCTGTACCCTCTCTCCCCCCCAGGGCTGCGGCGGCGGCGGCGGGGGCATCTCCCTGTCGCCACCTCCGAGCTGCGGAGTGGGGACCCTACTTTCTACCCCGGCCGCCGCCACCTCTCCCTCGCCCTCCTTGTCGTCCGCCGCCTCGTCCTCATCGCCCGGCTCCCGGAAGATGGTGGTGTCAGCGGAGATGTGCTGCTTTTGCTTCGATGTGCTCTACTGTCACCTGTACGGATACCAGCAGCCCCGGACCCCCCGGTTCACCAATGAGCCCTAGTGAGTACCGTGCCCTCCGCCGCCCTCTCCCTTGCGCTCGGGATGGGGCTCAGAGTTGAAGCAAAGTACGATTCCGCCTCCCCGCCGGCCGCTGCCCCTGCCCCTGTCGCTGCCCCGGGTTCCTGGAACCACCCGCCCTGAGTAAGGGCACCCCGCGCTTTCTGCCCTCCGAAGCCAGCGCCCCGCACTTGGAGCAGGGTGCTGCTGCTGCAAGAGATGGCTCTCGCTGGCTCCCAGAGGTGTTCACTTTCTCTTTGAGATAACTTCGAGGAGTTTTGACCCTTCTCCTCGCCTCCGCCACCCCGCGTCCCCATCGCCCGGGTTTAGGAGATCTGGATCCCTCCAGGTGTTGATCTGTCCTCACTTGGGTTTCTGTTCCCCTCTGTAAAAGCCCCGCCGGTATTCCCGCCCCCTGTACCTTGCACATGGAGTTACTATCCCATTGCAGCGTGAAAAATAGCAACTATCCAACTTCTGTTCTGCTAGTGATGGAACTTAGCTCAGGAACCTATGAGGTTACCCATCTTTTTCCTTCGGGCTTCCTTGTGTCCTGGGGAGGGAGGAGTTTTTTTTTTTTTTTTCAAAACACATTTTCCCTTAGTACCTATTTTTATCCAAACATACCCATTAAAATGTGTTTCTAGTGAAGCACACCGCCGGCTCCCTCACATTTAAAGAGTGAGACCTTTTTTTTTCATTCCACCGTCTGGGTAATAGCTCATTCAAAGAGAGCTGTCCCCATAGAGTCACTGTCAGTTTGTACATTAAGCGTGCATTCGCTTTTGTGTCGATTTCACTTTTTAAGAAATCCTTGTCAGGCTCGACGATTCTAGAAGTAGTTAAACAGTGTGTAGGAATTTTTATGGTTTCCTTCGGTTTCGTACTTTTAGTTATTTTACCCTTCAAGTGTGTAGTTGAAATTGTTTAAAATCACACTGTTACCGCTAACAGCCAGGTTAATTCTAATCCCTGTCCATTTGGATGTGTGGGAGATGGGGCATATGGTTTGTTGTTGCTGTTTTTTTTTATATGTAAACTGAGTGTAAACTGACTTTTTGAGTTAAATGCTAGACAGAATGTAAAGCCCAAGGAAGGGCAGAATGACAAAGAGGGCAATTGTTTTTATTATGAGTACTTAGCATCAAGAAAAATAATAGAGAAAAATTTCAGTGAAACTTACACTGAAAAAGCATCAAACCTTTTTCTAGCTAAGACAAGTGCCCCTTATCCCCATATCATAAATACCTGAACTGATGTTCATTTTAAACTGCTTCTTTTCATTTTGTGAGATTAGAGGATTAGACTGGATACATATAAACACTTCTACCTAGACTAAAAATATTCAATTAATATGTAAAATGGAAATTCCAAATAAAGTGTCCTGGAAATTGTAACTTTGTTTTGTTTTTCTTTGGCTTTGATACTTGAAATGTATTTAATTTTGTGTTTTTGCTACTCTTCTGTGGTCTATGCATTTTCTTTCAGACTTGGTTCCTCTTTGAGCATTGGTTCATAAGAAATGCATGAAAGAGCATACAGACTGACACTTTGTCAAATAAACTAAATATCTTGATAAATTTCCTAGTTTTGATTCTAGAAGCTTAAATCCTAAACCCACACCTGTACTTAGCCAATTTAGTTTTTTTTTTTTTTGGTTAAGAAATAGAATTCATTTCGAAAAAGACTGCCATGTTAAAAAAATCTATGAAATATTAATTAGGTTGAGTCACTTATTTGTGACTTTTCTGCCTTCTCTTGGATGTCTATGATGTATTAAAGCCGGTACGGGGATGATACATAGGTTGGCTCAGCAAAGTAATGGGACTGCAAAAATTCACTCCTGTTTAGTTAGATGAGTTTGGCAAAGGCTGTTTTACTATTCACGCTCCATTGCTCCAAAGCATATGCGAACACACTTTCAGGAGGTGCTATTTTCACACATCTTAAAGTGAGTTTGGGTTAACTGAATGACTGTAACAAGAATTTTAAAAGGAAAGTGAGCTTGACCAGTTCATACAGAAAATGCTTTTGAAAACGTCATTCAACAGTGGCTACTTTGCACATGTATTTAGGTATTGTTTCTTTTCTAATAACCCTAGCCACTGGATTTCTTTTTCATGGAATTAAATAGATAAAGTAAGACACCCTTTGACCACTGTGGATATGTTGAAGTGATGGTGGGTGAATAGTAACTATTATCATTTCACAGGCCTTGACTTGTGTCATGTATTCTACCAAACAGCGAATTTAGAAGAGACACTGAACATGACCAAGGGGAGAATGAAAGTTCACTTAAGTGGAAAGAGGAGTGCATCTTATTTTCATTTATTTTAAAGTTATTTTTTGAGGTGGACTGTGGAAAAATTCAGGAAAATTTCTTAAAAGCAGTGTTAGACTATGAGAGTGAAATAACTATCATCACTTGACAGTGCCTTAGTAACCAGCACCCATTTTCTTTCTGTTTTACATATTTAATAGCAGTGTGTACTTATTAGTGTGGCTCGGTGCTGGGGGCCATAACACATAAATAGACACATTGCTTTTTTTTTCTTTCTCAGAGTTATTAGTATCATGTCTTGAGCGGCGCTGTTTCAGGTCCTGTCTCTTGTCCACTAGAAGACATGCCTTCGACAGTTTCACATTCTCTTGTGGAAAAGCACACCGTTTTCTCCCTTCCCAGGAGGTTTCTGTCAAAATGTCTGTCACTGGTGAAATCTGCCTTTTATAGGTTTAGAAGTTCTCGATTCATCAGTGACCAATCCATTCTGGAAGATTATTAGAAATTTCCAGTGATCTGTCTGTTTCAGGTTGTGGGGTGGGGGGAGGATGTTTCTATATGAGCAGGCTGTGGATACAAATTCTTCACTGTTGCTGCTGTTTCTTGGAGTACCTACCTTATGGCAATAGCAGTAGCCGGCACTTGGGAGGTTAGTGGAAACTTGTTTAATGGATGACAGGTGACATTTGTGTTAAAAGTGAGAAATGCATTACTGAATCCTTGGTCTCAGTTGTAGTCATATTTGCCCACAGAACTAAGGTTCAAGACATGATAACAAACAAACAAACATAACTGTAGGTGCATTTTACTGTTCGAAATCAGAGCTCTTGGATTTACACACAGATAGCCATGTTATATAGGAAACCATTTGCTACCATAAAGGGATCCACTGAGCCAGATGTCGAGCCAGTTAGACTGCAGAAACATCATTCTCCACCATGGCTGCACATTCGAATCACTGGGGGATTATTAAAAATATGGATGCCGGGGTCCCAACCCTAGAGATTCTGATTTGATTGGTCTTGGATGGGGCCTGCATCAGGAGTATTAAAAACTCGCCGGGTGATTTTAATGTGCAGCTGAGGGGGAGACCCACTGATTGTATTCGATGAGGCCTTTCTCCTGCGATTCCTATTAATTTGGTCTGGGGTGGTGCCTGGGTACTCAGATTTTATGAGCAACCTGGGTGATTTCTGGTAAACTGCCGGTTTGGGAAACACTTGCAGTGTGGTCTGCAGAAGACATCACCTGGGAACCTGTTTGAAATGTAGGCTCTCAGGCCCCACCTCAGACCTGTTGTATTTGAATCTGCAGTTTAACAAGCTCCCCAGGTGATTCTTATGCACATTAAAGTTTGGGGAGGAGTGGTTCTCGAACTTTAGAGTACATCATAAGCTCCTGTAGTGCTTGTTAAAACACAAATTGCTGGGCCCCATTCCCAGAGTTTCTGATTCAGTCGAACTGGGGTGGGGCCATTAATTTGCATTTCTAACAAGCTCCCTGGTGATGCTGCTGCTACAGTTCCCAGGGCCACACGTTGAGACCCACTGGGTTAGAGTGGTAAGGACCCATGTTAAAGTACTTGAGCAACTATAAGGGAACCTCAGTTTTCACTGCCAGTTTCCAATATAAAACTTCCTGTGTCCATGTCACCATCCTTGATCATGTTCTTTCTAACTTAGCACCAGGGAGATTGAATGCTGCCAAGACCATAATGAGAGTCTGAGGTTCTTGGGATGGTTTCTGTCCGAGGTGGGCTGGGGGAAGGGGGGGCAGAAAAACCTCACCTAGAAACCTGCGGTAGGATTTATAGGTCTTTTTTCAGAAATTGTTAACTGTGAGGGGCACATTTTAGGAAGTAAAAGCAGCACAAATACGATATTTTAAAGTGAGTTGTATTGATTTTAATAAGTAAAGCCCCCTTCTGTTCCCATAGAAAATGCTTTGATGATTAGCTCACTAAATAACATGTTGTGATAAGATTTTAAAAGCTTTTACTTACACTTATGCTTGCTGGATTGCATTTTAAGAATTTTCCTCATTAACAAAGAAATATAAAAGGGACCTGCTAAGGCACTGGGATTGTTCGGTCTTATATCTTTAATGCTGTGTTGCATGTCACATCCCATGAACTTTTTATTTTAATCTTCTTACCACCTTTGAAGTTAATGCAGTACTACATTTTGTATAGACCATAGCACAGAAAAGATACTTTACTGTTAAACATCAGTAAGTGTGGTTTTCCATTGCAGTGAACAGAATGTAGTTTTTAAAAAATCCACTTCTGGACGTGCAGATTTTGAGAGACTAATCCGGTGTTTGAACTGTTAACTCTTTCTTGTCTTGTCACAGTAGACAAATTACTGTTCTTTGGGCATGCTTGGGAGAGATTGGGTTGCTTTAGGGAGGTGAGAGGCACTTCGTTTCACCAGAACAGTAACAGTTCTATCCCATATTAGTGAAAAAAAAAAGATGATTTGATAATGCAGCTCAGGTGAAAGTGATGTTAAATCAGCATTTTAAACACAAACTATTATATTTCTGTTATGTCTTTTTTCTGATGAAGACTGACCTGAGTAGCTGGAAGGTGTATCTGTTTCTCGCAGGTGATGCTACTGAGTCATTACAGATTTCCTTATCCATGCTAGCAGAATGGTTGTAATATATAGTTCTTATAAAAATTTGTCTGAAAAATTGCTGAGCATTTTTGAAGGTATTATATGGGTTGTTTTTCAACAATGTTGATTTCCTTTGGAAGGCAATCTGGTGTCCTGTCTTACTGATGGAAAAGAAAGCAGGCATGCTCCCAGTTGTCATTTATGCTGTAAACACCATCAAGGCTGAAATGGTAGGATGTAGAAATATAAATTACAAAATTATTTTTATATCCGTGCATAAAGGTGTATGTAGGGCAAGGTATATTTAGTTAGAAAGGAAAACTTGATGCTTATTTTACCTTCTCCTCCATAAGGCCAATGGGAGAGATAATCTAGCTCATAATTTTTCTTGCTTTTGAGTTGTGTTTGTGCTGTGTTGAGGTCCCAGTTAGTGGGGTAGCAACCAAGAAGGAATCTCTGCTGGGGTCTCTCAGTCCAATAGGAAGAAAGACCACTACTGAGAAAGAGAAAAACGCTGTTAGCCCATGCATAAGTTATTTTTTTCTAAGTATGTGTTTCTCATTCACATTGTTTTCTTTAAAAGACTGTACACTTTTTGGAATTGTATTTGCGTTAAAACTCTGTAACCTATTACTGCGATTTATTATGATTTGGAAGTCAGTTGTGCTTCCCACTAACAGACCATCTTTTTGCGAGTGTATGTGTGTGAAACACTAAAACTTGTGCAATGAGATTAGTCAGAGTTCCCTATTTCAATAGGCATTATTCTGTTCTCTTGATGTCACACATGCTTGCCTGTTTTAAAGCAACACAATGACCAGGGCTTTTACATTTAAATTTTCTTAAATAGTCTCCCCCCACCCCCAACTTGTGTAATAATGTCTCTTTTTGATACTGTTCTGAATCAATTAAGCTAAGTGAGTGAGGACCAGCAGTAAAAGCCAGGGGCTGCCAAGAATGGACGTTCAATGTGTAAGCTGTCTTTCCACAATCAGTAATTGGGCAGTTGCTTACTGGACACTGGAGACTGTGTGGGAAGCCAGTGGTTGTGTAGGTGGGAAGAGTAGATTCCCAGCAGTAAACTTATTTAGAGTTGAGCTTCTGTAGTTACAGTGTTCCTAAGAGCAAAAACGAGCCACAAGCTGATGTAGTAGAAAGAAAAGTGCCCAAAGGAAGAAGTATGGTGTAATAATGTAATTGGTTGGGTGGGGCATATTTTAGGTTTGGTCCAACTAGAAGTGGCATCTTTTCTATCAAGTGTGGGTGTATTTTCTACTGCTCTTAACGTATCATACTTTCAAACTTGCTCAACCTTAAAAATGTTAGTGTTGAATAGCTGAGTGGAAATTATATGTCACTGGGGGAAAATTTTTTTTTCTTTTCTTTTCTCTCTCTCTCTTTCTCTCTTTTTTTTTTTAGCATATGCATTATGCTGAGTTCCGTGGTTGGAAACCAGAGAAATAGAAGAGATAGTTCTATTCTTACAGAGCTCACAGTCTTGTTCAAGATATGATACAGATATCAAAGTCACTTAAAATGCTTACAAAGTAATATATACATGATTGTAGATGAATGAGATACATGAAAAATAATGTGCATAAGCATAGTAGTGACATTGAATAAAGGAGTGGTCAGGAGCAAGGCTTTGGGAGAGGACAATCTATGAGCCAAGTTTTTAAATGGCAGAAGGACAGAGATTATTGGTAAGAGTCTGTATGACCAGTAGATCTTGAAGTCTTACTTGGTTGTTCTCAAACCGGTTGCTGTCACTGCCACACCCCTTGCCACAGCACTTGGGGATTCCCAGCAGCTGTCTTCAGTCACCAACTTGCACACTCAGCAGTCTCCACACCACTCCCCTTGCTCTGGTCCCCTAAGACCATAAAACCTCAAGGAAGTGAAAAATAGCCTTTTGTCTTGGGAACTCTCTGGGGATGCTGGAGAAGAACGTTGGATCTGATTATAGTTTCTTGTATTGGAAAGGGAACAGAATTGGCAGCAGAGTCCTCTAGAATGTAGGATGAACTGGAAGGAGAAGAGTCTGAAGGCAAGGGAGACCAGCTAGGCTTAAGGTTGACCACACACACACACACACACACACACACACAAACACACACACACACACACACACACACACACACACACACACGAGGGGCAGAGCTTGTGAATATAGGAATGTTGAAAAATCAAGAAGTGGAAGACGTTATCAGCCTATGCAGGGACTTGCACTTTAGGGCCAGCTTTTGTGTGGGAGTGGAAATATTGCAGCTCACCTGTTTTTTGGCTTCCATCACTGCTTCTTCTTTTCTTGGCTCTGTGCCTAGCTATTCTTGTGCTTGGGAAAAGTTTGTTCAACAGCTCTGTTGGAATGGCTATGAAATTTGATCACAAGCGTGAGAACCTCCCCCTCCCCTTCTTCACCTATTACCAACTGTATCTAATTTGAAAGAAAAGAGGAGAAGACATGTTGGCTTATCGAATTTGGATCAAGTATGAAGATAGCTGAGATAGCTTTTGGATGAGGACCTGAAATTAGGCAATTGCATATGAATAAAGAGGCAATGCAGAAAAAGACAATTTACCAAATTCCCACTGCTAGGGTAAATGAAAGTAAGAGAGGCTTTCAACATAATTCAGAGTTTATAAGTCTGAAGAACCAGGAGGATGGTGATGCCACTATAAAACATGGTTGAGGAGGGTGGGAAGAAAGAAATATTTGGTCAGGTGAAATCAGATTTCTTAATATGTATATTTCAAGTGTTGGAGTTATCAACTGTCACTTCTTTTTTAATTAACAGAACCACAGAGCAGCAGCAGAGCTATTGTGATGATTTGGTCAGTCTTTTGGGATCTCTCCAGCCTCCCTCTGTCCCCAACTGTGACTTTGAACTACTGAAGATAGTAGAGATCAGTGACAGTTCTCAGCTTTGCATTGCTAGTCAAAATACCTGACAGAATGTTGGATTTCCCTAATGTAGGTTTTCTCAGTCTTCAAGCTTATCAACTTGTAAAGCAGTCAATGATTCTTCTATTTCTCTATGTGTGTTATCATAGCACAGCTTTCAACAAAATAGAGCCTCATGGAGGACCACCTCAGGAACTTGTAGTTTCAGACTTTGGATTAAAGGAAATTTCTGAAGGACTAAAAGTACTATCTGATACTAGATTCTGAGTCCTATGTCCTCAAGCTTGGAAAGTAAAGAATGAAGCTGGATTTGTTTTGCAGCTTTACTTGGCAATGAAAGGAAGATGTTATCAGGGGACAGGATCAGCCATATTGCTTTATGATCTTTGGGATCTTCAGTGGATGGGCAAATGTGAAAAGTTCTGCTTGAGTCCAGGCCTACTAATAACTAGTTTTTAAAATAAGGTCTGTGATAGTCTTGATGATTCTAGCCTCTCCCCTATCTGTTTCATTTTACAGATAATCCACACTGTGACCCAAAGCCACATGCAGTGCTGGGAGAGCACAGTTGACTGTATTATGCAATATCCTGCCAGAAGATGCTGACCAGCTCTCTAGTAATGGAAAGTAGTGAGACTGACTTAACTGCCTATATAGCTCGCCTTGCCATTCTGTACACTTTCTGTAAGCATATGACACACAATTCTAGGAACATATCTTAACTGAGATCTCAGATTGCTGCAAGGTGGTGACAGCAGATTCTCTGCTTTGCTTCAGGCACTGGTGGATCTTTGAGTCATTCTCATAGAATAGGATCTATGAAAAATTGGCTTTGATGCTGTCAGCCTAAGGGCCACAGCACTGTGTCTACCTCAAGGAAATGCTCAGGTGCTCGTCACATTGGTGTGCTTCTCTGTGTCATGATTATCGTTTATGTAGCCACATGGTTAAGTATAGGTGGTTTGGGGTGCAGATACGTTATATAGCTGGTAAACCTTGGACCCCAGTACATACCTCATTGTAGTAAGACAAATACCCTTTGTATGCTGATTTTGAACAACAGTGAGGTAAGTGTTTAGATGTTGGGTGCTTTTTAAACTTTTTTTGTTACATGGTAAGTAGAAGATGGTGTTGGTGATTCACTCACTAGAGAAGAATCTCATGAAGTCTTCTGGCCTTTTTTCCGTGTTAGAGTATTGCTCTCAATGCGTTTCAAGTAGTTCTCCATCATTAAAACAAACAGAAACTCCCACACTTGTTTTGCCTTACAGACAGAAAAAAACTTGCCTTAGCTTGGCCAGGTACTTGATTTTGTGGAATAGCTCTTTGCTGGTAGGAGTAGGGGCCAGGCAGTCAGTGGTTAAAAAGTTTTGTTCAGTTCATGGATCCATCTACCCTACAGTCTTGTCAATTCAAAAAAAAAAAAAACCCTCACAAGAACAAATGGGAATGATACTGCTTCTATTTCTCTGACACTAATGAGGTGATATGTGGTTTGTGGTATATTTTACTCCACAAACTCCTCTAACCATTGCCCTGTTTGGCAAGCTGTTTTGCAGAAACCTACCCTTCCCCTCTGGAAGCATGGCTCCGTGGAGAAAGGGAGTCACATAGGGCCACAGGCAGGAATAGGGGGGACGGGGGAATCAGGGGAGAAGACAAATGAGATTGTAGTCAGGTGAGGTGAAGCCTGGATTCAGGGCAGATTAAAGAGACTGCATGGTCTGGAGTAGGGATGCTGCAAGAGGCGTGTTTTACGGGATGCAAACCTTGGTGTCCCTCCTTTCGAACCAATGGCCATGGCACTCTTGTTACAAAGAAATTATTCCTTTTGGAAAGAAATGCACAGCATGAAGTTTAATAACATAAGAGGACTTGTATATGCGTCCCCTGAATGCTTCCTAGAGGCCACGTTGAAAGCCATTCATATCGTGTCCTCAGAAGGAGGCCTCTAGGTAAGTTTGGGAGCTATGGGACAAGTAGCTCAAGTATACCCCAAATGGATAGATGTAGCCACTCCCTGGTCATTATCCTTTTCTTTTCTTTGACTTGTCTTTGAACATGGTTATAAATCCTTAAGTATTCAGATGTATCTTATTTTTAGGCCTGTGTACTTAGGTATTAGCCTCTACTTAGCTGTACGAAGTTTCTTTTATATAGCTTGCTCACAGTTATTCTCCATAACAAAGATTATGGAACAGATGCTATTAAAGGATAGACCCAGCTATAATTTCTGATTGCACAACACAGTCCTAGGAAGGTATCCTACTGAGCGTACTTGTCTCTTCCATACCTTGTCTTCAGCATCTCCTAATAGGACCCACTATGGTCCATTTAATTTGCAAATTACATTCTCAGAGATAACTGGACCATCTGCTATTTTTGGTTAATGAGTTTCTCTTCAGTTGTATAGAGGCATACTGATTTTAGCAAGTTTATTTATTTTTATTGCGGTAAAAAACACATAACATGAGATTGACCCTGTTAACACATTTTTAAGAGTACATTATTGTTAACTATAAGCTCATGTTTAGCTTATTTTTAAAAGGCACGTAATAGTGGCTCTACCTAAAGCAGCTATGTTTTCATAGGAATGTTGGCAATCTTTTAAAAATTAATCTTACCAGCCCACATTAGTGATGCACAAAGCCCATTTACAGGAGAGTCTAATTTAGGGTTTGAGGTATTATTTATTTTTCCAAACTTATCGAAAATTATGAATAAACTAGATTAACAGCATGAGAGGCAGAAATAACCATTTTTAAAAAAAATTTTTTTAAACTAGTAGCATTTCAGTTATTATTTGACCTGGCATTTATCATTTGCTTTATTAGTATCCTTAATACTGACTACCTGTATTTGAACAGAACTTGATTTTCTAGCTTTCCTTTTAGATTTTGATTCTCATCCTATGTTCTTCAGGGCTTTCTAATGAATTTGCTAATAATATATAAGGAAACGTCTTTGACAGGTAGGAACTTTGCCTTTGTTCACTCGCTTTTACAGATGGAAGGAGGGACCAAGGCATTAAAGGAGAACATTAGTTTTGACACTTAAACCTGATACTTCTGAGAAAGTGTGCTTTCTAGGGAGATGGAAAATTGGAGGACACCTTTCCTTATGGGATATTATAAGTAAGGCCTTTCAGTACATATGTGTATGTATAAACTAGTTAACCACTTCCTGGAATTGCTTCTTATCATGTACATGCTTGTTTCTAATGGAAACTGACATCTAAATGTGGTAGTGGCATCTGTGAAGTAATAGACAGGGTCAAGTCATGGGTCTTGAAAGTGGTTTATTTGCCCTGTTGTCTACACAACCAGTATGAGGTTCTTTGTCATTAACAGAGGTGCAGACATTTTAAAAATATTATCACTGAATTGTGATGTATTCATTTGGACTTTGGAGCAGTTTCTAACTTCTTCCATTTAGAGATGCCACAGTTCTAAAGGAGAAAATAGAATTTCCACAACAATTATCCCTTTGCTTATAGACATTATAAAATGAATATCCGTTCAAGCTTCAAGAGATATTTGTCAGCATTATCTTAAGACAATGTGTTTTACATCAAAACCTAGCTCTTATTCTAAGCTAGTACTGCTCTTCATATTATGGTTAATTTTAATATTTCAGTTCAACAAGTAATATAACTTTTGTGGGTGGAACACTGTGGTAGGCTCCTTTCTGGGTATAGGTGAGAGGACTACAATATGCACATAAGCCATACTTCCTACCTTTAAAAAGCTTGCAGTCATATTGAGGAGACAAGATTCAGGAAACAAATAATGAGGTCACATATGATTTAATGGCTGAGCGAGTGATGGAGCAATGAGGTCTGTAGGAGTTTAAACAAAGACTAATGTGGGCTGGAGTTATACGGGAGGGCTTCATGGACAATGTAGGATTCAGACTGCGTAGTCCTTTTTCATAGATAGATCAAGCATTCTAAATGGGGGAACAACTTGAAGATACAGAGGTCAGAATGTGCATTATACAGTAGTCAATGGATACCACAAAGGTAGATTGAAGTGGGGGAGATCATAGCAAGAAAGGGGACCCATCAGGAGACTATTGCTGTAATTCAGACATTGGGAAATGAAGGCCTGCCAGTTGACAGTTTTAAACTATTAATGGCTTGTGAATTGCCTCTTTCTTGGTAAAGTTTCCCTTTTGTCCAGTTAATTATGCCCCAGCAGCTTCTTTAATGTCATAAATGTCATGAAGCCTGGAGAATAGCCTGAGAAATAACACAAGTAGAAGTCTACTGTGTAGACAAAGTGCTTTCATTCATCCGTAGACATTCAGTATAAGTCAGTTAGATTAACACTGGTTATGTCACCCTTTGCCTGAGTGCCTTCCATGGTTTGGTGTTCTTTTTTTCTTCTAAACTTCTTTATCTCAAACATGAAGTTGGGAAAATTGAATAGCTAGAAAGCTTATATAATTGAAAAAATAAACTACACTAATTATTACAGAATTAAGTGGCTTTAAACCACTTTTTTCTCCCTAAATTAATGAAGAAATTTTAAATGGATATTGCAAATGTAACCCACATAAGGTAGGTACTTGGAATTATAATAATTATAGGAGAATTGTGTACTAATTATTGAATGATGTTATTTATTAAGTTAGCTTTAGATTAGTCTAATAAGTGTATTCCTTATGGTTCTTAACATGCCCTATTCAAGAGTGCTACAACTCTTAAGATGCAAACTATGTAAACAAAATCTTTAAAGGTTTTATAGTATTATTTAGAAACAAAATTCTAAAATAGCTCCCTGAGTCACAATAGAACGGCATATTTTAATTTTATATTGAACAATTGTCCCTTGAAGAAAAAAAAGAGTAAAATTCTCAGTCTCAGTCTTTTGTTGATGATTTGTCTTTAATTATGTTAAGACATAGGTTTAGAACCCCAAAATTCTTCTTCAGTGACCACTGTGAAATTTTATTTTACTTTATTAACTCGCTTATTTTATTCTCTGAAATATGTTGGTTTCAGAATATAAGGAAATTATTTCGCAACTATGAGACTGATCTCTGACAGGTTTTAGCCACATAAGCACGACAGTCATGCCAGCATACTCAGGAAATAAAAAACAACGCTAGCACAGTGCTCATTAACAGTGTTCTCTATGTAGTCTGTTTATGTTTATAAGTAAATGAGCTCTCCCTGATGGCATAGCCTTGAATTATGAATCATCTGTAATTTGAATTATATATTCCTACAGTAAGGTGAATAAATACCGAATGTTAAAAGAAAATAGGGATAGTGAAATATTTTCGAATCAACATTTTTGAAGAGATGGATTTTGACCTATGTAGGTGATCATAGACCCTGCCGCATGATAGGGTAGGAGGCCAGATGGAATCCAGTAGTTCTTAGGACAGAACACACAAGGTCCCTGATCACTTTCAATATGCTTAAAATCTTTATTAACAAAGGTGAATGCCCTCGTCAGGCAAAGGAGAGAGAATTTTGTTTATACAGGGTTGAACCACTTAGATGCCAATTTCATTTTTTACAAATTTCAAACAATAGGCATGTTAAATAGGCAGTGGCTTCCATAGCGTAGAGCACAATCAAGGAAAAAAGTCACTGGTTTTCCGTTTTGGCTGTGGCAAGAGAACAAGCAAATCCCATTTTAAAGTGAAAAGATGGGTGTGGGTCCAAAGGGTCCTGGTTCCTGCCTCCAATGGGCTGCTCTTAGAAAGAACCTCTGCTGTGTTTATTTCACTTCGATCTAGAGAAATTCAGGTCAGTTTTTGCAGAAGAGGAGTGTTTTAGTCTTGAAGCTTTCTTTCACTTTCATGAAGAGTTATAATTAATTGTCATCCCATAATAACCATTCATTAACCCTTTGTTAACTTAAATAACTTGCACCAGCCCAGCAGGGTCACTGGTGCTTTCCTGTTCTCTGAATTGTTGTTATATTTATTTGAATACTTTTGACTCCCAATCTGTCCCACCCCAAAATTGAAGCACAAATCCAGGAAGGTCCTTCTCTTCCTCTTCCTCAGCATAATTTTTCTGTGGAGCTTCATCATTTTTGAAAGTAGTAGACTCAACTGTCTGAAGGCTTGGTAGCAACTGCATCATAGACTTTTTACCACTTCACTTCTAGCAGTGTTTAACCACTTTGCATTATCTAGAAAGCTATTTACTGGTCCTGCTAGTTTTCTAACTTGGGGAGGTGGTGGAGCAATGGGGACAGAAGTTGTGAATTTATGACTTTGAAGATTTTTCAAACAGTGGACTTTTAAATATCTAAAGGAGTATATACACACTTTTTAACTGGACTGATGTTGAATTCAGAGCAGTGCTAGATCTCAAAGATTTCTGGAAGGTTTTCTAGGAGTTTTAAAGCAGAGACTGCATGAGGTGTTCATTCCATTGTGCTCCTTCCTGTGCCTCACCTGGAAGTGGGTATCTTTTTCTCTGTGTGTATAACTGACACCATCAGGCCTTTGTGGATTTCGCTGATATTGTGTGTTATTTGGAGACTGACCTGGCTACATGTAGCTGTAGGCAGGAGGGTAAGAACCTGTGTTGATGGTTCTCAAGGAGGTGTGGCATGGGCTTTACTCACCCGTGTATCTTTTACTCTGTGATTCCGTTCTTAGAAGATTGGAGTGCTTGGAAGGTTATTTGGTACTATTTTTTTTCTACTGTTTTGTTTTAAACTATAGGTTCCCAGACGTTTAGACAAATGCTTCTTTCTTTCCTAATATTTCTACAGTCAGGAGTTTTTAATCTATTGCCGAAGAATGGAATTTGGGTGGGTGGTCGGCAACCACACTGAGTATTCTACATTTGATGAACAAAACGAATACTTTATTTGTTTTTATGAAAACTCTTGATGTGTCTGTTCTCACATTAATATAATTTAGATGAAGAGAAGCAGATTTGAAGAAGCCTGACCTAAGGGATTATAAGTTATCCTGAAAGCACAAATAATATTTTAGCATGTACTTTCCCTCATAAAATGTCTTATGGCAGACTTGTTTATGTCGTAGATCTGAGTCAAAGCTGAATTCAACACATTAGTCTTTAATTTATCCAAAATTAATATCTTCTGGCTAAGAACCAACACTGCTTTACGACTCAGAAACCATTTCCTTATATTAATCATCAGCAGTAGAAATTTGCTTTATTTGGGGGGCTGTTTTTTTCAAAAACAATTTTTTATCACTGCCTTAGTTTTTGTGTAGTTCACAATGCAAAGAAAACATCCAATGCATAGTTGGATGCTAGGATAGACTTACTAACTTGGCAACTCATTCATACATACTAGCCTTAATGTAGACAAGATTCAAATTCTTCAAACTAATGTCTCAGCAAAATGAAAGATTATTTACTTAAAGACTAATTGTTGCTCATAAATTCCTAAAGTTGCAGATTTTAAGTCTGTGAATTCCAAAGATACATAGTAGTGAAAACTTACCATGTTATATACCTTTATTGTATGTTCATGCTGGTTTTTTAAAACATGTATAGACTAGAACATTGAAACTCTGAATGAATGATATAGCATAAATATCACTGAGACTACTATCGTTGTTGATTTTTATGAGTGATTTCCTCTGTTAAGGATTTGGTCAATTTCAATAGTTTTTCTCAGAAAAGATCTTAATGACTTTGTAATCACTCTTATTGTGTTTTGAACATTAAGTCAGTGATACTCAGCATTTTTCTTCAAGCAGCATGACTCTCTGCCCTGCAGCCTAACCCCCACACCCAGAGTCTCATGTATAATTCTAGATGCTACTTGAAGAGAGGCAGGGCAGTTATATGGAAAGCATTATGTATTCGTTCTCATTCTCCGCCACCCCCCATCCCAATGTATGCACACAAGGTTATAAGGAGGTTTTTATATCATACCTGCAACTAAACTCATTCAGGACCCCCAGAACTGGCCAAATGAGGATCCACTTATGTTTGGCATCTCCTAATTTAGCATTAGGATAATGCTACCATTGTTGTCAAACTCTTTCATAACTTGTAGTTTGGCTTGGCAACATTATAATGAATAATCAATTGTGTGAGATAAAATAGTAAATATTCTATTAAAATGAGTTTTTAAAGTGTTCATGATTCTTTAGTCAAGACTTGAAGCTTATAATCACTATCTTCCTCATTTCATCTAAGAACTACATTGAGACCTTTTCTTAGTAACCTTTCATCTGTTCTGACTCTAGACATTGAACTAGATGCTATGGTGTCAGTTCCAGCATGACTTGGATAAGTCATAGTCTCTCATACTCTTTTCTGTAAAATTAAAATATGTGAATCTTTAAAAAAGGAGCAATATTTTAAAAATACTTGAAATGCAGCCAAACGTTGATAACAATAAATGTTTTTTTATGTCTGTTATCAAAAAAAACATTTATTTTCTTGTAGATGTCAAAGGTAAAATGGAATGTAAATCTAGGCTGATCATATTTTCTCTCTTCTAATTTTATAGATGTTTATGGATACTTTAACCTAGAAATTTATGTGTAAATATCACCAGGGATCCCACATTTTTGCTGAGCAGTTTTAAGAGCTGAAGGTTACAGTCTTTTTGGAAGACACCAATTCCAAAATGATTTTCAAACTCAAAGGGATTTCTGGAATATTGGATTAAGGACCTCAGAAAATCTACTCCTCTATAAAAGCAACATGAACACTGGCAAAACTTTTCAAAACCAACTTTTTATGAATTCTGGAAATTAACCAAAGATTTCCAACAACCTGAGGAGCATTTATTTATTCATTAAAAACAGCTGATTTTCAGTAAGACTAATGACCTTTGTTGTGTTTTACCTTTCCCTTATCGTATCTCCCTTTTCAAGGAAACCAGCAACCACTAGAGGGGTCAAGCTCCTCAAATACCTCTATCCCCATAGAATTGTCACTATTTGACCTATCTGGCAGTTCCCTGGAAGGACCCCAATTCACAAGGCTTGTCTTTATTTGACCCAACTCATTGCTCAATGAAAAAGCCTTCTCCTTAGGGCATTTGTTGAAAACAATTGGGGCAATTGTTTAACATTGTATTTGCCTGAGGTAGTGATAGCAGGAGGGGCAAAGAAAGGGCTGGTCAAAAAACTCAAAAGAAGGATCTGGGGATGAGATAGGGAGCGTTAAAAAACTTCCTTAATATATATTTCTGAGTATCTAATAGGCCATACACATATGCAAGGCTAGGTGCATACCTGAGGAGGCCCTATTGGCTCGCCTCTGGCTGACCTTGAGAATCCACAGAAGCAGAAAATGAAGGCTAAGGCAGAATTGTAAACTGTTGGGGCATTGACAGCATGTCCCAACACACACTTAGGGTCCCTTGGCAAAGAGTAAAAGATCTATTGGTTCAAGACATTTTAGAGAAATCTCTGTCTAATCGTTAGCTGACTCTTAAGCTAACTGAACAGAGACTTCAAGTGGCTACATATGACAGAGGATCCAGACTTTACAGAATTAGTCCAGGAACATCACCAAACAAACAAATAGCAACAACAGACCTTGGAGAGGGATCTGATTTCCAAATGTGCTATATTGTATTATTTAAAATGTCCAATTTTCAACAAAGAATTAAAATAAAAGAAACAGTAAAGTATGGCACATACATAGGGAAATAAGCACTTGCTAGAAACTGTCTCTGAGAATGTGCTTATAGACAAAACTTTAAATGAACTATTATAAATACATTCAAAGGATGTCGTGTCTATACAATTAAAGGAAAGTTGTAAATGCCTTGCCAAATACTGAATATCAATAAAGAGCTAGAAATGATTTTTAGAAGAACCAAATGGAAATTCTAGAGTTGAAAATTTTAATCACTGAAATAAAAAATTTACTGCAGTAGTTTAAGAGCAGATATGAGCCAGCAGAATTAAGAATCAGCAATTTGAAGATAGATTAATTGACATTATACTATCTGAGAAACAAAAAGAAAAAAGAGTGAAGAAAATGAGCAGATCGTAAGAGACCTGTGGGACATCATCAAATATACCAACGTACACTTAATAGGAGTCCCAGAATGAGAAATGGAGGCATAGGAAGAGTATTTGAAGGAATAATGGCTGAAGACTTCCCAAATTTGATGAAAGTGTTACAACATTCAAGCTTGACAAACTCAAAGTAAGATGAACTTAAAGTAGGATAAACTCAGAAAGATCCACACCTATAATATTTGTTGAAAGACAAAAACAAAGAGAATCTTAGAAGCAGCAAGAGATAAGACACTCATCACAGACAAGGGAGCCCCAATAAGATTAATAGCTGATTTATCATCAGAAACCATGGTGGCCACAAAGGCAGCGGGATGAAATATTCAAAATGCTGAAAGAAATGGATTGTCAACCAAGAATCCTATATCTAGCAAACTGATCCTCATAAATGAAGGAGAAATTAGGACCTTACCAGATAAACAAAAACAGTGAATTTATTGCTACAGATCTGCTCTACAAGAAATACTAAAGGGAGTCCTTCAGGCTGAAATGAATGGACACTAGATAGTAACTTGTATGCACATGAAGAAATTAAGAGCACTGGTAAAGGTAACTACATTGATAAATGTGAAAGACAGTGTAAAGGTATCTTTGTAACTCTTTTCTTTTCCTATTTGATTTAAAAGAGAACTACATAAAGCAATAATTATAAAACTGTTGATGGGCTTATCATGTATAAAGAGGTATTTTGAATGACAATAATAGCTTAAAGGAGGGGAGAGGGAACAGAGATTGTGTATACTATTAACATTGGTTGGTATTAACCTGAACTAGATTTTTTTTAAGTTAAGATGTTAATTATAATTCCCAGGGCAGCATTAAGAAACTGACTCAAACTAGAGGAAAGAATTGGCAGTTAGTTTTAGAAATCTCTGTGCTTTGGCATGCTGGTTAGATTCTAGGAATGAGATTATAGATTATTTTCAAAGTTAAGTTTTATGTGACAATTTCTTTTATATGCTATAAACAAGTACAAGTATATTGCCTGCACAGAATATTTTGGGTTCTTTCTAGATAAACCTTAATAAAATATTGAACAAAAAACTTAATAATAATCAATTCTCAGAACATTCTTGTGAATGAGGAGTTTGTTCTTATTGCAGTGTGTAAGATGAGAAAACTATACCAAAGAGAGTTGCAAGCCTTGTCTGTTTCTTCTCAGTATGATTTCTAACATTGTGAGAGTTGCAATATTCAACCATTGGTTTTATAACATATCCCTCCTCTCTCCTAAAAGTGCTTAATGGCATATGTTTATTTTTTGATATTAAAATTAATATGTTTAAGAATTTTATGACACCCCTCTAGGAACTGAAGACAATTAAAAATCTCTCTCTGAGCTTGCTTGCCTTTCTTCCAGAACTAATTCCAAGCGACCTTCAGTCTGACACGCAGTATCCGTCACAAAATGTGTTTATCTGTTGCCCAGAAAGTTGTTTTTAGCTCAGGTGAAGTCTCTTAATAGACTGCAGAAAAATGATTTCTTTTCTGAAATGAGTATGGTACAATGAATTTTTTAAATTGAGTTATTTTAATAGAAATTTCTGAATTTTAGAAGTGAATTCCCTGTCAATGTGCAAATTAAATGCCTCCTTGAAAAAGTTAATTCAAAGAAATATTTCTTAAGAATGTACTATGTCCAAGGCACTGTGGAGATTCAAAGACAGGTAAAATGTGGTTCCTGCCCTCATCAAGGCCCTATTAAGGACAGGTATGAAGGGTTATAGTATGATGGGAAAAAAATTGCCTTTTATTTTAATGCTTGCTTTAAAAGTAAAAGTAATAAGAATTATAATAAAGTTTTAGTATCACTTAACCTTTTGGAACTTACATAACCTAACTCACCTAAGTGAACTGTAGAATAGAGTAACAAAGTTCCAGATACTAAATTCTGTTATAATATTGGTGATTTGTTCCTATGGGGAGAAAATCAGCTCTAATTTTGACTTGCTTTCAGTTCTGTTTATTTGAGGAAGAAGTAATGTGGCAGACAAAATGATTAAAGACTCTGAGCAGTTTTGAATGGATCTTGAACCGGCTGCAAGTAGCACGAAACAAGGACTGCACTGCTTCTGGGGGCTGGCTGTCAGGATCAGGGATGTCCAGCAGACAAAGCAGGATTCCTTGTAAGTAGGAAGCTATTGAATGGGTGCTCTCCGAAGGGACTGCCATCTTCTGCTCTCTCCCTCTAGGGATCTTAGTCTCCTTATTTAGCAATTGTTTACCAAGTTTCAAGAGAGAGTAGCTTAGCAATTTTGTAGTAATGTTTCACCTTAGAGGTAAGCTCTACATGGTTTCAGGAAGGGGGAAAGGATACAATTTCAGTATGTGGATGAAGGTGCTGGTTTCACCTCCATAAAGTCAGAGCAAGCAACATCCTCAAGGGGTGAGGCTTGTTTAGTTATGATAGCATAATTTCTTTCTCTGGTATACTTGTGAAAGTCTTTTTGTTTGCAAACCCACTGCACTATTTGAAGCATATTAGTTCAGTTGTACATTAAATGATATTTTAAAAGTTAATTAATTTTTAAATTATGAAATGTTAATTAAATGAACTGTCTTCAAAGATGATTGACCTAGGTGTTAGTTACCGTGTGTACTATCTAATGAGATATATGAGGCTTCCGTGCCCTTAAGAAGTTTATACTCTAGTAAGAGAGCTAAGTTACGCACAAGATAACTGTCATACAAATAAGTATTGCCTTATAGACGGACAGATAAAACCTATAGAAGTTAGGGGGTGATGAGCTGGGATGAGAGATTTTAGCTGAGATGACTGAAGAGTTGTCTGGTTCATAGGCATACAGATATTAAAATAAAAATGAAATTTATAAATCATCCATATTTCCATGAAAAATCTTGCCTTTGGTAAAATAAGCCTGCGTCTTTTTGAGCACTGGTGCCTAGGGACAGGCACTTGTTGGCCTGGGAATGACTTATGCTAATGAGAAGTTAATTTTTCAGACATCATTCCTGGGGCAGAATGAGTGGTAAAGAATCCTTCTAGGTCTAGGGTTTTAAGAGTTGGTCAAAAGGAAAGGCCAGGATAAAAGGTCAGATTAATTCAAGAAAGCTGTCCCAAAATATGCCAGACTTTGTGCCAGGTACAGCTAGTGCTGTGGTCCCTTGCCCTTAAGGAGCTAGCTCACAGTCTAGCAGGAGGACCCAGAATACTGGGTTGATGGAAGCACATATCCCTAAATCCCATCCCATAATCTCTGGGCCTTCTAAACTAGGTGAAGGGAAATGCAGCAGATGGAAGGGATACTTTAAAACCTTCTGGCAGGAAGACTGTACCCCTATAATGTACTTTTTTTTTTTTTGAAGAGTTAGTATGTGTACATGGTACGAAATTCAAACATCATAAGAGGACAGTGAGATGTAGGTCTCCCTCCCACCCCTGTCTCCCAGCTACCCAGTTCCCCTCCCCAGAGGCAACCCCTGCTGCCACCAGTTTCTTGTGTATTTTTACAGAGTTTGTCTATGCATATACCAGCATTATGTGCATATTCATACCCTTTTGTTTTGCACAAAGAGTAGCATACTTTTCTACACCTTTTTTTGCTGTTAATCTTGGAGATACTTCTATATCAGCACACCTAGAAATGCCTAGTTCTTCTATTTTTTATTTTGAAATAATTATAGACTCACAAGATGTTAGAAAAATAATAGAGAGTGATTCCAGGTACCCATCACCCTGCTTCCCCCACACATGATATCTTCCATAACTATAGTGTATTATCAATACCAAGAAATTGATTGCCACAATAAAATTAACTAGACTCCAGTGCCTGTTTTTTTTTTTTTTAATGCCGGCAGGATATCCTGTTGTATGGATGTACCATAGTTTATTTAACTTGTCTTTTATCGATGAACATTTAGATTATAGGATTGCTGGCAGAGGGAAAGACAGGAGACAGTAAACATCCATGTATTCAGGGCTGCTGCTAGCACATACGTGGCCTTTGTGTGAATTAGAAAAAAGTGCCCTCTCTGGGTGGATGCAGCACCATAGACGCATGGTTTGGAAAGCAGAAAACAACCTGGGTAACGGTATTTAGCCCCGTATATCTCTTGGCACCTAAGTGGGCATCCGTATGTAGGGTAATGGAGTGTAACTTAAACTCTACAGCATGGCGTCAGTGTTACTATTTGAAACTTTGAAGCTGTCTCAGACATGGCATGTCCTCCCACCCTTGACCCCCACCTGTAACTTTCATCACCCCTTAATACTCAGTCATTGAATATTTTCTATTATTTGTGTACATTTCACATTGGACAGTAAGCTCCTTTGATAGAGACCTCATGTCTTCATTGTTGTATCTTCCTTCCCTTCCCTTCCTTACTCTGCTATTACCTACCTACATAGAATATTGTTTTATATAAAAATGTTGAGTAAATTTTTGTTTAAATTTTTTCTTAAGGCAAAGAAGTTGAGCTGTGAATTTTTTAATCTGCCTCTCTTCAAAAGGTGTCACAAACTTTTAAAAATACCCACACATACCACATTTGTAGGAAAGAAAAAGAATGTGTCATAAACTCAGTCAACTAATAATGGAGTACTGCAGTTTCAAAAACATTAAGCATTATAGTATTGAAAGGAAGAAAACAGAGTAGCTGAACTCCTTGTGAAATTGTAAGCAGGTTATTGAGTTTTGGTTCCACCAAATATTGAAAAATGAGAATAAGAATAATCCTTCATAAGGGCATTTTAAGACCTCATAATGTCTACAAAAGAAATATATACTGTTACAGATAAAAGAAAGCATTTTAAAGCTCTATTCACAAAGAACCTAAAGTAGTTTATATGTATTATATGCTTATGTTCATAAGTACAATTCTGAGAAGTTACATAAATCTTGTGCCCTAAAAATACCCTTTTTCATCAGGTCTTAACTTTATAGGCCATTGATTTATGATGAAAATTGTCCATTTTTACCACTGGCTTTTTTATTACTGTTAAGCACTAGAAATATTTAATGAAATTTTAATTACATTAAATATTTCATTAAAACTTAAATCATTGGAACCAGTACTGCCATAAACACACAAGAAAGAACAGAAATGTATTGTTTTTTAATACATCTTCTATTGTGTAGACTTTATATTCACAGTGTAGCTAAATGCTATTTAGCAGACTAACCATACAACCTAATTGGTATAAATCTAACAAGTTAATATAGATAATAGCAGTTGCAAAATAGCTTGATTATGAAGATTAAACCCATGGCATAGGCAATGAATGGACTTGACATCCATACTAGATAGTTATGTTTGCTTGTGTATAATATTAAGGAGGTAAGGGTTGAGGAAGTTGCACTGAATAAAACTAGGGGAAAATGTTCACAGTGAATTACCAGCTTTGCCAGCAGCACATAAATATTTTTTCACTATAAGGCGTGACTGTTACTGGAAGAGAACTGAAGAAAACATTTGTTTTCCTTGATTATTTGCTGTAAATAATTTTTTGTAACCAAATAGACAAACTACTGTGTGTTCATTTTGAGACAGAACATTGTTATATCAAGGCTCTGCTATCCTGATGTTAACTATAATGGGTTTTTACCTGTATTCCAGGAAATAAAGCAAGCTGGATTGATTCCAGTAGGTTTTATTTTTCAGCTTTTGTGCTAAAATCAGATTGTGTGCAACTCTGAATCATAGTTCTATAAATTCTTGGCTATACTAAGTAAATTACAGTATATCTTCCAGTACAATTATAAGAATGCTGTAACATGCAGGATCCTTTTCTACAGTGTTTTTATGATTAAAGATTCATTTCCTCCTGAACTTGGCTGAATAGGTTTTCATTCATCTAGTATTGAAGATCACTGTCAACTACCACTTGAATGCCCTCTGTGTATTTGACAGTTTACTGCAGACTAATAGGAGTTTAAAGAATGGTTTGGTTTGGCAGACTTTCTCACAGGGATGAATAGGATGGGCACATTTACCTTGTGAGTAATCTGTGTTTACGCATACACACGTTTCATATTAATCTTGTTCTGTAAAATTCCAGTATATAATACATAGAATAATTTACAAACTTGTTCTTCCACTGGGACATATGTAAGTAAACCGTCTTTTTTACTTAACTAAGTAGCTTGCTGTTTCTATGGCTATGAGGTATGTTTCAATGTTTAGTATAACTTGATGTAATTCAATTTGACATATATGTGTATACATATGTATATGTAATCACCTCTCATTATCCCTGCTTCTATAAGGAACCCTAATGCAAATGGTGCAAAGTAGTAATTTCCTTGCCTCGTTTTATTGACTTTCCCCTCATTCTGTGAACTGTCTATATATGCCTTCCCTACCTTGCTCCAGCACCTTCACTGGAGTGTCCATACCCCAGGCCAGTAACTGAAAGAGGGGAAATAGCCACACGTGGATAATGCGGAGTTGGGTATTCGTACTTATACATGAGAAAGGGGAGGCATATTAATCATGCTGAAGTTAATGGACTTATTTGTTGGGGGAGGATTCATGGAAGATTGTGAATTATGTTTCAAATCATAAGAATGCAGAATTTGATTTGGGAGGAGGGCATTAGACATTCCAAACAGTGAGGATCACAAACAGAGTTGATGGAGTAGTTTTGTTCAGGGGACTATCAGGAAATAAGGATATTTGAGAAATCTTGAATCAGGAGAGGGAAGAGTAGAAAGGCTTGAAATTAAAGCATCTGTTCATTCATTTTGACTTGATTTTCTGACCTCTTGGGAAATACTGGTGTAGGAGTTATACAGTTGAATCAGAGTGAGAGATTGGTCCCATTTAAAACAGAGTCATTGCTGAAGACAACATTGAAGTCGCTTAGCCTGGAGAGGACACTGGTCTGGTGTGAAGATTAGCTGTGAAGTTAGCTGTGAAGATTAGGTTTAGCTGTGAAGTTAGGTTTGAGAGGAAAGACTAGGTACAAATAATAGTACAGGAAAGAAATGGTATAGTTTGGCATTTTACTAAATAATATGGGTGGTGATCTCGAGGTTCATATTAGGCTCCCACTATTCATCCAAAGAGAAGGGCTGGGAGAAGGGTATAGCTTAGTTGTAGAACAAGGGCTTAGCATGCACGAGGTCCTGGGTTCAATCCCCCGCACCTCTATTTAAATAAATAGGTTAGGTAATTACCTCCCCTGCCCCCCCCCCCGAAATTTTAAATTAAAAAAATTTTTAAATAAAAAAGAGAAGGGCTGTGGATTTTGAAGAGCTCTATCATACACCAATGAAGCCCTCAGAGTGAGGTCTATATTTCTGCCTCCAAGTAGAGTTCAAAGATCTCTGGTTTTCTCTCACCTCCTGAGTGTAAAATCTGACTCCTGAAATTCTGGTGGAGCTTGTGGGAAGAAGTCAAGAGCAGTAATGTTTGCTGAGAACTTATGTGCCACGCACTCTGTTGGGTGTTTTACACACTTACTTTTTTCCCCTGTTTCTCCATAAAATCATATCTTCTGTCGGGGTAGATATGCAGGTGGGTGAGATGGCATCGTGCCAAAAGAGAACTCGCCCCCCCTGTCAAAACCTTTGTCACCTAGAAAAGTCCAAAGGCGATGGTGCTTTTTCACTAGGAAGTTTCTAGCCTTCCGCCTTCCTCTTACTCTATCTTCAATTTATGCTTTCTAGTAGCTCCAAGCCACAGACCTTGAACTAAAGTACTTTCCCCAGTCATGATTCTCTTCTTGCTTCCCTGAACTCTCATGCTAAGTGGCCTCCTTTATACTCCTTCACTTCTCATTCATAGCTTTTTTCTTATCATTTGCAGCTTTATATTAAATTCTGTTTATATGGTTTCTCTTCTTCACTTAATAGATAAGTTCCTGATGACAAAGGAGTCTTTTTCATTTCTGATCCCTGGTGCATAGCACATAGTAGTGAAGGGGCTTCATAATGGCTTGTTGCTCTAAACTGGCCCTGTTATCTACAGTTTGGTTTCTCGGCTTCTTGTTTATCCTTGTGGGATGGTGACTCTCTAACCCATTCTCTCTGTTGAGAAAGAATGGGGCAAGGAACACCTCTTAGGTTTTTTGTAGTCTGTCTTAATCCAGACAACTGTATGCCCAGAATACCTCCAGATAATAGACTGAGTCCCCCCCAGGGCACAGTATTCCTCACTCTGCCCGGTGCCATGTACACTAGTAACTTGGAAGATTGAGGTGTAAGAAATGGTTGAGGTGAGGAATTCTGAGGAATAGTTAAACACCCTAATTTCTTCCCCAGATTGATGATACCCAGGAAACCAGGGAGCCCTCAGTTACCTAAGGAGGTATGAACAGATAAAGTCATGCTAATTACTGTCACTCTGACTGATCAACTACAACAATGAGGTGGTCTCTCTTTTCTAGAGCTGAAGGGGAAACCAGAATAATTTGAAAGTTGTTGCTCAGCTTGGTCTGGAGGCATAGCCATTTCCCTGAAGTGGAAGAGCCTCTGATTCAGCTCAGTCTCAGTCACACTGGATGACTGCTCCACTTAGTGTGTCTCTGCATTTTGATTTCTATTTGGGACAAGCATCCCGGGAAGGGAAATTAACCCAACAGTAAGAGGTGGTTTATTCTTCATCCCACTCTTTTGATACTCTCCTCTTGAATTCTAGTAGATGGAAACCTTTTATCTCTCTCAAACCTGCTACCTTCACACGAAGGTAAAATTGTTCCAGCTCACCTACCTGCGACTGAGTTGATAGCAGCAGGTCTCATAATTGACAAAAATCCCTGGCCATTAATTCTCTAACCAGTTCAGTTTTTATAACCAGTGGTTATAAAATTCTGCTTAACTGTCTATTGGATCTCAAGAAACTATGAACTCATAAACATGAGTTAATATTGAAGGACCTTTTGTCCTTCCTTACCGTCAAGGGCAATGAAATAGTCCAAAAGAACCCTGGAGCTGGTATTAAAATACAGTAGTAGCTAATCTAGGCTACTTGGGATAAGCCTGATGATCTTTTAAATAAGGTCTCCAGGTTTTGGCCAATGAATTTATAAAACCGGAAAGGTCTAGTGGAATGGGAAGAAAGATAAGATGACCCTAAGTAACTTTTCATAAATGCTCTCTGTTTTTAGGGGTCATGTGCCCATACAGCCTTCGTTATTCAGGGTGAGTCATAACCAGAGCCTGTATGAAGGTATTGTGAAACTCTGTGCAGTTCTTTAGCCATGCTGGTGTTGGGTTCTTTTAAAAATAGACCATTTCCAGACAGTAACCGTATATTCTGAAATTCCCAGGACAGCCCTGATTTCTGTTTGTCCCATAGTGTCCATAAGATTATTCATATTTGTCAGACTCTGTACCAATTTTTAGTTTGGAAAATATTGACACCAGACATATGAGGACTTCCTTCTTGCTGACTGAGAAGAGTCTACCACAACATAGCCTTGCTCTTTCAGTCCTGCCATTTTCACTGCCAGTGATTCTCACCTGCTACCAGAAATCACTAATTCTGTTTCCATCTTGTTTCTCGTCTCTTTACTTTAACCCTTCATGAGTTAACGTCTCTCTTTACTTTGGCATCTCTTTGCTCAGGAGTCTAGCAAATGGTGTATCCTTACAGGCTCACAAAGCTACTTGTATCCTAGTATTTAGGTGGCATCCTTTTGAAAAATAGCATACTTTCTTCCCAGGGCATTCTTGGAGGGTGAAAACTCTGCCTGTGAGATCCTCATCTTCACAGGCCTCCAAAACAGATTCAATAAGAAGCCACCACTATCATTTATTGAGTGTTTACTACGTTCTAGAACTTGGGTAAATTAAAAAAAACTTCATTTAATCCTTACAAACTGTTAGGTTGGTATTATTCCCTTCTCACAGATAAGTAAATATGCATAGAGAGGTTAAGTAAGTTGTTTAAGATTCCTGCTTAGTAGCCTCCTCTTGGAAATCCTTGCTATATTCCAGGTAAAATATGAGTTGTGTGCATAACAGACTCAGAATTGTGGATGACCTGACCAAGCATTCCAACCTCATATTAGAAAAGAACCTTTACTTTTACACTACCTGCCACCAGGAAATGTATATTTCTGTACTCTTGTTATATACAGGTGGTCCTCAAACTTGAGCTCACGTGAAAATCCCCTGTAGAGCTTGTGAAAATGCAGATTGCTGGTCCCACTCCCGGAGTGTCTGATTCAGCAGGTCTGGGGTGGGGCCTGAGAATTTAATTTGTAACAAGTTCCCAGGTGACTCCAATGCTGCTGGTCCAGGAGCCACACTTTGAGAATCATTGTTACAACAAATTATTATTCAGCACTGATTGTGTTCTGGGCACAATGCTAAGCACTGGAGATACGAGAGTGGAAAGGGCAGACAGGGTCTTTGTTCCCCTATAGCTTATAGTCTAGTGGGGGAAATAGATGACTAATTTTATTTGGGCTAAGTAAACAGGATTGACATGTAGAATAACAGAGCTGCTATCCTCTAGTTTAGATAGGCTGAGAGAAAGTCTCTTTGAGAAGGTGCTATTTAGTCTAAGACTTAAAAGGATGTGAAGAGCTCATTAAGGCTTTCAGTGTTGTCTTTTCTCAGCTCCAACCTTTGTTGCCGCCACTGGTGATGACTGCCTTGGGAGAACTCCATGAATTTCAGAGTGACCTCTGGGCAGTTCATTCCTTGGCACTTTCTGTGGCCTTGGCCAAACTTGATTGCATACTTCCTCTATGACTATTTCCTCTCCACCTCAACCTCCCCCCACCCAATATAGATACAAGGGTCAGAGGAATTTGTAGAGTAGGCTAATTTTGTCTTCTGGCTCCATCTGGATCACATTCCTTGGTATCTGATGGCTTAGGAAGAATATATACCAAGGATTGGGCCTGTGAACTTACCATTCATGGCCACTGCCTTCACCTTGTAACTATTTATTATGACGTTTTAAGATTCTGTTTTATTTGCCACTTGGCAAATTTTGCCCAGAAAGGGGTATAATAGAGGAATCTACATGACTCCCTAGCTACCTTGATGTTGGGTTCCTTTAAAGAAGATTCCCAAATTCTTTTGGTCTAAGAGGATACTTTCTGCTTTCCAAAAGTCTGTCAGAGCAACACAAAACCAAACCTTGCTTCTAGTTGTGTTGACCAAATCTGGAAAAAATTTTTGGCATTTGAAGATGACTTTGCTCCTGTCTGTCCTTATCTCTAGCCCTCTGATTTTTAGCTCTATTTTAGCTTAGATTTTTAGTTTGATAACTTATTCTTTTTTTTTTTTTGCTCTGGATCTGCCCTGCCATGATTTAACTGGCTTTCGCTTGCTCCAGATCCTCCCGTCTTTGGAACCATTTCCTTGATGTTCACATTTATTCTGTTTTGATTAAACATTTCTTTTCCTATTGAGGTAAGGGACTCTTACCAAATAGTTCTCTGGGTATCTTCAGGCAGAGAATTTCTTTTGGCCTAGATCTGCTTTTTGGGGATGACAGACTTCCTTAGTCACCTCTCTATAAATCCCTGAACCTGAAGATGTTTGTCAGTTGCGGAATACTGGAAACTGACTCTTCTGGTTGCCAAGGATATCCTAAGTTTACTTAAGAAACCTTTTAAACAGTCATGTAGCACATGCTTAGAGCTAGGATATCTCTTCTACCGACCTAACAGTCCTATTTAACTACTTTACCCAGATTGAGAATCACCTTTTCCCTGTAGATTTAGAATTTTCTTACTGTTAATGTGGTTCCGGGTGGTATAGAATGGACCAGCATTTTTGGTTAGCCCATATATCAACCACAGGAATAACTGAAATGGCAAAAAAGGAAATGGTGTGCAAGCTCACTCATATCTGGAGATGATAAGCTTTCTGTGTGGCTTTGGAGTCAGATAGCACTGGTTGATAATGTCAGGTCTGCCCATACTAGTGGCATCTTAGGCTTAAGTAAACCAACTTCTCAGCCTCAATTTTCTCATCTGTAAATGGGGAGAATAATGCCTTTTTAAAAATAGAGTTGCTGTGGAGAGTGAAATGCATATGAAAACTCCTAATCGCATTTAACTCATAGTGTGCTTTCACTGAACGTTAACTCACACTTTCCTCCTTAATATTCTTAAAGTCCTGAACCACTTGATTGAACGAGGCACAGTCTCTCATGGTGCATAAAATCTTCTATTTCCCCAGACATGGAATCCATTCAAGACCTATCTGTGAAATTATAATATTTATTATAACAAGTTATAATACTCAAGTACCCCTACATCTCCCAGGTATCCCAGGAAGGAAATTAACATTTATTGATGGGCTACTTATTAGAAGTTTCATTGGCCAAGAATAATGATAACATTAATAATTATACATTTGTCGATATGACATTATAACACTTGGCAGTTTCCAGATCTTTGTAAATGGCTAGTGTCCTTGGATCCCTGTAGTAGCCTGTTAAGCAGACAATGCACTTGCTGCCATCTTGCATACCCATGTCTGAGGATGAAGGAACTGAATGACTCCTTCATGGTCTTCTGACTTGGATGGTGGACCTGAGCCTTGGGCCTATGTCTTCAGACACCCCATCCCTATTTCTATTCCCTGCCCACTCTGCTTCAGCACTTTTATCCTACTGTACCACATTGATGTGAATTCTGAGCTTCTGATACATGATTTACCCAGTCACTAGAATTCTAAGAACAAAACATCTCTTAGGTTTCCCCGTGATTTTATCCCTGAGACATTTATCTCCCTAAGAGCTATCTCTAAGGTGTGAGAATTTTAAACTCTACCTAGAGGCCTGAGAAAACTGTTGATGCTTTTGATATAAATTCTGTGTGCCACAGTTAAGACATCCACTACAGATTCAAAAACAGTATTTCTTGGGCCTAGACCCACAACAAAACTCTTTCAGTGTGATTCTCATTAGATCTTTTAGATTAAATTATTTTATTTGTTTAACAAACATATATTTAGCCCTTCTTGTGTGCCAGGGGCTAGGAGTACAGCCATGTAGGAGGTCTGTAAGCTTTCTGGGCTTACAGTCTGGTGGTAGTGATTCACAGCACATATCAATAGGTAGTGATATGTACTGCAAAGAAAAATAAAGTACTTTAAAATTTTTGCTCAAACCATGAGATTACTAAATTGCAATAGCTACCACTAACCACTGGTAGACTCTATAAAAGAGTTAGTTACTGGGAAGATGGCCTCAGGAAGGGAACATTGTCTCTGACAGCCCTTAACAATTCCTACCTTCCTTTCCATCCTTTGGACGAAAATCTTGCTTTCTTGTATGGTTCTGAGGAATACTGATAGAGTTGGATTGTAAGGACACAAACACTTAAAGACAGACTGAAGAGGGGGAACAATCTCGCAACAAGTACATTTAGAATTGTGTTTATCTTTTATTCTCTAAGTGTAATGTCTTGCTTTATAGTGTGTTACATGAAGAACACTGAAAATAGATGGATTTTAAAGTATTGATTCAACTATACTATGTTTAACAAAACACAGTATAAAAAAGCAGCCTCCTCAGATGCTTCTAGTTTTATGGCATAACACTGGAGAAGAAGTTCTTTTTGATATAAGTGTTCTTAAAGTTTTGAAGAACAGGGAGTCTGCAAGTTGGAAAGAAGCCATTCTTACCATAAGGCAAATATACTTGAGTTTAATTTTTAAACTATAACTGCCATTTGACCTTAAATTAAGACAGTCTGTTTCCATTGTGGTGTTTTACTGGTTTAACAATGAGAACATTTAAAGCAGCTGCCACCAATTAAAATGATTCAGAAATGCTGGTTGTAAATAAATATTCTTGAAGTTTTAACTCAATGAAGTCAGTCTTTTTTTTTTTTTTAAGTGGTACTGTCTGTCTGGAAAGCAATTAGGTAAAATGAATCAAGAGCTCTGAAAAATGTTCATACACTTTGATCTGGTAATTATATTTCTAAAAAAAAATCTATCCTTAGAAAATAAATCTGAGATCTGGATAAACTTTAGTGCACAGAGATGTTCCCCACAGTTTTAAAAAGAAGGAAATGATTACCTAAATTATGGTACACCCATATGATGGAATATCATAGAGCCATTAAAATATTTTTGAAGACTCTTAACCGTGTAGGAAAATGTTTATGAAATACAGTGGAAAAACAAACTATACAAAACCTTGCAGTATGATCTTAACTATGTGAAAATATTCATAGAGAAAGGGGTGTCAGGAAACATTGTAAATTTTAATTTTCTTTGGGTTGTGAGATTATGTGTGATTTTTTATTTTCTTCTTTTTACTTTTCTGTATTTTCTTAAAATTTTTTTACAGTGAATATGCTTTACATTTGTAGTGAATAAAAATGTGTAAGTGTTTTGATCCTTTCTTTCAGTGGGATGTTTTTTATGAATACCCAGTCCATTTATATTATTATGACATAAAGATTTTCATCTTTAGAGCATTTCTTCTTTCTAGTGAAGTTTTATGTTTTTAATCTTCTGCTTATTTTAATTTTCATAATATACATAGTCAGTGTGAACAATTTATTTTGTGCTTGCTCTAATTTTCAGGTGTTCTTCTTTAAAGGCAGTAATTCAGTTCCACATTGGAATACTATTTTTTAGGTGGTTTATATCAAACAATGTATACATTCATAGTACGTGGTAAAGAGAGTTGATCCTGTAGCCACAGTTCCTGGGTCCAAGTCCTGGTCCTACCACTTCATAGCAATGTGACAATTGACAAGTTAATTGTCCTCTCTGATCCTTAGTTTCCCTATCAGTAAAATGGGGGGGTAATAGTAGTATCTACCTCATAGGGTTATGGTAGGGATTTAAAGAATTATAACATGTAAACACTTGAAAAAAGCCTGGCACATAGGAAATATTCAGTAAAATTTAGCTATTTTAGTAGTGTGTATATATATATATATATACACACACACACACACACACACACATATATATGCACACAAACATATGCATATTGTCATGATCATTTGCAAAATGTCCTTTTTATCTGTCTTATTCTTTTATACAGTTGTAATTTAAAAATGAAGATTTTTGTCTTATTTTCAGGTAATTAGTTTTCCTTTCATGCTTTGAAATTATTTTTTTAAGTTCCCGTATTTTCAGCAATAGAAAACTTGTTGATTTGTTTTCCAATCATATTTTCTTTTTCCGTATTTGGAACTGATGATCATTCAGGCGGGCTGGATGGAATGGCAGTTGGCTTTGCTCTTGTTATAAAAGAACTTCTGTTTTTATGTGAAGAGTTGGTGTATTCATTACCAGTTATTATCATCTATTAAATTATTTACCTTATTTACTAAAGTACCATTTTAGTAGCGAAGGAAGGGGGATGGGCAGGTAAGTGTGAGTGTACCGCAGAGTAATAAAACTACGTTTGTTTCATTTTAAACTCTGTAATCCAGACTTCTCTAATTCAAACTGCTCTTCCCAGACAGATTTGGGGTAAAAAGAGAGCTGTCTTTTAGTGAATAATGCACTGGGCTTACATATATATTACACATATATATATGTTATATTTTATATATATATATATATATATATATGTTACACTTACATATATTATGTAATTTTGTAATCCGTGTAACTTTTATTGTAAGTAAAATAATCATTAGGCAGTTTTTCTGTCTTACATTACAAAATGAGAAATGTGTTCCTATGGAAAACTATTTGGATTTGAGTGATTAACTGCTCTTTATAGTTATTTACAATAATTTTGCCTTTGCTCAGTTTCATTTCTTTGAAGAAGAGCTGCTTTTGTGGTATGTTTACATTGTCAGAATGAGGAAAGACGCTGAGAAAGTTTGAAAGCATGAAGCTGATCCCTGAAAGACTCTTTCTGATAAAAAGATTTTTCATCAGTCTAGCAGTATTCAGCTGAGACCAGTAGAGTCCAGAGATCTGTGTCTTTAATGGGAAGTTTAGTTAGTGTTTAATGCCAAGAAAAGGTGGGAGAGGTAGAGCTGATGGAAAATTATACATCCCCTGGTCTTTGGTTCTGCGGCTATATCAGAACGCAAGATAGAGTATGATGTTCCCTATGTGCATTTCAGATCTGAAAATAGAGAGCTCTAGTTTAAAATAAAATATATTTTTCATCTGTGGGATTTATCTAAAAAGCAAAGGTTTGGGGATTGTTCTTACCGGTTTTAAAGAAGACCAGGTGGACTCTAGAGAAAAAATTAGCTTTCAGGGATGAGCATGTTCAATAGCTCAGGTGGCAAATCTTGCTTTCTTGTTGTATTAATGTGATGAAGCCAAGTAGGTCACTGTCATTTCCAGACCCTAAACACCACCTTTGGCTCATTTGTTTTCTACCATGTACCTTGCAGTTCAGCTGGAGGCTTTTTAAACCAGAGCCTTTAAATATACAGAGGAAGTTGTTGTACTGATGCTTGTTGGTAGGGCTGCTGTGTTCTTTCTTATCTTCCCAGTGAGTTTGGAGCCTTTGTTTAGCTTCTGTTTCATTTGTTTACAAAGTTATAGGCTTTGAAGTAGGCAGTTATATAGGACTGCCTAAAGAGAAGTGTAAAGCAAGAAGGTAAGCAATTTTTCTCACTTCACTACCTTATTACCTCAGTTTCTTCGCCAGTGTCATTCATGGATTTTGCTTTTTTTCTCATAGGCTGTGCAGTGGCTTACTGCCATCCTAATCTTCTGTGGAAACTTACGTTCTGTGCCTCCCAGACTAAAAGCTGTTTCAACTTACTTTCTGACCATTGAACTTTCGTGGCATTGCCTGATATATTAGTGGGAAATTTTTAAAAATAACTTTTGATATGAGAATTTAATGGCACATATCACTGTATTTTTTCTGTTTGTTCCATGTTAAAAGATCTTTGTATGTCTGGTTTCCTTAATGTGGAATTCCTGTCCTTAGGTGACTGCCCTTCTGTAGATGTGGCACTATGATTACAAGACTTGTACTATTAAGACTGTGATAAACTCAGTGTTATCTAGTACAGTAGTGAGGCAAATAGCTGAGCCCTAAGGTTGTTTAAATCATCATAGCTGAAAAAACAGCCCTTTAAAAATAGTAATAACAAAACATAACCTACATCAGACATCATTCAAGATTATTAATAACTTCCTCAAGATTTTTTTAAGTGTTGTAAATAAGGTTGTTCAGTTTGCATTTACTTTTTTTTTAAACTTGAGGGAGAATAAGAGGAGTGAGCTATTTTTGGCATGGACTTAAAGAAGGAAATATCATTGTGACTGGTAACTGACACTTTTGTCAAGTTCAGTTCATACCTGACTGCTTTGATTTTTTTATTTCATTACTTTGGATTTTAGAGTTCCTGATTTGATATTTTTTAAGAGTGAAATCTCTAACCTTTTGGTTCTGAACAGTACATTGCCCCTGAAATTGGTTGAGTCACTTCATATTCTTCTAAAAGTGCACCAGCTGTCAAAGCTGAAGAGATCTGTCCCTTTTGCTTTCGGCTTCCTGAACCATTTTCTTGCTTGCTGTAGTCATCTACTATTTGTGGTAGGCTTTTTCCACATTTAATATGTGAAACCTACCACAGAGTTTGACCCTTAAAGTGACTCAGTGTTAAAAGGCTTTGAGACTTCCACTTTGATCCATGAAGGAGTAACTGTAATAAGACTTGTTCCCTTCTGCCTTGCATACTCCATAAACAACTTGGAGCTGGACAAAATATCTGAAACAACCATTCTCAGACATTGGCAACAGGTAGCACAGGAGTGTGTGATCCCTGATTAAAAGGGAGCAAATGAAACGAGCCCTACAGTCACCTGGGCTTTTTGTCTGCAGGCAGTTTCTGGACTATAGCATTGTGAGAGGGAACCCAAGCAGAGCATGCAGTCTTATTGAATTGATGAAACAGAGATAGGAACTCAGGGAGGCCTACCTAAGTGGCAGGAATTTGTAGAGCAGAGTACTCCAGAAATCGGCATAAATGTCCCCTTTATCTTTGGCTGAATTATGAATCTGTGCATGTGTTGAGAGAAATGCAGTGGGGCCAGGCAAAAGACTATTGCTCAGAAGCTATAAGCTGAAAATTCATCAGAGCTCATAGAGGACTGGTAGACATTTGAGTTCCTACAGCAAGAGTTGAGAGACCTTGTTGAACGCCCAGAGCATTTAATAGAGACCCCAGAAGGATCATTCCTTAGTAGTAGAGCTAATGTAGCCCTAGAGTAAAGGGTACTTTGAACCTGGACTAACAAAACTTAAAACCAAGTCTTAAAAAAGAATTATCCACAAAAAATTTAGATGCACAACAAAACAAGCTTCAGTACTCTTTGATGGAAGACAGTAAAAGCAAAACACTCAAGAATATAATGATTATAATAGCTGATATCCAAAAAATTACTGGACATTCCAAGAAGCACTAAAATGTGACCCATAACCAAGAGGAAGTCAGTCAATAGAAACAGAACCAGAACTAACAGTTATAGAATTAGCAGATGAGGACATTAAAACAGCCATGACAGTATGTTTAACAATTGAAAGAAAAACATGAATATAATGAAGAAAGAAATTGAAGACATATAAAGAATCAAATAGAACTTCTGGAGCTGAAGAGTATAGTATATGAAGTGACAAATTCACTGGATGAGATTAATAGCAGATTAGACTGCAGATGAAAGCATCAATGAATTTGAAGATACAACAATAAAATTATCCTCTCTGAAGGAGAGAATGGGAAAAACTGAAGAAAAGAAAGAGAAAGCCTTAGTCAACTGTGGGACAATACGAGCAAACTAATATACATGTAATTGAAGTCCCAGAAGGAAAGGAGAGAGAGGAATAGGCAGAAAAAAATAGTCGAAGAAACAATGGCTAACATTTTATGATTGGAAACGATAAATTCATAGATCCAGGAAGCTCAGACAACCCTACGTGCAATAACCACAAAGAAAACCACTCTAAGACTATTATGAACAGATTGCTGAAAACCAGTGATAGAGTGAGCATTGAAAAGAAGCTAGAGGAGAAAAGAAACATTACATATGGAAGAACAAAGATAAGAAATCATACACATCTCATCAGAATCAATGCAAGTGAGAAGACAATGGAATGACATGTTTAAAGTGCTGAAAGAAAAAGTACTGTCAACCTCAAATCCTATCTCCAGTGAAAATCTTAAAAATTAAAGCAAAAATAAGTGAAGGTGAAATATATTTTTTTCAGACAAAAACTGAATTGTCACCAGCAGACCTGAACTACAAGAAATATTGAAGTTCTTCAGGCTGAAGGAAAATACCAGATGGAAACTTGGATCTCTAAAAGTAATGAAGAGTTCCAGATAAGTGTGGTAAGTGTGGGATAAATATGAAAGACTTTTTTTCTCATTTTAGAATTTTTTAAAAAGTTAGCTTTAAAGCAAAATTAATAAGTCATCATGGAATTTATAAGGTATGTAGATGTCAAAGGTATGACAATAGCCCCAAGGCATGGAAGGAGTGAAATGAAAGTATGCTTTCATTGAAAGTATGCTAAAGTCCTTATGTTGTGTGTGTAGTGATGTAATATTACTTGAAAGTAGTTTGCAGTAAGTTAAAGATGCATCATTTGCAACCTGGAATAACCACCAAAAAAGGTATAATTAATAGGTTAATAATGGCTATAAAAATGAATGATAAACTATACTTATCTAATCCAAAAGAAGACAGAAAAAGAGGATCAGAGAACAGATGGGAAACAGAAAACAAAAATCAAATATAAAGAACACAGCAATATCAAAGTTACATTCAATATAAGTAGTCTAAATACTCCAATTAAAAGGCTGCATTAAAATGCAAGACCCAACTATGTACTACTATCTATAAGAAACCCACTTTAAGAATAAAGGCACAGAGGTTCAAAATAAAAAGATGGAAAAAGATATATCATGCAAGCACTAATAATAAGAAAGCTGGAGTGACTATGTTAATATGAGATAAATTAGACTTCAGGATGAGGGGGGGACATTTCATAAAGATAAAGTGGTCAATTCATCAAGAAAGCAATAATCCTAAATATGTATGCTCCTAACAGAGCCTCAAAATACATGAAGAAAAAAAAAACAGATACAAGTGAATGGATAAATAGACAAAACCACAGTTACAGTTGAATATTTCAGTACTCTCAGTAACTGATAGATTAAGTAGACAGAAAAGTCAGTGAAGAGATAGAGAATCTGACCAATACTTTCTACCAACTATACCTAACTGACATTTATTATAAAACCCTGGGCCTAACACTACCAGAATACATTTTCTTTTCAAATTTACTTGGTACATTCATTAAGAATTCTAGGCCATAAAACAGACCTCAGCATATTCAAAAGAATTGAAATAATACAGTTTGTTCTCTGACCAAAATGGAATTAAATTAGAAATTCACAAAAAGCCATCTGGAAAATCCTCAAATATCAGGAAATTACACAGTTTACCTTTAAATAAATAATTGTCAAAGAAGAAATTATAAGGGAAATGAGAAAATATTTTGAACTAAATGATAATGAAAACACAACATATTAAAACTTGTGGAATGCAACTAACAGTGCTCAGAGGGAAATTTACAGCTTTAAAATAAGGAAGATCTAAAGTCAATAATCTAAGATTCCACCCTAAGAGGCAAGAAAATGAAGAGCAAATTAAACCCCAAGTAAGTAAGAGGAATAAAATATTAGAAGAGTAGAAATCAATAAAAATAGAAAACTAACAATAGGAAAAAAAATCAACAAAATCAATAGCCAGCTCTTTGAAACAATCAATAAAATTGATAAACCTATAGCTAGACTGGTAAAGACAAAAAAGAGAGAAAAGACACAAATTACCAATATCAGGAAGGAAAGAGTAGATATCACTACAGATTCGATGGACATGAAAAAGATAATAAGGGAATATTGTGAATAACTTCATGCCAGTAAATTCTAAACTTAGATGAAATGGAAGAATTCCTTGAAAGACACAGATTACCAAAATTGACTCAGAAAGAATGAAAAAATCTGAATAGCCTTGTATCTATTAAAGAAATTAAATTTGTAATTAAAAATTATCCCACAATTAAAATCTAAGCTTCAATGATTTCAATCGTGAATTTTATTAAATATTTAAGAAACAAGTTAACCAAACTTGTAAAAAATAGAGAATTCTTCCCATCTCACTCTGTGAGGCTGGCATCACCATGATACCAAAAACTGACAAAGATATTACAAGAAAACCACAGACCAGTGTTCCTTATGTACATATACAAAAATCCATCACCAAATATTAAAAAATAAAAAAAGAACCTCAATCTTTACCTTACAGTATACACAAAAAGTAACTCATAATGGATTATAAACCTAAATGTAGAAGCAGAAATTATAAAACTCCTGAAATAGAATGGGAGAAAAACTTCATGACTTTTGGATAAAGATTTCTTTTATTGGACACAAAACCATGAACCAGAAGAGAAAAACTGATAAAAAATAAACTTCATCAACATAAAAAACGTGTGCTTTTCAGAAGATACCATTAGGAAAACAAAAAAGCAGACCACAGACTAGAAAATTATATTTGTAGTACATTTATGTGATAAAGATTGTTTTCCAGAATATATTTTCTAAAAACCTACAACTCAATAAAAAGAAGAAAAACAGTCCAATTTAAAAATGAGTCAATGAGTTGAACAAACACTTCCCAAGAGAAGATACGTGAATGAATATTAAGTACTTGAAGAGTTGCTCAATATTCTTAGTTATCAGGGAGCTGCAAATTAAAACCACAACGACATATCCCTACACATTAACTTGAATTTTTTAAAAAAAGACAATATCAAGTATTGATGTGGTTGTGGAACCACTCATACAGTACAGGTAGGAATGTAATTGGTACAGCTACTGGAAATTGGTACAGCCAATTGGAAAATAGTCTGGTAGTTTCTTATAACGTTAAGCAACACCTACTCATGGCTCAGCAGTTTTCTTTGTGGGTGGTTACCTAAGAGGAATGAAAACTTATGTTCACACAAAAATTTAAATGCAAATGTTATCGTAGCAGCTTTATTTATAATAGCCCCAAACTGGAAGCAACCCAAATATCCATCAGCAACTGAGTAAATAAACAAAAATTGTGGTATATCTACTCAGTGGACTATTACTTAAAAATAAAAAGGACCAAACAACATGAATGGCTATCAAAAGCATTATTCTAAGTGAAAGAAGCTACACACAAGACTACATATTTGCATTATTCCACTTACATGAAATTCCAGAAAAGGCAAAGCTATAGTGACCAAAAGCAGATCAGTGTTTGCCAAGCCAAGGTCCGGGAGGGGAGGGAATTGATTGTAAAGAGACACACAAGGGAACTCTTTGGGGTGATAGAAATGTTCTGTACCTTGATTGTGGTTTAGGTTACCTGTATGTACACGTTTGTCAAAATTCATTGGATTTTACACTTAAAATGGGTGTTTTATTGTATATAAATTATGCTTTAATAAAGGTGATTTTTTAAAAAGAAAGCACTCTGGAGGTGAGGATGTCAATTCTGTGTTAAGAAAAAAAAAACCCTTAATCTCTTGGATATTTAATGATAGATTTTCTTGAAAAGTGTTTTCTGAAAGGTGAAAAAGGAAGGGAAGAAAAAAAACCAAAGGCGACAAAAGCTGTCCTGATAACAATATGGCCTCAGTTGAGTACTTTGTCCCTAGATCCGCCTTTCTTCTCCCTAAAATGAGAAAGCCTTGCCGAATTCCTGCTGCAAAGCTGAGTCTATCCAGCTCCTTTCCCCCAAAGGAACAAGTACAAGGACCTTAAAATCAAAACAGTTACCTTTCTAAACCCGGAAAACATGTGAAAAACAAATACATCACAGTTTATTGCAGATCTTACTTACTAAGCTGGCACATTACATGAGCTCTCCTTGGAATGGGAAACAAGATAATCTAGAATGAAGAAGCTGAATAACTCTCCAGCTGTTTTTATATTAGTGTTTAAATCAATCAGCATGTTTATTTCCTGTGACACGCTGGTAGAAGATAGGTCATTAGCTGGGGAGGTAAGATTAAAGGACAAACCCAAACCAAACCAAACCAAAACAACCTCCTTGGTTGTTTTCATTGTTTTGTTTTAAGTGTTATGAATTCCCTCACCATCTGGCATACAAATAGTCAAATGGAAGCACCAAATAGTTCCATAAAAGTTTTTAATGGCATAAAAAAAGTAAAAGTTGACCATATCAATCAATATTCATTCTAAAACCGCTGGATCTAGTTCTAGTTCTTTAGTTTTGCTTATATTGAATCTAGACATCTTAGGACTTCAGTAGAAGGTCATCCTTTTTGGCCTGGTCTCTTTTATATTAAAATAATTAAGTCTTTTCATGATAAAGGCTGTCTCAAACTTTAGAGTTCTTTGAACAAATGGTTTCAGAATAGGAATTTCAAATAGAAATTATTTTATTTTGGAAATCTGTAGTAATTTGTCAGTTAAAATTTACTTAATGAGTTAGATTTTCAGATAATAAAGATTTGTGATTTGTTCCTGTTATCAGAAAAAAACCCCAGCTACTTCATCCTTCAAATGCTGCCATATATTAAATTTAATACCCACTGCAGTGTAAACTAATAAGAGAAAATATGAGCAAATACAGTGTTTTTTTCCAATGCAGGTAGCTGTTCTCATCTAATTCAGGGCTTTAAAAATGAAAATAATAATGAGACTGTCTCAGTGTATCAAGCCTGAGACTGATTTTTTTTTTAATTTACTGAAAATTGTTGATTTGGTTTTGCTAAAAGGAAGAAATGGTCCTTTCAGTTCAAAAATTGGCAGAATCAAGCTAATCCCTTGGAGTATGCTTGTGATTTGGCTGGTTGTATGTCGGTGGTGATTACCCTTGATTTACAAGACACACACACACACACACACACACACACACACACACACACACACACACACACACACACACACACACCACTCTGTCTCTGTCTCTGTCTCTCAACCTTCCCAATCATCTATAAGACTTTAGACTGCTTCTGTTCCTGTGGCATTTGCCAGTTAAATTAGCATTATATTTTTAAAAAAGAATATAATGCTGCTATGATAGAATTTCTGGGATCACCAGGCAGAGAAAAGTACTGAAAGATTGGTAATTCCTGATTCCCACTTGCAGGTATTTGTGGTCTTCTGTGCTGACCCATGCTGTCTGTTTAAGTAGTGTCTCCTTATTTCCCTAAGCCCCATGGATACAGGCTAGTTACAAAGGTTGGAGGGAGGAGTATTTTATAAGGCTGTAACAGTGATTTAGTGTATTTTCCTTATCTGCCGTAAAGGACTGGTGTGGATGAGAAAGTGTAAAATGCATTGGAACCTTTCCTTACTACCCACGTCTGCCCCCAGTATACCTCCTCCTGTCCCTTTCAAGGCTTCCTATCAATTTGAATTTCAAATTATCTGAAAGACTTAAGCTTCATTCATTCATTCATTCATTTAAACACCTCATTAAGTGATATGAATTACTTAAACAATCACCAATAATAGTATAGAAGCTTGTATATTTGGTCTAGGGTTTCTAGGTTGATCCAGCATTTCCAGGTTATCCTGGTATCATCTCAGCTAATTTCTCTTTCCCCTCAGGAGAGGAGGAGGAGGAGACTTGTACTTATGCTCATCTGTGTGGTACTATGTAGTATTCATGGGGTTTTCCTATTCCTTAGAAGACATCAAGGTTTGCTACTCACAATTTCTTTCCCTGTACTGAGGAATAAATTCAATCAGTAGTAAGAAAATTTGGAGAACTAGCCAGGTTCTAACACTAACCAGTTAACCCTGCAGTTAGTCTCTCTGGATAGCTTTTTGTTTTTCATCTGTAAAATGAAGAGGAAATAGATAATCTCGTAAAAGCTCGCTCAGCTAATAACCTTAGATACCTTATTATGTAAACTTCAAACTGCTAAAACTTTTGTTAGGGATTTGCTATGGACTGAGTTGTGTCCCCACAAAATCCATGTATTGGAACCCTAATCCCCAGTGTGACTGTATGTGGAGACAGGGCCTATAACGAGGTAATTAAGGTTAAATGAAGTCATAAGGATGGGGCCGTGACACAATAGGGTTAGCGTCCTTATGAGAGATACTACAGAGCTCGTGTGCATGCTCACTCTCTTTCTGAAGCTCAGAGGAAAGGCCATGCAAAGACAAAGCAGCCATCTACAAGCCAGGAAGAGAGCTCTCAGAAACAGAACCCTTCTGGAACCTTTATCTTGGACTTTCTATCCTCCAGAACTGTGAGAAAATAAATTTCTGTTGTTTAAGCCATCTACTCTGTGGTATTTCGTTATGGCAGCTCGAGCAGACTAATATGGGGTTTAACCATACTGAGTGTATTTTTACAGATTGAATCTGTTGTTTATATAGTTCGGATATGAGATATATAGCTTCTTTGTGTTGAGATAAGACATGAAAGGTTTTAACCTGGTTGTGGAAGGAAGACGCCTCCATTTCTGTTTTTCTCTGAGCTTTTAGATCCTGGGGAATTATGGCTTTAAGTTGGCTGCCATGAGTAATACAGTTGAATTTTTTATCTAAGTTGGTGAGGAACTTGAGTACAGTTGAAAAGCAATCATTTTTTGGTGGCAGAAGAAAAGAACCAAGCTAGGGGGCTTCTCACTTTTCCCGTATCTACCTACAATATAATTAACCTTATTGAATACCCCTGTTGTAGTAATTAGTATATTGGTAGAGATGGATATTATACTGTTAATGTTACCATCTCCAAATTTCATTCTAAGGAATCTAATTCTAAGGAAGAGCAGGTTGCCAGAGTAGGAACTTGTGAACATCTAAGGCTATTTTTAAACCTCTGTTTTTGCCTTGGTATGACGGAAGGGATAGGATTTATGGTAAAATATTAAGGAAATATGCCTTTTTCATAGTTGTACCCCTCTCCCACAAACATATTTCTGATCTCTCCTGGTCTGCATCAATAGAAGAGTCTCAGAAGGGTGTAGGAAGTGGCATACAACTTGGATTAGGGAGTATCTTGCTCAGCTTTACTTTGCATTTCTGTACTTCTGCTGATTCCATGCAGATTTCCCTGAGAGTGACTACTGACCTCATAGTATTGGCCGCCAGTTAGCAGGGAAGATTCACCTAGATTAGATGGTTACTTCCTGTTCCTGTCTACAGACTTGGAAAAGTGGAGAGAATTTACTTTCCTCTAAACATTTCTCAGAACATCGTGGCACAAAATGTTCAGAAGGAGGAAAATTCTTTAAAAAGCTATGTCTGGTTACCTTCAGATAAATGTTTCCATTAATATTTCATTTCATTTTGAGCCCTTCTGGTTTGTAGTATTTTTTCAGTGTACGTAGGTGGCCTCAAACCATATGGGATAAGTATTTTCCAAAAACATTCACTCTTTGTCTTACTAGGAACTGTTTTCCTTATTTCCTTGTCATTAAGTAAGCAGCTCCTCTCAACAGGCTTTAATCCCTTTTTCTGCTTTGATCTGTCTCTGATAATGCTGATGTCTTATGTCCTTTTGAGAACTCATACATGTTTTAATAATGCACTTAAGAATGAAATTGCCTATTTCTTCCCCCTGTGTGTTGGGAAAAGAAAAATTTTTGTTGCTATTTTTAGATAATATGTATTGAATGTTCCCATAGTCGTTGCCCTGTATGAAGTAGTTATCACACACCAGATATAATCTCTTGTGCTCAGTGATGGTTATTCTGTTTCAGTCTGCCTTAAAATGCTTTACTTCCCAAGTTCTTTTCCTCATTAAATGTTGCTTGTAGATATTTTGGGTTTTTTAAAATTTCCAAATATATGTTCTTTATAAAAAGACATTGGATGAGCATTTGTAAATGAGGAATTAGAATCCCAGATTTTGAAGGAATAGTTTTATTCTGTCTACTAAAAATCTGATTTCTTCCATCTTCAGGCATCTGTCCTAAACACAGTGGGTTTGGCAAGTAGCAATCCCTCCCATCTTTGACACAGATACTTCCCTGCAATACCAACCCCCAAAGTGGATGTTGCCTGGGGCAGGTAAGGAACAGGGAGAGTACAGACGATTCTGCATCTCCTCTTCCTCTTATGAGGGCTCTTGAGAACATATACTCAACAGTGCCTAAAACCCATAGAGTGTTAAATCTGGAAGAGACCGTAGCAAGTTATCAAGACTGTCAGACTACTTCCTGGTCTCTGAAAGTGTGCACTTTTACATCTCCATGTCCTTGTTTACTATGAAATGCCTTGCTCGCAGGCTAGGAGTGCCTGGCAAAATGCAGCTTATCCTCTAGCACTCTACCCTCTGAATGAGTCATCTCTTTAGCAGTCATAGCATAGCATAATAAGAAACTGTGTGTAATTTCTCCCACTATGTGTTTGAATGCCCTCCAAAGTATTTTATAATGTAGTGTTTAATGGTGTTCTTTTTTTATTTACGCTACAAATTTTGCATGTTTTCTTGAATAGATAGGATGATAGTAACAACGATGTCCGTATCTATTTTAGCAGGATAAATAAGAGGATTGAAGGTAAAGTACTTTTAAATGACTTTCATGTTTTCGATGGGAAATGAATTCACTCATACTTTTAGGTTTCTTACTCAAGTCACTGAGGAAGAGAATATACAAGTTAGTTCTGTGTATTGAGAAGCCATTATGGTACTTTAAAGACATGTTATTATACATGTTACAGTGTGATTAACTTTGTTCTGAATCTGCCTGTCTTACATAGAGATCTTTTGTATAGGCATTGTTATGGAAGAGGATTGATATCTTACTGTCCATTTATGATTGCTGATGTTGACTCTACCAAGTTAGAAAGTGAAAAACGAAGAGGTGGAATTCATCTTTAAAGATAATGTATGTGAATTTTAGGATGCTATATTTGTATGAGTAATAGAAGAATTGGTGAGAAGGCGATCCCATTTAATTCTTGTCTTGCTGATCAACTCTTAGTCAAGAGCAATTAGAGAAAATTTTCAACTGCAGCCTTAGCATCTTGTCTCAAGTTATAAGATAGTACATATGATAGGGAAAGCAAAAAACCTGGATTTCACCTTTTGCTTTTTTTTTTTTAGTACCTGTAGTGTAGGTCATCCAGCACTTGAATATTAACATTGACAAAACTTGGCCTTATACTTAGTCATCTTTTCAGTGCCTCTGGGCATTTGACTCTTGGAAGGAGGTAATTCTTAGTACTGCTCCCTGGTTTGTGTACATTATTTGGGAACCTGTCTGCCATTGTGGTTACCTGTCAGAACACAGAATCATTTAAATGTTTGAGGTGGGTGATTAAAGTGCTTGAACAGGATATCTTTTCCCCCAACTGCCAATGACTGACTAGAGAGTCCTTTAAAGAGAGAATGTCTTCTCAAACTCAACAGCATATTAAAAGAAATACATGACATATGGTATATCCTTCTAAAATTTAAATTTTTAGAAAGCAGAAATGTATTCTATTATACCAATAATACTGTGAATACTCTCATTAACAGGAACCATCCCCAACTGTAGGGTATTAATCTTTTTACAAAATACCCAAAAATGTATAAATTATTTCATTAAAACTGACAAAGTTGCTTCTATTCAGAAAATATTTTTTTTTTAATTGAAGTACTGTCAGTTACAATGTGTCAGTTTCTGGTGTACAGCACAATGTCCCAGTCATGCATGTACATACATATATTCGTAGAAAATAATTGTTTTTAAACTTAACCGTTAACTGAGGCTGTCAGTGCTTTGCTGCAGAATCCAATCTACCGTATTAAACTTCATTTAAAACTGTATTACCTTCTTAAAACAATAACCAAAAAAAACTAAATTACCTTCTGGTTGCTGTCTTATTATAATTGATACTTGAGCTCTTGTGTTTATTGGCAATAATTTTATCTAAAAATTAAAATACATTTTATGGCTTCAATTACTTGGTTAATATTTGCTATTGTCCTTCACTCTCTGAGCCCTACTCATTCTTCTGGGCCAAGCTGAAGATGATCAAACTCAACATTTTCTTATATTTCAGTAGCTTAATTTATGGCATTTTGGACATGGCTTACAGCACTTACTTCCTTTTGCCTCATGTTAGTTAGCTGTGAACATGCCTCCTGCCTCCTGCACTGGCTCCTAGGAAGCAAACACTGTATCTTAGGCAACTTTGTATCTCCAGTAGCAGCTTTCACAGTGCTTTGCACCCCTCCCCTAATACACTCAGTAAGTATATATTGGAACTGTTGATTTTTTTTTTCCCCTTGATTTTCTCGACCAGACTTAGGAATCAATCAGGGACTTGAGGTTTAAATGAGAAATCAGGCAGTAATGACTCTGTAGTCAAGATTGCCCAGGTTTGAGTTACTACTTCATCATGTATTAACTGTGAGGCTGCCTCATTTGTAAAATAGGAATGTTAGTATCAGCATCCTAGAGTTGTTGATGAGGATTAAGATAGATAACCTATTGAAAACATTTATTGGGCTTCCTAATATGTAGGATACACTCAATACAGTATAGCTATAATTATTGCTAAATGCAGTCCTTTGGGCTAGAATTTAAGCCCCTGAGGGCCTGTCATCTGGTCTTTATATCTCAGGCACCTAACCTTGCATATGGTAAATGCTCAATAAATACTTCCTTGAATTGAATTGATTGATTTACCCTATTTTTATCTTCCATTACAGCCCACTGTTTGTAACATGGAAGATTGGTCGAGACAAAAGATTGCGTGGATGCATAGGTACTTTTTCTGCCATGAATTTGCATTCAGGACTCAGGGAGTACACACTTACCAGGTGAAGACCAATTTTTGTTACCTCTGCTTCTACGTTAAAAAAAAAAAACTTATGAAACTTGAACCTGATACCTTAACTCCTTTTCCTTTACTAAATTGTCAACATTCTTGACTCCTTTCATGTCAGATTTTTTCTTCTCTTCAACCATTTGTCTTATTTCTGGTAAATGTTATTGATATGTATTACCATAATATAAAATACTATGATTACATGTATTCTGCCATAGTTGTTTTAAAGTGTTTTTTTTTTCCTTTCAATGGCCGGTTTATTTTGTATAAACTGAAAATCAATGACCAAATATCTGTGGATTACTTAAATGTATTATTTTCATAACAGTCATTGTATCTTCTTTGTTAGGCTTTAAAAGAATCGTTGATGTCTATTTCATGTCACACATTTTGTTACACTTTAAATACTTTTGAAATTGAAGGGAGAACCTAAGAAGAAAGTGATGCCACAGCCTGACAGCATGATCATTCACATTCACACTTTACCCAGAATTAATTGTAGCTTACTTCCTTTGTTTTCTCTAACAAAAGGACAAAGTAATGAATGCCTCATTACAGTTTGTTAAGACTTTGTTCTTAATTTCTGAACTCACAAAAGGCTATCTAGCATGCCATCAGATTTTTTTGGTTCAAGTTTAGATTTCTAGCAAATTGTGTTCCAAAATTATTTCAAAAGAAGAAAATTCCTTGAATAATAAGCTATTAGTAAAGGAATTTCCTGTTTTTCACATTTCAGGGTGATTATCTGATACAGTTTCTATAGTTGTAATGTGCACAGTGTCTGTCCAATAAGAAATTGGCTCCTGCTGACTATTGGTACCTGGGGCAAGTTGTTCAATCTTCAGTAGATAAAGTAGCAGTTACAGTATTTTGTTCTATATATTTAATAGGGATATTAGGGAGATGCAAGGGAATGAAATAATAATCAATCATTACTTTACTTTAGGATCATTGTTTTACTACAGAATTGTGTAAATGCAGCTCATAACACCAGTTAATAAAATGCTTGTAACTGAGTTTAGTATTCTTATATTTGAAGATGTAGCTCATAGTTACAGGGTTTTCTTAGCTTACACTGAAGCCCAGAAAGAAAAGCAAAAGCTTGGAGGGTCACATTTATTCTTAGATTTTCACAGGTAATAGAAGTTGGGTGTTTGGACTTGATTAAATAATATACAGGCAGTAAAGGAGCTGGAACACATATTCTGGAAATAACTACAACTTGCTAAAGATAGTACAAGCGCAAGTCTAGGCATGTTAGATTTTTTTTTACCCTGACATGAAATACCATGGACTCATCTGGGGACTTTAGTAAATTCTGCCAGTGACTATCTTTTTGGAATGGGTGCATATGAAATTACTCTTCTAGCTAATCAAAGACAATTTATTATACATTTCCTAAAATAACTTGTTATGAGAAATACTGGTTCCTTTGTATTGCTTTAAGAAAAAAAAGAAATCTATGGGCAAATAAATTTTGGGAACACTAGTTAAACAAATTTAAACAGCTCTGCTCACTGTAGGATTTCTCAGAACCTTTTATGTTAATAGTGTGGTGAATCTCTGAGAGATACAAAATGCAGTATTTCCCAGACTTTTTTGCCTCCCTTTTATCTTCTCACCCTCGTGTTTTATGCCATTGGTATTCTAAGAAACACATTTTCAGAAACAGAAGTCTATTATAAAATTTCTATTTCTCTTTACAGTTTGTACTTTCTAAGGAAATTGGGGCAGAAATCCCAGTATCAAATATATACTTTAGAAATCCTTAGTAGTAGTAACTGTAGTAGCAATTTGGTTTTGTTTAAAGAAAATATGAAATTCTTTTGCCCACATTGATAAAAAGGGATGAAAATATCCAACTTTTCTGGACTTGTGGCTCTGCCTCCTAGGGTAATTACCAGAAGAATTACAGCATATCTTTCTGACAATAATGTGATTCTGAATAAGTCATTCAAATAGTTGAACTTGGAAATTTGCCTGTATTTGTGTATGTGGTTACCCTCATTGTAGTCTATGGCTCTTCCTGTTTACTTTTCAGCTTTTTCCCTCGTGTTTCTATACAACTTCCTGAAATCATACCCAGCACGTGAGAGAGACGTGTGTTTGAGTGTGTATATAGGCATATACATACCTGGCCTTCTCATTCTTGTTTGGCTTAATTTCTTTTGCTCAGTATGATATTAAGAATGAAGTTATTTGGAAGAGATGAACAAAGAAAACAAGTCTCAAAATATACTGTTGCTTATTTTCTCTGGATTCATTTTAGAGTCAAAACGGTAGAGTCATTTTAAAAAGCTGCAGTCTAATGTCTCTCAGTCCCATAGGTTAGTCATCATTTCTACATGCTGTTGTTACTAGTGGTATTCATAGTTACCGTTTATGAAGAACTTACTCCATGTCAGACACTGCAGAGGAGCTTTCTATGCATGGTCCTCACAACAACTCTTAGTATTAATATTCACATTTTAAAAAATGAGGAAACTGAGATTTAGAGAATTTAAATAATTTATCCACCCACACATCTAGTAAGTGGTAGAACCAGGATTCAAACCCAGGTCATCTGACTGCAAAGTCCAAGCTCTTAACCGCTGCATTTAAGATAAGACAAAATAAAAATTTCTGATAATGTATGTTTTGCAGGTTCATCATGCAAGTAATGAATCTGGAAGCAGGTTCTTATAAATTGTATAAACCATGGATCAATAATTCTTCAAAAATTCTAGCTCGGAGTTAAGACTGAAATTTTAGAACATTATTTTAAATTCCAGAAAATCCATAGATGGGATTATAGAAAGTATATAACTCAGGGTCAGAAGAAACTTGACTTGGATTAATGTTATAAAAATGATAGTGCTTATTAAAAAATATAATACTGTATGATATGAAATTGTGTTCTTTGGCTGCATGAAAATAATGGACTAGACTTCAAGAAGAATATGATTTTTCTGAACATAACAACTGGTGATTCTTGGAGTCTGGTCTTCCAGTCTTAAAACCCATAAATCACAAAACTTACAAATGGAAGCAAATGAACTTAGAGGGGGTTTGGGATAAAAGGAAAGGAGAGAGAAAAACAAAGAATAAACAGTGAAATTGAAGACTCAGCAAGTATAGGTGTCTTTTTTAAAAAATCGTACTATCTGGTTATTCACTCTCTTCATCTGTTCTCAGAATGTTGCTCAGCTATATTCTTTATTTTTTATTGCAAAATATACATAACATGAAATCTACCATTTTAACCAGTTTTAAGTGTATGGTTCTGTGGCTTTAAGTACATTCACATTGATATGCAACCATCCACCATTCATCTCCAGAACTTTTTCATCTTCTCCAGCTAAAATTCTGTACCCACTAAGCACTAACTCCCCATTTCCCCATCCCCCAGCCCCTGGCAACCATCATTCTACTTTCTGTCTCTATGAATTTGACTCCTCTATGTGCCTCAAGTAAGTGAAATCATTCAGTACTTGTCCTTATGTATCTGGCTTATTTCATTTAGCATAATGTCTTCAGGGTTCATCCATGTTGTAACATGTGTTCGAATTTCTTTCCTTTTTAAGGCTGAATTATATTCCATCATATGTATCTGCCATATTTTGTTTGTCCATTAATCCATGCATGGACACTTGAGTGACTTCCACTTTTTGACATGACAAATAATGCTACTATGAACATGAGCATGCAACAGTCTATATGAGCACTCTTTCTTCTTTTAAAAAGCCAACCATTTTGTAGAAGACAATGATCTAGTTTGTTTGTGCTCTCTTAATCTCTAAAACCGAAATGTAAAAAAATCACCAGGTACTTTTTACATTAAATGCCTATCCTGGATTAAGCTTTTATTTATAAATATATATACTGTTCTAAAATGAAAATACTTGTCATTGTCAAGTTGTATGTTCTCCTAGTTGAAATTTTAATTTATTGTAGACTGAAATAAGACCTTATAAATAGGCTGAGAATTTCTCCCAACTGTAAAAATACGTACCTTCTCTGTAGGTAGCAGGAAAACTTTGGGAGAATTACAACATGTAACTATCAAATAGACTATTATTTCCTTGACCTTGGAGACTCTGGATAAAAGCCTAAAAGATGATAGCAAATAAGAAGCAGAATGGAGAGCTCAGAATTAGTGATAGAAATTTCTCCATGGTGACAAATCAAAGCTCACAAATTAGTGTATTTGTTAGTGGCCAAAACTTCAAAATAAAAATATTCCATGTCCCAGTTAAAGAAAAACAATTTCTAATATTTACCAAGCTACTTGCATTTATGCCTTTTACATGTTAGAAAGCAGAGATAAATTTATTTACTCTTTTTTAGCACTTAGATTATATGCTTTTATAGAAAAGAGAATCACAATTAATACAAATGAACACAAACATCTTGGTCAAAGAAAATTCCTTAAAATTTTGGTTAATAAATTGTCCAGTGCCCTATAGGTCTATTTCTTTACGTAAATTCAAGTTGGTAGTAATTTTTCTAGAATATGTAAATGACTAATGTGTTCTTATTTCATAAAACAGGAATATGGCCTATTGTCACACTTAAAAGACTGTCTTTCTTTTCTTCTCCTTTACTTGGTTGTACTTAGAGGTCTTGGCAATGAAATAATTATGCAGGTGCAGGCAGTGTCTGAAGCTTGATTCTGAACTACGCTACTTTGTTGCACTGCTTAATCCTGAGAAATTAGCAAGGGAGGTTTGTTCCTTTCTAGGGAACAGGGTGACCAGAGGAAAGGTGATTTGTTTTGTGTGTGTGTGTGTGTGTGTGTGTGTGTGAGAGAGAGAGAGAGAGAGAGAGGGAGAGAGAGAGAGGTGGGGATGGGTGTGGAGGAGACAGAGAGAGGGAGAGAGAGGGAGAGGATGAGAGAGAAGATGATTGTTTGCATGTTACAAACGTTCACTTACTATTAGGCTTTTTAAGATACTGGGAAATAGCTAACAGACCTACTTTATTACCTTCAAAGGTCCTGGCTAGATTTGGTACTTTGGGGTAACTAGACTGATTGTAAACCAAATTTGCTTTTATATTTTAGTGTTGTAATCTGGCATTTTTCTAAATCAGTATGAGTTTAAAACTGTTGTAAGCAGCATAATTATTTTCCCCCCTCAGGGTGGACTATTTTGTGATTATTCTTATTCTTGATCATTTTTGGTAACTAGACTTGGCTTATTGTGAATAATGCGTTTAAGCAAGCTACCCCCCCCCCACCAACTCTTCAGTCACACAGACTGATTTTTCTTATGAAGAGAAAAGCTGTACATGAGTCATTTCTGACTGTACACTATTGTCAGGGAAGCTCATTCTGGAGATGTTATGTCCAGACTATTTTTGGCAAGAGTGTGTGGCAAGACTCCTGGCTAAAATATGCTTTTTGGAGAAAAAAAATAGATATATCAAAAACACGATGCAAAATTAATTATCTTAATTTACAGTCTACATTTTGTTGCCTTTTTCAAAAGGCAGCATGGCCTGAGTCCTAAAACTTATACCTCAGTTGTTACTTCCAGGGTATAAATTACTGAATGAGAAATTAAGTGTTTGTCAGATTTTATAAGCATTTAATTTAAGGTATAGTTTGGAACTTAGATTGTTACATGCCCTTTACTCAAAACTATCATAGAAAAGCAAAGCTAAATATAATCTGTAGAAATCTGGAATCTTCATTTTAGCCGCTAGTTTAACGCACTCCTTCATTATCCCATGGTTGTGCTAATGTGCAGAGATGTGGCCAAAGAATGGCCAGCAGAATGTGGCAAGAGAAACTAAAGAGTAGAAACCATTCCCAGTATGGGTGAGGGTTCCTGAGTTATAGAGAATTATCTGAATTCATATAGCACCTACTGCCACAGAAATGAAGAGTAGTGAGTATATCAGATTCTACTTCCTTATCACATCTTTCAGAGTCTCCAGTTGGAATCCTCATGTTGCTTTGATTAAGAGCCAGAGGCACAATGCCTTTGCGTAGAAAATCAGAAAAAGCCATCTGTAAAAAGGTGAAGGTGTGACAGAAGCTGAAAAAGGACTTTTGCTGTGTCAGAGCTCTTCATTCTTGTGCTTTATAAGGAGGGTAAACTATAAGAAATTGACCCGATTTTTACATCTATCTATAAACCTTACCCTTTTGCTCCTAGGAGGCTGCTCTTTTTCCCTTTAATTGTGTTCATCCTGCAAATCTGGTCTAAATTTTGCCTTAGAAGTTTATAATATAGTAGGAGAGATAAGTTATATAAATCATTACAGTCCTAGGTAGAAACTAACTTTTGTCAAAGAGGCAGAGGAGGTGATACCGGATGAACAGATACTCCACATTTGTAATAAAAGCATAAAAGTATTTAAAGCAATTTATGAAATTATTTAGTCCATCCCTAGTTCCCTTTAGATAAAAGCAAAAGACTTTATAACCTTTATACCACTTTTTGGTTTGTTTTTATCCTTTGTGGACAAAAAAAAAATCCAAATTATAGAGATGTGTATAAATTGTTAGTATCAAAGTGACCACATACAAGATATTCAGTATTTTGAGAGATTTTACTAACACATATTTTGAAGGGGGGAAATGAACTTGCTGTGGAAAAAAATAAAATCTCAGAAATAGAGTACACTTAAAAGAGTGTGCTCTCCCCCTCCCCCACTTGACCAAAGAGTATATAGAACCCGTTGGATTGTAGCCTTGATGCTTGGCAAATGAAAAAATTACAAGTTAATAGTTTAGATTCCACTTTCCTCTTACCCTGTTAAAATAAATTCATATTTCGTTTCAGTCCAGTAAAATGTTATCTACCTCGTTTCCTGAGAATCACTGCTTGAGACAGTCTTCGTTTTTTTCAGATGAAAGATTGAAGGGGTAAAGATAGATTAGGACACAAATTTCATGTGAAATGTGTATCATATTAGATGTGGTCTAAAATTATACTTTAGGCATTTAACAATATATTTTTGTCTAAACATTTAAAAAAATAAACATTGGGTCTACTTATAAATGTCTAAAATATTAGAGTCACTAGGACCTGAATGAACAAAAGAACAGATTTGTATCTTAGTGTTCTTGAAGAATAAGATGCTCACACCAACATGTGCTCCTGTCTAGAATATCATGCAAATAATATACTCTTACTCCTTCTAGGGGACAGTGTTGCTAGTAATTGGAGTACTCTAAAATAATTGAATGTTGAGGGTTTTGTGCAGGAATTTAATATTAAATTTTTAGTTACTATTTTATGAGCATGAGCAAATACTTTTTAAAAGATTTCCTTAAAAGGCAAAAGAAGCAAAGCCCTCCTCTGTGATCTTTGCCCTTCCCTCAAACTTTACCTCAGATGTGGATATCCAAAGGAGTCTTTGGAAAAAAAATTCCTTTTCATTATTGATAACAATTGGGTGTTCTTTAAAGGCAAAACAATTATTGTTCACCCTTTATCTTGCATTATAAATATATTTATCTTAGGAACAATTCTCAGACTTTTTTTTTTAACATTCTCACTTTTTAAATAAAGAGCAAACACTCATTATAAGTCTTGTCCTAAAGAGCTACATTCTCTGAGCTGCTGCTTGTTAAAGAAATAAATGTAAAAATCCATACTGTATAAGAAAATAGATATGGACAAATGGTAACTTTTTAAAAAATTCTATTGGAATAAGAATTTCATAGGTGCTAAGAATTTTTAAAGGAGGAAAGTGGTATTTAACATATTCTATTGAGAATGAAGCTATAGTTACTCTTAATAGCAGGTGTACATTTTCAGTATGTTTAAAATCTAAAAGTGAAGAAAATAGATTCATAAAGTATACGTTTAAAATGGGTCTCTTGTTCAGAAAACTTTATTAATTTTACAATTATACTTCCACTCACAAAGTTATTCTGTAAATAAACATATCGAAGCTATAGGCTTCATCATTCAAATTAGGTTAGCATGTTATTGTCCCATTTTTAACCCTCGTTTTTTAAATTTATATCTTGAAATGCCAACTTTTGTGTCCTTCATAGTGGTGAAAGAGGAGATAGGAAAAAGCCATAAAAATAAATTCTTCAGAAGCTGTAATTAAAGGGATTGCCCAGAACTCGACTTCCTGTTGCTATACCCAACTACTTTCAGGACTGCTTTGTATGTTCTGCAAAGCTGATTTAAAAGGTTCCAACTACTGCCACTTCACTAAGGATGGGAGGAAAGAGAATCTCTTTTAAATTCTTCAGGCTGCTTTAAACTGAAACCGTTCTTCTAAGACAACCTTCTGTTGCTCCCTAGCTAAGGGGGATTGCTTTGCTTACCTAGAGGCGGAGAAGGCTGCTAACCCTTTGAAATGAGTGGAGGTGTGTTGCGTGTGAAGTGCAGTAAATAACCATACACTGTGGTTAGACATTACACTACTAGTGAGGTCATGGGTTCAATCCCCATTTGGGCCAGTTCACTGTGTCTTGCTCCGTATCGCAGCCTGCACCCTAGACCCTGGGCAGTGGGTTACAAGGGGCTTCAGACAAGAGCCTGTGGATGATTCAGTATCACCGAAAACCTCAGTATTGTCTCAGCACATGAAACATGCTACATTTGGAACACCCAAAACTTAGCTATCGCATGAATAGTTAATAATGATTCTGATAATAATTGCTTTGAATCTAAAAGAAAAAATGAGACTGTTAAAAATGTTCATTTCTTTTCAAAAGCCCTCTGAAGAGGGCCAATGCAATGTTGGAAAAATAGCTCTTTGGAGTAGCAGTGGGACTTGAGAACACAGGTTGGATTTCAGCAGGCCTGAAAATGCTCTGGACAAAAAGGGAGATCCCTGGTTGGATCGCTGGCCTCAGAGCAACCTGGAGAAATTGAAATTGTTTATTAGTTCCCCTTTCCCAAGTTTCCTCCTGTAAGAAAGAGTAGTGGCAAGGGATGGGAGTCGTCGCAGGTAATAGTAGATTTCAACTGAAGCAACTCTTTAAGTTGTTCAGTTGATGAAAGGATGAGTATGTGAAATTCACAAGGTTGTAAATACATGTTATAAAATGTAATTGCTCTGTTTAAAAGGACATTGTTTTTAAAGGCGGCATTTTAAATTTGTCATCTATGGTGTATTGAGATGCTCCTGTGCTTTGTGTATCAGCTCACTAAGATGTTATCTATTATCTAAGTGTATGTGCCCTCCCATGTGGTTGCATATTCCTCTTCGTAGCTTTTATTATTGCTCAGAGCAGCACACTTACCCTGTTAGCCAAAATGGGTACAAAGTTACCCACTGGCATGACTAAACTCTCCTCAGTTATTGTTAATCCTCATACCTGAGACAAGAACCCCCCATGTCTCCCTATCTTGCCTAGAGTAAAACTAAAGTCATTCCAAAGCCTGTATTTCACTTAGAATAAAGTTAACGTGGTACAGTGCCACCATCCTCTGTCTGCCCCTGCCTATCCCCCCATCTCCTATTCCTTTCTTAAAAAGCATGGCATCCGACGCCCTAACCTCACACTCCAGCCATGCACAATTATCCACCACTTCCCAAATAGAGTCTTTCATGTCTCTCTGGCTTTGAACATGTTTTTCTTTGCCAACCACACCTCTCTCTATTTCCACCCAGTCATCTCCTACTCATCCTTCAAGACTCAGCTTGCTCATTACTTCCTTTGTGAGATTTCCTTGACTCCCCAGCAAAGTTGGTCAGTCTTTGTGTTCTCTTAGCACTTTGTTCAGATCTCTGTTATAGCACTTAACACACGGATTGTGGTGATTAAATTTACATGTTTGTCTCTCCCTTTTGAATTTGCTCTCAGCAGTAGTTTACCAAGCCACATCAAAGCAGATAAACAGAAACGAGTCTCGTGACTTTGTAACAACTTTACTTGATCCTGAGAACCATTTTTACCCTCTTCCCTTTCTGTCTGCTTCTGTTAGCTTAGGTTTGTCCCCTTCTCTTGCTGCCAGCGTACTTGAGCCAGTAGAAGTTGCCAATGCTGATTGGTCGTGAGAGAGGTGGTTTAAGGCCAGTTGGAGTTAGACTGAGCCAGGGAACAGGGATCCTTATCCAGTACACTTTAGAAAGCAGGTTAATGTAAGGTCGATCTCCTGTTATAAGTGGTACAACTGATTGAAGAAGCACAGTGTGAATTGATGCTCACCATGGAACATGGAACCATAGAGCTGGAAGGCATCCTTAGAAGTCATCTAGTCCAATTTCTATCAGACACTTTAATCTTGCTTCAAGTCTCCCAAGAAATGGGCATCTAGCGTCTATCTGAATATCTCCATTGACTTCAAACTCACTACCAGCTAAGTAGCCATTTCATTTTCAAACACCTCTAAACCCACTGCCACAGCTCCCGTTACTACATAGCTTTATTTGAAGTGCCAGAAGTCAAAGATTGCCTGTATTTAGCACTTTATCCTTTATAGAAAGCCACATTAACCAGCAGTGGTTAAACTTGCCCTCTGAGTAATGGCTGAGTCTTTAGAAGTTTAGAAGTGGTATGATACACAGCTTTACAACTGACTCCCATCCACCCACCCATAACAATTTTAGCTGACCTCTTATTGAAACCTTTGAAGCTGCTGCCGCCACATCTTCTCTCACTGCCTACATTAGACTTCTGGAATTGGCCAGGCCAGAGAGTTCATAGATTCTGAGATACAACTGGTACTAGAACTTTTAGTGCCGCCAATGATTTATCACACAAAATCAAAACTAGAGTTAGAACACAAGTCCTCTGACATCACCTGGGACTGTCACTACAGTTTCCACAATACAGGGGATCCATAAGTATATACGTTTATTTATTTTAGTTGTACGTTAAGAAGCATACAGTTTCAAGGCACCCTGTAATAAAATAATCATTTTGTGATGTCACATCTCACTCTCAAGTTACCTGCCTTGGGTCAAGTTTCGGGCATATTTCCATAAAATGAAGAATGCCCTTAGAGCTATTCAACCAAAACTACAGAAGTAAAAGAATATTAGTATCAGAGAAGCCCAAAGCAAAACTCAAAGTTTATTCTCATCTTAAATTTCCCCTTTTTTCCCCAAAATGCCTCCAACAAACTACTAGTTATATTTCTTAATCACAATAATAACTTCTGTTTTTGTGTGTGTGCTGGACCTATCCTAAGTGTTTTATATAAGTTGCCCCATTTAGCACAGGGAACTATATTTAACACCTTGTATAGCCTGTAATGAAAAGAATATGAAAAGGAATGTATGTATGTACACAACTGCATCACTATGCTGTACACCAGAAATTAACACAACATTGTATATCGACTATGTTTCAATTTTAAAAAGTGCTTAGGGCATTCACAAGAAATTTTGGGATAAACTTTAAGGCATATTTTAATTCTTAAATTCATTAAAAATTTTAATCTATTACCCCCCAAAATAAGTTGCCTTATTTAATCTTCTCAACAACTGTGTGAAGCTGAAGGTATTTCACTTATATCATAATTAGGGAAAACCAGAGCTTAGAGAGGTTAAATAACTTGTGGAATGACAGCTAATACATGATAGTACCTGAACTTGAACCTGATACTGTCTGACTCCAAAGTCTGTGTTCCCAACCACTTTGATATATGGCTCCCTCTTCTCTCATGAAAGCTGCTTACAGCTGTTTGTTCTGCTAACTCAACTGGTATCTCCGGTCTCAGCTCACAGGAAAAACAAACAAGCACTGAGTAACTTTCATCTGGGGACTAAGTTTCTTAACTCAGTATTCCAAAATCTCCCATACACCCTCAGTCTGTTAATTCCAGTCTTACTCGACTTCTCCTGGGTTCTCTTTCCTTTTAGACTCCTGAAGTGCAATGTCTCCCTCATGTGCCCTTTCTTCTTCATGACTATCCTCAGTCCAGTTTGGTGTTCTGAACTCCCACAGTCCCATCAGACTTGATCATTCTCTCTCTCAAGGACACACACTTCCCAAGCTTTGCTATCTTTCCGTGCAATATTTGCAATTAACATCAGCACATTTACATGGAATACTACTTCAGCCTTCAGGATTCTAGCCAGGCATAACCCACTGAAATCTGTGACTTTTGAGGGGCTTAGGGAAGACTTCACCATAAGGAACTGTAGATAAAAGCCCTGGCTCTGCTCTTCTCTACAGCCAGTCAAGAGGGGGACATCATTTCTGGGATAAGAAATCAGTCTGTTCCTTAGAAATTATAATTAAGGAAAACAAATTCCAAATTTCTAGGTAATTCAGGCCAAATTTATTGCCTGAGTTTTCATTTTTACAATTTGAAATTCTTTTGGGCAACTTATAAAACAAGAAACAGCTATGTTAATTAAGGACAAATATATCCATGACTAACATTTTTCTTACTGTAATAAAAAAGGAATTTCAGGAAACAATTGGATGTATTTGGTCATGTACTTTGTCCATTTTACCAAACTTAGATTTCTTACAATCATAGGGTTTCAAAAAATAAAATGATCCAGAGTGTGTCTCTTTCTTGCTGTAGCTGGGATTTGGGGATCTGAATATTTGGAAGACAGGGAAGATATTTTAAATATATTTTTTATTGTGTACAAGTCTTTTATGGGTGCCTTATCTTTTTAAATTTTGAGGTAAGTGGTAATAAAAACTTTAGAATCATAGGCTTTGTGAATATCTTCTGCCTTTGCCCCGATCCATTTAAAAACTTTTCTTTGTCTGAAATAAATAATGCATCATTGGAAGCCTATTTTCAGGAGAGGTATTTTAAAATCTGACAGGAAAATACCTTTCAGAATTTATATTCGTATACTGCCTGTTAATTATTATAAATTTACTAGCCGTGTTGGTTGATACATTGTCCATGTCACATGTTTCTTAATAGGATTTCAAGAATTTTGCCAGCATAAGAAGTTGTCATTTCACGTATTTAAGTCCCGCATACCAGAGCTGCATCATGGCAACATGGCAAATTCATGATATGGTGGAAGAGAAACCAGCAAGTGGCTTGGAGATGCTAGCCCAGAAATTAGTAACATATTTAGTCTTTGGGATGTCAGTGAGGCTAAACAATGTATTTAAGTGTCATTTGTAGGCTTACATCATAGGCCAAAGAGGTGGGAGGCAAAGGTGAGGCTGAATAGTTTCATGTCAGAGTTAATTGCTGCTGTCTGTCTCTTGCCTTACGTGTATCCCATTTTAAGTTCAAAACAAAGAAAACCTTCCAGAAAGAAAATTTCAAAATTTCAAAGCAAATCAATTAGTAAATGCTTGTGGCTCTACAGTTTTACATTGCAGATTCCATCTTCCGCTTCCCAAAGAATTCACCCAGGGCTTTCCCCAAGCACTTAGTCACTGCTTCTTCCTTTGTGTGCTCATTACACACTGCTGCTGCCTCTGTTACAGCTTGCTTTACCTTGCCTTGCAGCGTCCTTAGTTTCTTACTTGACTGTCTTCCTTACCTAGATGGGGACCTTGGCTAAAATTTTCACATCTTTGCATCCCGGAAGTAGCTGTGGGGGATTAGGATAGATCAAAATAAATGTTTGAATAAGAGAGTCCGTTCCCTTACTTTACTGAAGTATTTGTTTACTTAGGTGGGCAAAGTAATTAAAGAAAAATGTTAGGAGCCTGTGCACAGGAATCAAGAAATGAAGATTAAAACATCTCCGAAAATGTAAACCGTAGGACAATAAAATTATTTTGCAAAAGCAGTTGACTTTCATTTTTAGGAACCTAGATACAACCTGAGGTGAGACATATCTGTATTTTGTTTTCTATTTATGTTTAGATCAAGGGGTTTTCTACTCATTATTTGCTTTATTTTTTTAAATATTTTATTTATTATTGTATTATTTAATTATTTTATTTTGGTTGGGGGGAGGTAATTAGGTTTTAATTTTTGGAGGAGATGCTGGGGATTGAACCCAAGACCTCAAGCATGCTAAGCATGCAGCTCTACCACTTGAGCTATACCCTCCCTGCTTCATTATTTGCTTTATAGTTGCATCAGTTGTCATTTAATAAAGGACATGAACACAATTCTTATAGGAGGCTTTTTAGGTAGACAAGATATTTCGATATCCTAGTTGTAGCTGCTAAGTTTGCTATTATAAAATGAAACGATTGAAATCAAAGTTTAAAATGTGCTCCCATGGAAAAACCTATATATACTAATTCTATAAATGAGATAAATGAGAAACAGAAATAGGCCTGAAGAAAGGAAATGGAGGTGATAGTTAACATCTTATATATTACCTGTAGTGTACAGTTGCAAATTAGAAGCATTTGGTACCATGAAGCTGCTTAGAATTTTTTCATGGGGGACATTTTATTCACAGTGACACTACTGTCCATATATATATATATTTTCTTCATCCTCATAAGAAATGGCCTCAGAGATGGCCATTTCTGTGAAGTTTTACTTGTAGTTCCTAGTCTTCAAAAGGTCAGAATTGATCTTTCTGTGATGACTGGATACCTTCGGGGGAATTAAAGTTTAAGCTGAGGTCATGTCTTCACATTGTGCCATTTATTAATATCTAAGTTAATGGTGCTCGATTCTGTTAATGAATGAAACCACATAGAAAGGCTGTGTTGACACAGAAATAAAACTTGAATTTAACAAACAAAACAGGACCTCACTTCTTTTCCCAATGAATAAGATTTGGGCTAGGGATTGTGACAACATTTTGATCATTGCATTTAGCAAGTTCAGAAAAGTCCTCTTGACAGATGTGGCCTCTAAGGGCTCCTGTCTGTAATCATCAACTGTGGGAATATTCGCTCGAGAATGGATCCCACTCTATTCTGACTTTCCTTGTCATTCCCTCTGCAGTAAATACTATGTAATACTTGTCTGTGTAAAGAATAAACAGTTTGGGGATTAAATAGAATGCAGTGGGGGAAAAAAGAAGTCCTTTTGATACACATTTGATAGGAATGTGTTAATTTCAACAAAACATCTGGTATTAAAAAGTTGTGAATGCAGGACATTTGAGGGGGTTATAGAAGGAGAAGGGATTTACTGTGCTTAACAATTGCCAGTAGTCAGGCCACTTCCAAGTTGTGATTTTGTCAGACTTGGAAATTAAGTGGGATCAAATCTACTCAGCCCTTCAGTGGGAGAAGATCCAAATCCAGCTGCAGCCAGGAGCAGTTACTGATTAAGAATCAAGGCTCTACCCAGTGTCTCCTAGCTAGTTTTCATTGATATGCTTAATATTGCCCTTTTTTATATTCTAGGATTTAAAAAAAAAGACCGCCATTGTGGTTTACTGGTTGAACTTGTACAGCTGAATCTACAGTAAAAGGTCTTTCTTCATTGGCATTACTTTACTACAGATTTCAGTGTTCTTGCTGTTCTACTTATTTTCTTAATACAGTAATTCAAACTTAGAATAGTTACTATAGTTTCAAAGCTTGATTGAAAGATGCATTCAATATTTTCTCTAAATAAGCAGCGATTATAACAGCACAGCTGTAGTTAAAGATAGAATTTATTATAAATCCTGACAGTCTTGCTTCTCAATTACATCAGGCTGAAGGAAGATTTATTCAATTCACTTCCACATTTATTGAGCACTTAAGTCAGCATGGTCCTGTACTAGGTACTGTGGGGCTATGAAGATGAACAGTACATGATATCCATCCTCCATGAGTGTATAGTCTTGTAAGAGAGAGTGACATGCACAGAGAAGAAGTATGAGGAATAAGTGTTGTTTAGATGTATAAACAACACTACTGGAAGTAAGAGGAATTAACTCTGGTTGGATGGACTGGAGAAGGTTTTACAGAAGAAATGACATTTAAGCTGAACCTCTGTGGACATTTAAGACTCAGTTTCAACATTCAAAAGTGAGGATGTGGAGAAGGTATGCATTATGTGTCCAAAAAGCTTCCTGAGCCAAATGCAAAGAGGCAGAACAGTGTATGTTCTTTGCAGGAGAATTGTAAGTAACCCTGTGTGGCTCAAGCTTTAGTGAGGACAGTGGGAGAGAAAATGATAGACTGCGGCTGTTTTTTTTGTTTTGTTTTGTTTTTTTGTTTTGTTTTTTCCTGAAGGCATTGAATTGCCTTTGAAAGACTTTGAGCAGAGTAAGAAGGTCATTAGGGAGGACTCCAGCTGCTTGTATATAGGATGGAATGGAAAGGATAGAGATGAGAGACAGAACAGTGCAGAGGCTAATTTTTAAATATTTCAAATGAGAGATGCTACAGGCCTGAATTAGATTAGCAGCAGGAAAGATGTAAAGAGACATATAACAGAGATGTGGCAGTAACAGAACAAGATGAGACCGTATGTAGGGAGTATGGTAAAGGGAAGAGTTGATGGTGGCTCCAAAGTTTCCTTCTTATGTGGTGGGAAGATGGCCCAATTACAAGTGATAGGCAACTCAGGAAGAGGTACACGTTTGACACATTGCTTGTAGAAGAGTCATTTTTAATGTCAGAGTAATTTTGGCTTCAATCAGATTATCTGTTTTTTTGAACTTGAGCGTTGAAGATTTTTTAACTTAAAAATTGATTGAAATGTGTTTCTTTTCAGGGTACGGTAGTACGAGTGAAGCATACTATTTAAATATTATTATATTATTGCTTTATTTCACTTCTTTTCCTTCCAGTTTTATTGAGATATAGTTGATATTTAATTGACAAACTATGTAAGTTTAAGATATAGAGCATCATGATTTGACTTACATCATGAAATGATCACCACCATAAGGTTAGTGACCATCCATCATCTCATATAGATTCAAAAGAAAAAAATTTTTTTTCCTTGTGATGAGAACACTTCGGATTTACTCTCTTCACAACTTTCATATATAACATACAGCAGTATTAATTATCTTTATCATGTTGTACATTACATCCCTAGTACTTATTTATCTTATAACTGGAAGTTTGTGCCTTTTGACACCTTCATTCAATTCCCCACCGCTCCTCTGTGGTGACCGCGAATCCCATGTCCTTTTCTCTGAGTTTGTTTTTGAAGTACAGTTATCCTACAACAGTATGTTAGTTCCTGTTGCACAACATAGTGATTTGATATTTCTCTACATTTCAAAATTATCACCATGATAAGTCTAGTTACTGTCTGTCACCAGATAAAAATATTACATAATTATTGACTATATGGCCCACACTGTACATTTCATTCTTGTGACTCATTTATTTTGCAGCTGGAAGTTTTTACTTCTTAATCTCCCTCACTTTAAAAAAAACATTATTCTATTAGATAGTATTATTATTTAATACATTATTTTATGTAAAGACATAGTAAAGAAAATAGAGGAACAAGACCCTTGATATCATTATTTTCTTTTAGCTCATACCATAAAGCAAAGCTTAGAAAAGAAAAGATAATTTTTATAGGCTACACTTGCTTGAAGAAACATTGATGTTGTAACATTTGCTAAAGTACAGCTGAACCCTCAAAATTCTTTTTCTAACCAAATATACATTTTGTGGATGAGAAATCTATAAAGAAAGAAATGTTTGTAAACACTGGGTGGTTGTTATGGAATTGAAATATCTGTACTTATTACCTAAGAATGTCTGGGTTTCAAGGCTGAATTAAAATAGATTCCAGGCTTCCTTAAAGGTAAACAGCACATCTGTTGATTTGTCTAGGACAATGGAAACTGACTGAATTTTGTATTATGATAAAAGTCAGCATCTTCTCTTCCATCTATTTAGCAATACTTTTGGGTAATCTTTTCTCCTTTGGGGAACTTTCCAGATGTTTTGTGAATATGATTCCAATTTAGAAGAATTGTTTTTCTGGTGTAGCTTACTGATGTCCTAATTCTGAAACTCTTAGACTGGTGTAACTCCATCCAAGGGGTCCTCTGCTGTGTGTGTAGGAGTGCCCTGTGACACTTCGGCTTCCTTGACTGGCCTAGACTCTCAAAGCTGCCTGTGGGAGCAGTTTCCTGGAGTCAACGAATCCAGCCCCTATTGCAGTAATTTCCATTAACAAAGACAATAACATTTCCAGGTATCAGCCAAGGTTACTTAGTTTTGAGCAGTGTTCATATAGTGCAGTGCAAATGAATAGCCAGTCCCACAAGGTGATTTAGATGGTTCCTTAGGTACAAATATCAACTTGTATTTTCCAAAAGGGAGAGAAGCCCTGAAATTTGGTGAAAATGACAGGGTGGTTGCTGTTGGTACGCACTGTTAAAAGAACTGTTTTCAAATGAAAGATTACAAACATTTATTTTGATGTTAACGTGTTGTAATAGTCTAGCATTAAGTAGTGAAACAACTTTAGACAAGTGTCCAATCTGTATTAGGGACTACATTTGTTTCTTAATATTTATTTAGAAAATTAATCATCAGCGCTTAGTTTTAGCTGGGTATGGATTAGGCCTTTCATGATCTTCCATGGAGAAACCCTCCCAAACTGGAACGACTCTGAGCGACCTCACTCTGCCCAGCAGTTGGCTTGTGTCTTGTGTTTGCTGACCACCTTCAATATTTGCCTAGGCCAGGCATAATGTAAAAAGTAAAATTCTCATTTAAAAAGAGTCACAAGCTATGGTGCACAGTTGTAGATGATTTTGAGACTGTGCACCGTCTTGTTCCTCTCAAGTGAACACTGATGATACAGAGATGACACAGATGATCAACACAGTAGAAAAAGAGACCTATGTTTTAAAAGAGAGTCTGGACTTTCCTGCCCAAAACCATTTTAAAGAATTGTTTTCCCTATAAAATGTACTGGCTAGCACTTCACTTTTGTCGGAACATTGACCTATGATTATTTCATTCAATATTCTCATGGGACACCTATCAATTTTAGTGTCTCACATTTTCTTAAGTAAACCCATTTCTTAAGAAAACCTAGGTTCTGGTATTTTCTTTTCTTTTCTTTTATAGAAAGATTTTTTATTTTTGTAAGAACTTTTATTTTTCCGGGGGGAGGGAGGCAATTAGGTTTATTTGTTTATTTACTTTTTTTCTTTAGAGGAGGTACTGGGGATTGAACCCAGGACCTCATGCATGCTAAGCATGCGCTCTACCACTTTGAGCTATACCCTTCCCCCCAGGTTCTGGTATTTTCAAGGTTTCAATAGAAACTAGAAATTTGGGAGCCATTTAAAAGAAAATCTTGGGGGGAGGGTATAGCTCAGTGGTAGAGTGCACGCTTAGCATACACAAGGTCTTGGGTTCAATCCCCAGTACCTCCATTAAAAAAAAAAAAAAGAAAGAAAAGAAAATCTTATTGCTCTGGTTTATTATTCTGTATATGAAAAGACGGAGTCTTATCACCTCAAACCAAGCAAAATTAGTAGAGTACCATCCATGAGGTGCCAGTTCTGCATGTCTTATGCTTAAGGGAAGCCGGCATGAATCCAGGAGCTGACAATATAATCAGAGTGGTCAGACCTAAACTTGTGACAAGGCAACTAGGCCTCTCAGGCAGTGAGACATGCTCACAAGGGGGCTGGAAGAGCGCCCGGTGCTAGTGAAGTGAGGTAGCATGGAGGTGTGAGGAGTAACAGCCTCAGGAATGCTGCCTTTGCACACTGATGCTACTTTGTTGGGCTTTCATTTGATATTTGTTTCATAATGACTCACTGTTTCGGTTTCCCAAGGACTTTGTTGCTTTGCCTTTGATTTTTTTGCTGTTGTTGTTGTTCAGTGTGTAGGTCTCTAATCTAAGGGATATAAGCTTTCTCTTGTTTTGTTCTTTCTCCCTCTATTTTACAGCTACATGTAACCCCAAGGATGAAAAGCTTGTGACTTCTTTAGGTCAGACAGTAAGTGATTGAAGTCAGGAAGCTTGGACTATATTTCTGACTCAGTTATTAATGATCTCCCACAAGACTTGTACTCAGAGGTCTGAGTGTGACCAGGACTGTAGGCGAGTAGCCTAGCAACCCCAAAGTGGAAGTCCACACTCCCAAATTCAAAATAATTGCAGGAAGTCCAGTATGATCAATCAAGAATGAATGCAATATTTCTTTTAAAAATAGTTTTGCTTGTTTCAGTGATATAGATAACTCAGAATGGGCTGAGGGGTATCAAGGAGAAGTCTTCCGGAGTGCTGCTTTTTCATACACACACACACACACACACACACACACACACACACACACACACACACACACAATTGTTAATTATGATGTTACAGTGCACATAGATGGTTAATTCTAAAGTTCTGGAAATAGTTTCTCTTTCCGCAAGTCCTGTACTTCTCTTCCAACCTTAATTACAAAGTTGATTTGCTTAGTGGAGCAGACCCTTCTTTTCCAGTCAGCCTAGGTCTGTTTGAATTAGCACAGATTTTGAATTAGTGGAGCTCAAATTAATGACGTTTTATTCTGTTACGAAGAGTTTGTTTTCCATCACTGATAATTATTTCCAGGAAAGTTAAGTCCGCAGAAAATATTCTCCCCATTTCCTTAATGTTGTTGACCAAAGTCTAAGAAGTGGCTTTTAGTTACATGGGGGAAGGAGAGGCCATGGCCAAGTAGCAAAGGAAAATGAGGTGCTACGTGGTCTCTCAGATTTGTGGGGTAGACTCTGAGCAGCATTCTAAACCAGTATTATTTTTGTAAAAGGCAAACCAGACCTGGGAATGTGAAGTCTAATGTGACTGAGGGAATGTGTGCTGGTGCATACTAATACTTTAACCCTCATCAGCCTGGTGAGTTGTCAGGACGTCTTGGTTGATGACCATTCTGACAGCCCCACCAGAGGGGCACCAGAGGTCCACCCATCTTCTCCTCCTTCAGCTCTTCTCCTCCCTGCCAGATCATTCTCATTGCCTCCGAGGGCTGATTTCCAACCAGTCCCCTTTCTCCCTTGGACGCTTACCTGAAATCTCCCAGAGAACTGGGAGAATAGGCAGAGGGCTTTTTTTTCAGGATTTTTTGATTTGTGAACTGACATCTGATTTCTTTTAGACCCGTGTTCATTTAGAGAGACTTATTTTTTGCTTCTTTTTTCTATGCCTGCCCTTGCTGACTTGTGATTCATCCAGTTTGTAAGATGTCCCTTTATAAGAAGGTGTGAAAAGCATAAAAATAGACAAGTAATATGGGTCCCTATATGTTCTGAACTACAGCAGAATAGTAGGAATAATCACCCCACATGCATAAGAGGCCATTGAGCTCCTCCAGGTTGCAAATCATCTGTGTTTTCCTGGGGGAAAAGACCTGTGGGATCAAAGCAACTCTGTAACTCTATCAGGAAAGTAGATTATTATGTATTTATAGCAGTTTATGCATTTTAGATAGAAAAATGTTGCCAAACTGCTGCACTGTGAATGCACAGTAATCTAACTAAAGACTCAAAACACCAGTTACCACCTTCTAAATGAACAGTATTTAATAGACACTAAACAGAGGAAAACATACTTTAGTGGACAGTTTTTAAGTTGATGAATAAAAGGATATTTAGAATATGGGGAAACATTGACTGTTTAATAAAGCATAACCAATAGGGCCATTTAATGTTTATTATATTGCCAATAAATGTTTATTAAATAGGTGACTGTATGAGACCACCTTCCTAAATTTCTTTAAGTTGTTCAATATTTAACTTGCTAGCTACTGAATGCTAGGCACTGGCTATACAGTGGTGAGCAAACGTGGGCAGGGTCACCGTGCTTATGGAGCTGATGGTCTAATGAGGTTATACATATAACACATCCATAGGTATAGTCAAAAACCTAGTTTTTTAGTTTGAGTTTCTGTGGGGTTTTGCTTAGCCTGATGGATTTTCTACACATAGGCTAGGATCTGTAAAGTTCAAAGTAGGAAAGCCCTGTGGGTTTAAGTGCCTTTCTCTTTGTCTCTCTTTTTTCACATCTCTAAAATGGGAGTTTATGAGATTTGTACTTATCATTAGGTGCTCTGAGTTGCTCATGTAAATGCCAGTCGGACCATAGTGAAACTTCCATGAAGCGAGGTATGCCACGGGACTGCAATTGAACAGAGTATGCCCCGAGATGTAGACGTGTACCTGGCACATGGCAGGCACTCAGTAAATATTTGCTGAATTAATCAGTTCATGGTCATAGATGTTCTCTTCCATCAGGAATCATTAGGACCACCCCTTATTCATGGCAAGTTTTGCTGCTATGGGGGACAGAGCTGTTGTCACATGACTGTAGTTTAAGTTGCAGGGCTTTTATCCATTGCATTTTTTCCATCCCCAAATGATGCTTTTTCCTTTTAGTATCTATTGTGGTTTTCCTAACATGTACTGTAGTACAGAATCAGCAATTGTTATTTCAGCAGCATATTGTGAAGCTTTTCCAACGTATCCTGTTACCCCATGTGCTTGTCTCATGGAAACAAAATCAAAGTAGGACTTTTTCAATGGGAGAATTAAGTAATTTTTAATGGTAATAGAATGGGAAACTATACAAGTGAAATTTTTCTTTGCCTTTGAAAATTAGGTTTATCAAGATAAAAACCAAACAAGAGATGAAGAGTTAAAATACCCTTTTCTGCTTGATCAGGCTGACTTTAAACATATTTGTTGAAAGGAAGAAAGTAAAATGTGTTCCAGGTTAAGAGATTGGAAGGTAGGTTGGATTGAAGTCCACATCAAGAACCGCATATTTCTCCCGTGCTGAATTGGCGCACACTGTTGTGCTGTTTACTTGGAAATGGGCGTTGAGGTTATCTTGCCCTGACCAGCTTATAGTCTGACATATTTATATATACACAACCAGAACATAGTGTGGCATTTACAACAGGGACAGATTCTCTAGTTGCAAGAGCTCGATAAAAGGGAATTAAATGTCTTATTTTAGAAATGTATAACTTTTCTGTTGAATGGTCCTTCCATGTAGCTCAGCAGCTAGGGAGAAATGATGGGCCAGAATGGACGGCCTGGACTGCAAGGAGAAAAGAGCAAGGGCAAAGCACAGGAAGGAGAGAGCAACACCTACCATGAGTGTGTAAGAATAAAGAGAGATGAGAAGGGAGTGGATGGGACATGCGGGGAGGGCAACAGTGCAGGCTGTGGCTGCCACCCTCACAGGGTTAGTACCCTGTTGCTCCCCCACACTTATCTGCTCTCTTTCTAGATCCTGCGCGACTTCAGCATGCTGACCAGTATCAGGACCCCAACATGTTGCTTTCTGCCGAGAAGCCCAAAGCTTTATTTCCCCAGCTATTCTCCCATGCCTCTGGGATCATTTTCTTCTTCTTACTCCATACATCCATTCTGGAGTATTACTGGATTAGGACAGAGTTGGTCCACAAATGTGGGAAAGAATGATGGAAAGATGAGTGGCTGGGGGACAGGAGAAGTCAGGAGACGCAGCATAGGCGTCCCGACTCCACCGCTCAGTCGCTGTGTCTCTGGGCTCATCACTTTCTGCTCTAGTTCCCCCAAATGTCAAGTGAAGGGTGTGGACTACATGGTCTCTAAGTGCTTGGAGTTCTGACATTTCGTGACTCTGTGACTACAGGGGGCCTTGTTCTTGGAGGGACACCTATTTTGGTTTCTAATCTAAGGTAGCATTAGCTTTGTCAACTTCATAGGGCTGTTGGGAGCGTCAGTTAGGATAAGAGGTGTGAAGACCCTTTGGAAATTCTGTAAGAATCATACAAAACAAAGATGATATGAATGATTTAAAGGAAACTTTCCCCCAAAGATTCACATAGTGATACAATTTAAGATAGTTCTGTTTAAATGAATGTGAGGAAAGTTACGGAGGCCTTAACAGCCTGTGTGTAGTTACGCTTCATTGTAGAGAAATCTGCCACTGGACAGTACACTGACTCTATAACCAGTGTGGGACAAGCAGCTAGGCTGCTGGGTGAGGCACTCAACTTTTCTTCCCAGCTTCCCCCACCCACTACTTTTCAAGATTACCCTAAAATGCTAGAAAGAAACAGGCAGTGGATCAGGTACCTTTCTCTGTCACTATCACCGGTCTACTCCCCCAAGGCTGAAGCTGACCATTAAAACTAGTACGGAAGGGGACGGGTCATCTTGACCCAAAGGCAGCTGCCTTGCACTCTGGTGTGTTACACTTTTCTGTTGGAGGTAGCTTTTGTGTGCCTTTGACTTTTTTTTTAAAAATTTTTTGCAGGAGGTAATTAGGTTTATTTATTTATTTTAATGGAGGGATTGGGGATTGAACCCAGGACCTCATGCATGTTAAGCATGCGTTCTACCACTAAGCTATACTCTCCCTTCTGCCTTTGTCTTAATGTTCTCCTCTTGCCCCCACCCGCATTCTTTTCTTTCACCTCTTCCTCGCAACATTTTACAGTTCTTTCTTCCTGACCTTACTAGACTAGAATAAGGAAAGAAAAGAGGAAAACATCCAGAAGGTGGGGGAGGTGAAGAAGAGAAGGAAAAGAAAGATGAACAACATCTCTGTTGAGGCCACAGAGAGGGCTGGACTCCTTTACTCTCTCTTCCTCAGCATGACCAAGTTGATAAATTGATTTTGTACCTCATCTTCAAGACTGATCTCTTTCCCTTTATTACCTTTGTCCCCTGTCAGCGACATCTGAGACAATCCTAGACAGGCCACACAGTGAGAACCAGCATGCTAGCTCTCAGCAGACCTGCACCATCTAGGACTAACAAGAGTTTAAGAAGGGACAGTAAACCCATGGGTAAGGCCGCACCACCTTAACGTGGCATGTAAGTTAGCGTGACACCATATGTTTTGCAGTTTACAGAGTTCAATTTATAGATTTCATTACCATGCAAAGAGGGAAGGAAAAAAATCGCATGGCTCTTGTGGTGAGTATGAGAGAGCTTATTCATTCAGGTTGGAAAAGCAAAGTTAAAAATCAGAAACAGGCCCGCCAGCCTAGATATGTCCAAAACTAGTACTTTGGTAACGCTGTTATGACTTCCAGTAGATTAAATTTCAAATTGTGGAAAGGCTTCAGAATAAGGGAAGGCTTAGTGTCCCACTAATAGGGCTTATTAAATTTAGATAAAACAGATGTTTTTCAATGACAGCAGCTCTGAATCACCAAGATCAAAATGGAGGAAGAAGAGAACAAAAACAAGCCAATACTTTCACTAAAAGAGTTCTGTGTATCTTAGTTGCAGAGCCTGCTCAATACTTACAACCTAAAGCATCTAGTTAAACCCTGAGAGAAGAAGCATTATTGGGGGGAAATCCCTTGGAACTGACTGCATGTGTATACACTGAAGTTGATTTGCTCACATTCTAGAAAAGAGAATGGCCTGTAGAGGCAGGCAGCCCAAAGTTCAGATGTCAACTCTCTTACCTGTTTTTATGACCTTCAGCAAGTTGCTTAATCCCGCTGAACTCACCCAACTTGAGGTGAACCTCAATTTCCTCATCTACATAATGGGGTTGTTTTGAGGACTCAACAAGCTAATGCGTATGTAGCACCTGGCTCAAGGTAGGTTCTCAACAGATACTGGCTCTTTTGTATTTAAAGCTCTTTTTGCTCAAAGGATCATGTCTAAGTATGTTAAGACCAGTTTCTTAGAATGTGACTTAGGGCTTTAGATTAGCAGTCTCCTGAGAGAGGTGCACCCTGATGATCCATTGTTGCGCAGGAAGAAAATATTAGAAGTTCTATTTATGATCTTTTATCTAAAATTTAAGAAATGACTGAAATTCCATCATACTTCATGTATGTATTGACCCTGGTGCTCTCATTTGGTCGTTGTCAGTGGGTCACTGTCATATAGTCTAAATGAGGGATCCTGAGGACAGCGTGGGAGCCATGATTTGATGGGAGTCCATAGTGGCACACACTCCTTCTTTCAGTCACTGTCAGCATACTGCAACATATTTGAGTTGATGTGCCTGGTTAAGTAGGTTCATGGTTCTGAGTATTATCTTCAACCTGTGGTTTCTTTGCAGGAATCTTCTTAAGCCATTTGTCCATTGTGCGTAGGTTAGCTAAAGCTGGATAAAGCCACTCGGGATGGAGAAGTGGCTTAAGAAGATCCTTGCAAAAGAACAGTGGAGTGATGATAATAGTCATAAAACAAGCACCAGGCAAGGACAAGAAAAAGGCAGCGCTGGCTGCCACTTCTCCTACAGATCACCTCATAACTTGGTTGGCCAAGTCATCAAGGAAAAATGAAGATGATCTAATCAGACCCAACAAGATATCAGCCCCCAAATAAGAAGGAAATTATCAGGAACATTATTCGAAATATGTATCTATACCCACTGTTTCTAACAACAAAGATTCCTCTAAGTAGATACTGTGCTTTGGCATATATGAGCTATATGTGACAGTAGTACGTGTACACAGTTTACAGATAAACAGCCACATTGAGGATGCGTGCTCAGACTTCTTTTACTGATAAGAATGCTCAATCAAAACAGTTTGGAGACAAGAGGTTTAGATGAGGAAAGCATGGAGCCTCTCATCTCTCATTTTGTGTCTGCTGCTTAGAGAGCTGTTTTGTTTTCTTTTTTTCCTAAGGACTTTGCTGGAGCATAACCAGTGGGATACAGAATAATAGCTCTAAATCCATTGAAGACAAATGGAGCACAATTTAGGGAACTACATTCTCTTGATAAACATTTCTTGTATGGAGGTTAAAGGCCAATCCCTGCCCTGGAGATTTTTGAAAATCTAGTTCAGGAAAACGAAGAGTTACAAAGCGGCATATGAATGCAGGCCTGCAGGATAATGGAAATTCTTGATGAAGAAGCACCTCACTTGAGGTAGTAGATTTATTACTAGGGAAAAAAAATGTGTATACATTTTATTTCTGTAAATGTACCTGCAATTCTGGGTCACTTAGTAACCAGTAAACCAGCAGCAGAGAGTGTAAAACAGATCTTTCCAGAAAAGATGCCAACCTCATCTGACCATTCCTCTCAGCATTCCTATCAAAGTCTTTTACGCATATTCACATGTTGTTTTGTAATCTACTATTCTTATATCCTCCGTGGCTCTTCACATAGTAAAAGGCAAATAGCAGGTGCTCAGTAAATATTTTGAAAATGAAAGAAACTGAAATGAAAGCTCCTCAAAAACACCAGAACCTGGAAAGGTGGCCATTTAATTCAATTTGAGAGGTAGTTCAGTTTTATAGTGTCCTAACTTAGAGAACACAGGGATGAGATCCCGGGGCACTCTGCAAGTCTATGGGAGGTTATTTTTGTGTTACATTTTCTTAAAGGTAGAGACAGCCTCACATTTTCAAATTTCCCAAGATGAAGCTTATTGGTGGTCATGTTGTAATCCATTTTCCATACCCACTGATTTTTTTTTTTTGCCAAGGCTATTGAGAGCACTGTTCTAATACTGTATAGCAATGAATGACCCCAAGTCATGTTGAGTCTTAAAGATGAACTTGTGTCATAAAGAGAAAGTCAAATTATGTTATTTATACTCTGGTAGAATATACCTTAAAAGATGTTCATCAGAAAAATAACTGAAACCCAAACCAGTTTCTAGTAGTTCATTTCCAAAAACAGTAGAGAGGAAATCCAGCAACTCTGCAGGGAGAGCACTGTGTGGACCTTGCATGGAGAGAGAGGAGGAGTACCTGGCGTATCCACTAAACATCGAGCCACCTGTTTCTTCGTGGATCTGGTATTTTCCAGTTGTAGCTCTGCTCCGCTCAGTCAAATTCACAACCTCGTCTCCTAATTCAGAGGTGAGGAATTTGTGGCTGGGATGCAGATTCTCGACAGTATTGCTCTGGTCATCACAGCATGCAGCCCAGAGAGTATTTTTCCCTCCTGGTGGGCATCTGTGGCTATCTTAGAGAACAGAGACTTTTAGGAATTCGAGAATGGGGCAAGTCAAGAACTTTAAGCTAATCGGAAGGCAGTAGGTGATAAACACTAAAGCCTAAGTGAATCCTATAGGATAGGAGCCATATATGTATGAAGACCTACAGCGCCCATCACCCTTCATCTCCCTCATCCCCTACCCTTCCACCCTTCCTTCATTGCTTCCTGTCTTTGCCCCTCTGTCTCTATTTTTTTTTTTTACTTTCTTTGCTTCCCAGTTCCTTTTCCTGCTTTTCATTTTCTCTTCCTCTCCATCTTTATTTCTTTGTATATATTCCCTTTTTCTTATTCTTTTCCTCCTTCCTACTTTCTCTTTTGCATTATGTTTTGTGTCTATTTTTTTTTTAATAATGGGAACCTAAAATGGCTACTTAATGTGAAAGAGAGGATGGGGATAATTTTTCAGATTTGGGGTTGGATTCTAGTATTCCAAGTTCCTGGAGTTCAGACATGCCACATGTGCATCCTGTTCTAGAAGCTCTGATGAGGAATGGCAGAATTTCCAGATGATTGAAACCCCTTGTGAAAAAAACTTAAAAAAAATTTTTTTTGACTAATATATGCTTGATTTGCTTTTCTTCACCTATCCACCTAGGGATTTTCAATTTTGGTTTTAACTACTTCCTTGTCCTGAAAAATGATTGCCTGTAATATGAAGCCCTTCTCAATTTGGTAACTTTCCACTGGTTAACTGACTAAGGTCATCAGTGTTTTAGAAAGTGAAGAAATGAATGAATGAGTGAGTCAGTGGCTGGCTAGCTAGATTCACTTAAGTCATTTCTTTTGAATGCTATATTGTTTATGATGAGCCTTGTAATTTCTAAGGTTTTGTCTCTTTTCTGCTGTCTTTTTCCCCTCATAATTTCCAGGTCCTGTTCCCTTTGATTCTCTGATAGCTAAACTCCTAATTCTTTTTTTTAATGTTCATTTTCATTAAGGTAGTATTTAACATTAGATATTAACTTTAACAGATGTTAATGCTGCTTCTCAATTAGGTGAAATATATTCTTGGGAAGATGCCAGTTTGAAATGAATATATTTGAATTTGTTATGTGAATTAAGCTGTTGTTTAAACCTTGGCCATCCATCATATGGGCGATGGAGCAGCCGGCAGATTTTTGTACATAAATGTTTTTTTTTTCCCTAACAGTATTTAAACATTAGAAAATGGCTTCCTATTGTAGCAAAGGGAACTTCATCTGAATTTACTACAAGATCTCTTTGTTTGTCAGTTCCTTAGACTGCCCAAATTTAAATTGGCAGACACTACTTTGGTATAAAATGCTCTCCGTGGACAATACTAATATTTTAAAATCCTTTTTGCTCCTGCAGATTTCCAGTAGACAGGAAGTCTAGCTATATTTACCCCTTGGCTACTAATGAACGCTATTACATTATTATTTACCTACTTTAGGCAGAGGCACTGCAGGTATGAGGTCAGAGTTGCCTAGTAAGGCAAGCATTTAATTTTAAAATTAAAAAAAATCATAATCCAGACAAAGTTGGCAACAAAGGCTTGGATCCTAGAAAGAATTGTGGACTTGAGTCAGAGAATCTGGGTCGTATCCCCACCTGTGTCACTAAGTAGCTGGGTCACCTTGAGTAAGTCACTGCCTGACTCTGGACAGCATTCTCTCTAGAGGCTGAGTTCCCACATCACATATTCTATATACTAAAGAGAGTGGGGCTGAGGGCTGAATCGTCTTGTTTATCAGCCATCCACACCAGCCTAGCAACTCTGAGGTCAGTCTCCAGCCGCATTTTTCATCTTTTAAAATAATCCCTTAAATCCTTGCTGGGCTTTCATTGCTAGTCCTTTTCCCTAGGAATTTGTATTTAAAGATAGTGAGTGCTTCCTGCCTTTTGGAGTCTGTCTATGCTCATGAAAAGTTACTTAGAGTTGATGAAAAATGCAAGAATTAAGTCTTGTTTAAATGACTTTCTGTAAAATCAGACTGTTTCCATCATGATTAACGTATCTATCTCAGAGTTTTGAAGTTAATACATTTGAGCCTTGGTATGATGAGACATGTTTGTCACTTTATCTTATTAGCTATGCTAGCATTCTCCCACGTACTAAACATTCTTTTTTTTTTTAAGCCCCAAATGATTGAGCAACAGGCAAACAGGAAAGCTTGCTAGCCTGTTCCTCAGTTTCATTCTGGGTACTTGAAATTTTCATTGATTTGAAATAGTTGGAATTGCACTGAGCTAAAATGTACCTTTCATTGGTTTGCTAGTAGGAAAAAGTAAACAAAATAATAACTTGCCTCAAAATGTTGAGAAATTAACTGTAGCATGTGTATTGTTTTAATGTAACAGCTAGAGCTAGACACCAAAAACTCTTCATTAAAGGAGGTCTAGCACTATAATTAAAAAGGCAGTCAATAACAAGTGTTGGTAAGGATGTGGGGAAATTGGAACCCTCATACGTTGCTGTTGGGAATGTAGAATGGGTACAGCCACTATGGGAAACTGTTTGTTGGTTCCTCAGAAAGTTAAACATAGAATTATCACATGACCCAGTAGTTCCACTCCTAGATATCTACCCAAGAGAAATGGAAACATTATGCCCCCCCAGAAAGCATTATTCATAGTAGCCAGAAAGTAGAAATAACCCAAATGTCCATCAGCAGATAAATGGATAACAAAATGTGATATATCCATACAATCGAGTATTATTGGGCAATTAAAAGAGTGACATACTTTTTCAAAATGTAACATGTCAAATTTATCAACTAGAAGAAAATCAATTTTAAAAAGGGTGATGTACTGATGCATGCTACAATGTGGATGAAAACCTTAAAACATTATGCTAAGTGAAAGAAGCCAGAAGCAAATGGCCAAATGTTGTATGATTCTACTTATATAAAATGTCCAGAACAGGCAAATCCGTAGAGACAGAAAGTAGATTAGCACTTGCCAAGAGCAGGGGGGAGGGGAGAGTAGGGACAGACTCCTAACAGGTATGGGGTTTCTTTTTGGTGTGATGAACAGTTTTAAAACTGGATGGTGGTAATGATTGTACAACTCTGAATATACTAAAACACTGAACTGTATACATTAAGATGGTGAATTTTATGGTATGTGAATTATATGTCAATAAAGCTATTACATATCAAAAACATTAGCGACTATATTACTATAATTATTTGAAATTATAAAAGTGTCAAATTACATTTGTGCCAGGGGCTGGGAGGAGAGAGGAATGGGGCATTGGTGTTTAATGGGTACCGTGTTTCAGTGGGGCAAGATGAAAAAAGTTCTGGAGATGGATGGTGGTGATGCTTGCACAACAATGTGAATGTATGTAATCCCACAGAGATGTACATTTAAAAATGGTTAAAATGGTGAATTTTATGTTATATATATTTTACCACAATAAAAAATCTGTAATCCTAAAAAAATATATTTTATGTCATTCTAATGTATAAGGCTTTTTTTACCCTCTTTTTTTTTTTTTTTCTTTTTACAAGGGAAGCTGAGTGTGATTGGCCTTTGGATTTTTATGCATGAGATTCTTCTGGTCTGTGTTTTAGATCTTCTCTCCTGTGTGTATGTGTTGGGGGCTGGTGGGGGCGTTATACACATACCATAAATGTCTTTATCTTGGCTTTGAATGAGAACTTGAAAATATTTTTTAAAACTTTATTTGCCAGTTGGAAAATAAAAGAAGCCAAACTGTAGGAAATTTGTGTTGTTGAATTATAAATTAGTGAAATGCTGTTCTCAGAGTATGAATTATCACAGATTTCCTGATTTTCTCGTTAGTCTTAGCTCCCTGAATGGGGAAAAACATGTATACTTTATATATAACATCTCTATCTTTCTGTAAGCCTTTTCCTCTGTAGAGCAGGATAAAACGAACACCAAAATGCATTGAAAACACTTACAAACATAGAAGTATGTTTGTATAATACAGTGAGTGAGTTTCTGAATGCAAAGGAAGAGATGGAAACATGAAAAAGAAAATCCAGCAATGAGGAAGTCACTGAAAAAGGAATTAAATTATTTCCAAAGGTCATAGAACTTTGTTCTGACCCAAGCAGTTTGTAGGCTCTAAATTTGTAACCTCTAAGGATTAATCTGTGAAAACATTTTCTAAGCCTGGCTCTGCTGTACAGGACATTTGAAGATCGACAGCATAAATGCCAACAGTGCCATTAATACAGTGTGCAGTCAGAGATGTGTTTGTTTCCTTGACCAGGAAGTGGTTTCTTTTAAAAGTACAAGGAACACACAGTGCTGCCTGTGTGTGTGTGTGTGTGTGTGTGTCTGTCTGTCTGTCTCTGTCTGTCTGTCTGTCTGTCTTTGCACTTTTTGTCCATTCTACTATTGCAGGAAGAATTATGATCTTCCAACATTTTTTGTCCTTTACAGTGGGGTTTTTCTAGAGTTTGGCACTGTGGTACACTACCTTGATTACAAGATCCAATCAGAGTTGATGTACTCAGAAATCCATTGATGTGATTACTGGTCTCCTAATCATAATTTTATTTCCTAGATTAGCCCTATTTCCTGTAATTTCACAATTTTTGAGTTATATCTTGAATTATCCTATATAGGGGGCCTGAAATCCTTGTAAGTATTTTTAGTTTGTAATTTACATGATTATTTTCATTTTCTTTGATTTCTTTTGCTTGAAGAAAATAAATTTTTTTATCTTTTTTTGAACTCTTTAAGTGAAGTTCTATGGTAACCAGCCAACCTAGTTTGAACTTTTTTTACAACATAAAATATATATATGTATATTTTTTTTCACCAGTGCTAGATGCAGAAGTCTTCCCACAAGTTTCCACTACTCTGATTTTTATTCTCCTCAAAAGTAAAATAAAGCATTCTTAGACTCTGCAAATAACAGGGAAGTACACCAGGAAATGACTGTACAGGAAATGTAATTGATCATTCACTCTTTACAACTGAATTGGTCACAGGATTGGCGAGTAAACACCATCTATTGAATGAACAAAAATAACGACTTCTAAAATCTTTGAGGCCTTTGAGTATACTTGAAGATGTTGGTACTTTACTGATTTGTTTTTTAATCTCTTACCTTTTTTCTCAAATGATTGCCGGCATTTGAAACTAGGAACTCCCATATCTAGTGATTGCTTTAATATTTGCTTTGTTTTCAACAGTGCCCTTAAAGATAGCCGTTTTCCCCCAATGACAAGGGATGAGCTGCCGCGGCTGTTCTGCTCAGTGTCTCTGCTCACTAACTTCGAAGATGTCTGTGATTATTTGGACTGGGAGGTAAGATTATAGAGAATTTTTAAAGAAAAATGAAGGTAACTCCTGAGTAATTATTAAAAATTAGGCCCAGAAAATAGCTTTTTCAGCCCATTCTCTATTGTAGGAGATAGAGAGTAACAAAGATAAAGTTCACAGCAGATCGATGAGTTATGAGCAAAGAAGTTTTTTTTTTTAAGGCAAAGTGCCCTGTGTTGTTTTATCCCCAGACTGAATTTGCTCTTCATTTTTATCCTATTATTTTGCCACAGCACCTCATAAAAGCTGTTAATAAGTAGTAGGCAGGACTGATTGGAATTTATTTCTCCTCTTATTTCCATTCCAGTGCACTCTGGTGTGACTGCCACCAAAGCAGTTTGGTGGTCAGAGGATACATCACAGAAACAAGGAGCAAAAGAGTTAGGATGATACACCTGTTGAGGAAATCCGCTCATGGATAATAACAGGGTGTTGGTTAACTAGAGTTAAATCATGCTGCTTCCTTCTGGGCTACCTTAATCTATGCATTTACACACACTAACAAATAAGGGGATATCTAGGGTACTCTGTGCATTGCCATTATCCGAATAGCCTATATTGATCATATTTTTATTCTTCTTTAGTATGTGGGGTCGGGTTGTTAAGGAAGTTCAGAGGTTCTCACCATGATTTGTTTTGCTGGTTGGGTGGAGTTAGTTGAATGTATGTCTATGGCATGTTACACGGAAACATACCCATCTTAATGCTTAGTGTATTTGAGGCATGTGCTACATGTACAAAAGTGCTAAGATTTGTTCCCTGCCATAAACCTCTTATAGTCTAATAGCAGAGAAAAGAAGTATACACAGGCACAAAGAGATGAGTGCTGTAAGAATGAAACAATGGGAATTCAGTGACATACAGAGCATTCTTGTTCATACCCACACTCATTTATGACATGACTGTATCAAGATACAACATGTTTAAGGGGAGAGTATAGCTCAGTGGTAGAGCACATGCTTAGCATACACAAGGTCCTGGGTTCAATCCCCAGTATCTCCTCTAAAAACAAATAAGTAAGTAAACCTAATGACCTCCCCGCAAAAATATTTTTTCTTAAAGATACAATATGTTTAATTCTACTGCCTTTTTAGAATGACTACCCCCACAGTAACTGAGATATTTTGATTTGTGGACAGACCACTTTCTTGGCAGTTAATTTTATTTTTGCCCCCCTCCCCGATTCCTTGTGAGACTTTGGACAACTTACTCCACTGCAATTCAGTTTTTCCACATACAGAATAAGACATTTATAATGTTCTTAATCTTCATTGAAAAAAATCTCTGTGATATAAATATTGTTGTTATGCCAGAGCTATTTAAAAAATTCTGCAGAGAGTAGGATGAAAGAGTTCCTTTCTGGGTTTTGTGGTAGGGTTTTTTGGAGCATTATCAGAATATGAAAGCATCTTAAGTTTTTTTTCTAAAGGAGAAAATAAAATTAGTTGGTAGTGTTGATCCTGGCAGAGTTGGAATGTGTAAAACCTTTTATAGAATTAAAAATTTCCTAATTGATTGTTTTCTGTAAGTTTTATTGCTCCTATTTGAATTTTTCTTAAAGAGAAGTCTACCGATATTATAGAAATATTCCCAGTACTTAATTTTTAAACGATCCCAAATCATATCCCTTACTCATTAGCAAGTATTACAGTTCAGGTGGTTCTTTGACTGTTTTAAGGCCACTGCTTCCTATTCTCTAGCTAGAGTTTTATTTCTGCTTTCTGAATTGGAGGGTGCTCTGTGTGTGTGTGTGTGGTGGTGGGGATGGGAGTGATAATAGTGGGAAAAGCCCGAGATCTAGGGGATGACTGAGCTATAAAAACACTTCTGCCCTTACTTGCAGCCACAGTTGGAGTACAGTTCTGGGGGGGGGCAGGGGGTGGGTGGCACAGAGTACACCATCCTCTTCTTTAGCCCATACCAGGCACTGTCTACAGCTAAAATGAACCTTAGTATTACTGGGCTTTTATGTTCATGAGATGTATCATCTTTCTGTTGGGAGGGTGGGAGGTGAAGCATTTAAGAATTGGTACTGTGTACTCTTTCAGGGAGCATTTATCATCTCTGGTCACCCACCATCTGCCAGTTATAATTTCTAGAAGATTCTATATTGATTCTACTTGGTATTGTATATTTAATACATTCCTTAAGGCTTAAACATTGGTATCTATTTAGTGATGCTTTTACATTAAGCAACAACAACAAAAAACATACACACATATATTTTTGTGCTTTTAATATATAAGCATTTGAAAGTGATTTAGGTACTGCTAGAATGAATGGCTGCGCTAAAAGGGAAAGACTGTCCTTTTCAGTTAATTTCTCTTATGCTAAATACTTTGTGCATAAGAGAAATTTGTTCCCAAAGAGTAAGGGTGAAAGTTACATTTTTAAGTAGAAGAATATGATTTGGCCCTTTTTAAGAAAATGTACCATAATCAGTGATTGAAAATGGAATGATATTATTGTGGGAATGATATATAAGGATTTTTCTTAATAATTCTGAAAAAGCATTGCTACTTTAAACACAGAATGCCAAAGTAGAATTAAAGGCATTTTAAAAAAAGTATATGGCAATAAAATTCCACTCCTGAGTTATTTACCCCAAAGAAATGAAAATAGATGTTGAAACAAAAACTTGTACATGAACGTTCATACAGCTACTATTTTCACAATAGCCAAAAGGTGGAAACAACCCAAATGTCCATCAACAGATGAGTGGATGACAAAATGCATTACAGCCATACAATGGAATATTATTCAGCCATAAAAAGAAATTAAGTACTGATACATGCTACAACAGGAATGAGCCTTGAAAACATTATGCTAAATGAAAAGAGCCAGACTCAAAGGCCACATACTGGATGATTCTATTCATATGAAATATCCAGAATGGGCAAATCCATAAAGATAGACAGCAGATTAGTGGTTGCCAGGGGTTGCAGGGGAAGGGGTGAATGGGTCTGCTTAATGGCTACAGGATTTCCATTGGGGGTGATGAAAATGTTCTGGAACTGGATAGTAGTGACGGTTGTATAACATTGTGAATGTACTTAATGTCACTGAACTGTACACTTTAACGCGGTTAAAATGGTAAATTTTATGTTATATGTATTTTACCACAATAAAAGGCATATATACATGTGCATGTTATATATTCAAACCTACTGTCCGTAATAGTATAGTAATCCTAAATTATCGAAGAATAAAACTTTAAAAATTCAAAACATAAAGAAAGAAATGCAAGCCATTTGTAATTATACCATTCTGAGATGACCACTGTTAACATTTTGGAATACTTAATTCTTTTTCTGTGTCTTTGTCTCAATAAAACCACATATTTGTTTATGTAACTGAGATCATATTGAATATACAGTGACTATTAAAAAGCATTATGGGGAAGTCTGTTTATGGTTTATCTTTGTATATAAGTTAATTATTTATATTGTGGATTTCCTTTATGAGAATTCAGTCTATATTATGAAGATGTATGTTTCACTTTGATAAATTTCAGTCAAATAGGTACAGCTTTTCTTCCAAGAATGAAATATCCTATACACCATAAAGTATCTCATCTTAACCTGAAATGCATAGTGTTATATATGTTTATGCCAGAGGGGGAACAGATGATTACAGAATTTCAACAGAGAATTTTTAAGTCGGGGATCGGTAATGAGTATGTTTTATATAAGCAGAAGGCTCTATCATAGAGCTTTCTGGCCGAAGTACAGTTTGAGAATTGACCCCCACTGGTGAAGTGTGTTACTGCAGTAGAATTCCTAATTAAAGGGACAAAAATGCCCAGATCAAAGCAGGGAGAGGGAGAAGTCTAGAAGTCCCCAAGGGAAGAGTTAGGTAACTTCAGTAACAAGAAAGACATCCCTGTGGTCATGAGGATGAGGGATGTGACCAGTGGTAACAGACACCTAATTTTCAAATAATCAGGAAAAAAGTGAACTGCCGCAGGGCTGGCAGTTACTTTCTTCTTCATCCAAAGCTTTTAACTCAGCCTGTTTGGGACCTCTCTTTTGGTAACATGTCTCTAATTTTATAATGGAAGTTAGTAGGAAAGTAGGATTTACAACAGACCTTGTTTTAGAGGCTAGAATGCTTCTGTTTGATAATGCAAAGACTGATAAATGGTTTCACAAGTGGGTGTAATTCATTTCAAGTCAATGCTGAATTGACAGAATGATCAGTAATGCTTCCTTCTGTTATAGTTCCTCAAAATAGTGTTTATACATTTAAAATAAGTGTCTATAGGTAGCCTCTCAAGGGCTCTGAGTAGTGATTAGAAACAACAAAACCATCCACAAAAGGCTGTAAAGACAGACTGGAACAGTGGTCCCACCCTTCTGAGAACTGCTGATCATTTCCCACATCGTGATCTATGTGTTGCCCTGGTAGCTGTGAAAAGAATGAAGAGTGAATGATTTGGGGGGAAAGTTCATTAACTGATAAGTTGAAACATCTACCTGCAAGGCTAAAATGGTTGTTAAAAGAGGGAAATTGCTCCTCTCAGGAGAAATCCAAAGTGATCTGCCTTGTGTTTGAAGACAGAAACATGTCACTGTTGCTCTGTGTTCTTCAACTGACAGCATTCTCTTAATTCTGAATGGCAGGATGACTGACCAACACTGCACTTTAGAAAGAGAGAAAAGCTCGCACGGCATGTTGGAGTCCTCTAAAATGATATGTAGCCTAGCACTTGTATGGTTCCACTATTTGGGAGCCACATTTCCTTTTAAAGATCTGAAAGGATAGAAAACCAATGACATTACAATACCTGGCGTTTGACTCAAGGGGTGATTCTAGGGTGTCATCTACTGGCTGCTCATTTTCAGGACAATATAAATAAGCTTTTTATTTCTGGAAGAACTTGTATAGCAAGTATGTTACCCGTGATCTTGTTGGGGAACGAATGTAGCAATTTGCTGACAGATGTCAAAATATTTTATAAATTGTAGTCAGGCATCTTTATTTCTGTGCTTTAGAGATAAGATCATTTTGAAGGCACAAGGAGAAATGTTTTCTGTATTCTAAAGTAGACCTTTAGATCATATTTCAATAGATTAATGACATTTTTACAAACTGTAAGGCACTTTTTGCTCTATCTAGCTCCCTAAATCACTGACACCTCATCGGTATATACAGCTGACACTTGTGGTCCTAATAAGACAGACTATTCCTTTTTAGCACCCAACACTTACATGGAATCAACCCACGGTGAGGCTGGTCAGCATGATTCTTATGTGATGCCAAAAATCTGTCCCCAGACTATAGAGCTAGACCCCAAGCCCCTAGTCTCCCTCTGTCCCTGAAGTACTGAAGCATCTGTCATTATTTGTGAGCTTGCTGGACTCCTGGTACTCAGAGAGCTGCACTTCACTTGGAAAGCAACCTCCAGAGCACACCTCTGAGTGATCACAGCTCCATTTTTAACGTGTTCGGTTGCAGTTAATAATAGGATGCTATTATAACAGCATTCATCAGAGTAAACAGATGAGATGAATAAATTGGCTGCCATCATTATCTCTCATGTATTTTAGAAGTTCACGTTCTCCGTTTCGCCCTCTCTCCCCATCTAAAGGTTTACATTTTTCTAGCTCCTCTTAATGTTCCACTGAAAACAGTTGTTCCCTTTCACACACAGATGATTAGCATGACTCACAGAGTCACCAAGTGAAATGACTTCTGGTGGTATATGTTCTGTCAGCCCCCAACCCTGGGTTATTTTTTTCACAGTTATGATAAACACTCTGTTTTGCTTCTCTTCTAACTTAAGATTTCTGCCTTTAAAAAATATACATGTAGGCGTCATATATCTAGGAAAACGCTTTTCACAGTGTTTTCTCAGGGACCTTGAGATTTTTGTGTAAGATGTCACTGTCGTTATGATAATTTAGTCTTTGTCCTCAAGCTCTACTTTGAATGTTTTTTCAAGTGCCGCGGAACACTGGGAAAGGAATGCTTCATGCTTCCTGGCCATCTAAAAAGAATTTGCTGTGAATCAACAAGTCAGTGTATCAGAAGCCTAGTGAGGAAGCAAGCCAAGCAAAGTAAAGTAACTTCTAGAAGGTGATTTAATGTGTAAAAATGTCCATTAGCTCTTGGGACTCTTAGTAACATGGGCTGTTGTAGTCCATTCTCAGGCTTCCCCCAGTTGCTTCCTGCTTTCCTCCCAGTGTGTTGTTTGGTGGGGGGGGGGGCATCTTCCTGTTTCTTCCCCCAAATCCACACACTTTTCCAGCCCTTTCCCTAGAAGTTCCATTCTAGTCTCCTCTTTCCTGTACAGTTTGCCGGTGTGTATATATCTCCAGCATGCATATAAAAGGGTACAGAATTTCAGGCATGAGGGGACTCGGGTTCTCTTCCTAACTGCCACTACCCAGCTCGGTGACCTTTCTGGATCACCATTTCCTCACCAGGAATCTGGAAAAGTTGGACTAGATAATTCCTCAGATCTCTCTGGATGCTGACAGAGTGTGATGCTGTGACTCCCATCTTATGAATGGCTCGCTTCATTTTTCTTCCAGAGAATGAATCACTACTAGCCATTTAGAAGTCACAAGTGGTCCCTATAACTTTTCAAATGGCCATTGCCAATTGAAATGTAGGCAACGAAGTGAAAGTTTTTTTTAGTCCATTTAAAAATTTTTTTACATTCTAGATTTCTTTTTCACAAAGGAATTCTCTTTAGGAAGGAAAATATTCTAAACCATAAATGCTTCTATTTTATTACTGCATCATCCCTTGTTTTAAGTCAACATTATACTTGCAAATCCTAATTCAGCAAATATAGTAGGGAGCGATTATTCACTTTACAAATAGGTATTTTCCTTTGCGGAAAGGCTCACTATAGGGTTTCGTTATTGTCTTCCTCATGACTTTAAAATTAATTCATTTACATAAATTCAACCCATATGTAATTTTTTAGGAACAAATCTCTTTTGTAGACTTGAGTAAAACCATACTGAGTCGGATACTCAATGTACAGTTCTAAGCTGTATAATGTTTTTCTTAGTTTCCTATCAGGCAAACAACATTATTTTATATTGGGAACATTTGCAAGAGGTGTTTTTTCCCCTAGCCTTTGAAGAGCAAACTAAATCACATCTCTAGATTTTAAGAAAATTTTATAACTTTAGGTTCCTTTCTGTAAATTCACTCCCTTCTTCATTCTCTTTAAAGAAATGGTAGGAATGCATTTTTCTAACTTTTGATGAAAAGCAGGCTTTTTATTTAAAGGTCACCTGTGTTGCCTGAACTTTCCTTGGAAAGCTGCAGGATGTTCAGTTTTTAAGGAATGCTCATTATAATTAATCATTACAGAGAACTGGGGTGTTTTTTTTCCCCTTAATTGCACTCTAAGCTGTCACTTGTTCTCTGCACAACCTTAGAGTAAGAAGAATTTCTTTCATTGCAAATGATATATAAACATGTTTGGCTTCATAGCTTTTCAAAGCACCTCTTCAGTAGCCATGCTTTTTAAAATCTTAACTAATTCTTTAAAGGTTCACGGGGGTGATTAGTAGCTAGTCCAGGTATTTTAGAGCTGTGCGTCTGCTGTTAGTTAAAATAAATGTTATCAGATTGTTGTTCAGTGGCCTTTGTGAAATAATTTGGCAGGCTCATGTTCCTGATAGACAAGATGTCTAAATCTCCTACGGGAATCAAAATTGGCACTAATTGGTCCTTTGGTAAGCCCTGCAAAAGACAAGAATTGAGACTGAAAAAAAAAAAAGAATTGAGACTGAACTGATTTCTAAGCTAAAGGTGACTGGTTTGCAGGGATTTTAGAGAAGAGCAACACATGTATATTTTGGTCAAGGAGACCTTTGCAGTTGTTTTCACAAAATAGCAACAGGGAAAAAAAAAACAAACAACCTCAGCTGAGGTAGATGGTGAAGCAGTTTTTGTGTGTGTGTGTGTGTGTGAAGCAGTTTTTAAAGTAGAATATGTAAAAAGGTTACCCATTACCCAGGCCCAAGTAAAGCTTTGCAATCAATTACCCTTTTTGATTCATTTTTGTAGCACTTCTTCTGCTTTTAAAAGCTTCTCACTTAAAAGAAATTGGAAAGCAAGGACAGCTACAGAAGCTGGTCAGATAATAGATAAAAACAGCCTAATAATATAGTCCTTGGCAGCATCTCGGTTGGTTCAGAAGATTATTTTTTAAGTTACTGAGGCAAGAGTTGTCTCTTGGTGGCACTAGGATCACATGCCATCTTTATTTTCTCTTTTATGCTTTTCTAAAGGGATTTTTTTGTAATATGCGTGTATATTTTTATAAACAAAAAATCCATTTTTTTTTAAGGTTTACAAAAGTAAAAATTACCAAGGGAAAAACCCTGAATTGCAGCAACACTGTTTTTAAAATTTATTTGGCCAGTTGTGAAGTGTTGTTAACCATTGTTAATTGTTAACTGTTAATTGTTAATCAGATAGGCCCCTTCAAAACTTCAGATTTACTTCTGAAATTGATGGGTGCATTAAAGTGATGGGGAATCACAACCCTGAGGATTTGATGGGCGGATCTGGACAATATGTAGTCGACATTATTTTTGGTAGTATCAGGATTGGAGGAAGTGATTCATTAGGATCTGTACAAATTGTCATCAGCCTTTATGATGAAAATGTTAATTTTTCTTGCCCAAATAAGAATTATTCAAGACATAAACTTGGAGAAGGCCCAAGTTTGGAGTATTTTCCTTATGTGGAATTTGCTTCCACTGGGAAGAGGAAGAGTCAGTCTGCAGAAGGCTGAGCTGGGGGTGGGACAGAAGGTACCATGGGGCTATGAGTGAACAAGTTGAATCTTCTTCGTTGTGGTTTTCGTGCTTTTAGGCGAAATATCACTTAGGGCTTTGTCTTCCTAAGAATATTAGAAACACCAGACTCTGGGTCAGACCCATGGGTTGTCCAGTGCAGTGTTTATTTCTGTCCGTGATACCACAGACTGTTTTGTGAGAGAGCATGTGTGGGGATGCCAGCCTCTAAGGTTGGGGGGTGTGCCAGACATCCTGAGCTCCTCATTAGGAACAGAGTCCTTTCATTCAATTCAGTGGAACTGGCATATTGAGCCTGGCAGTTCACTCTTATGCGAATGACCAGTGACTGGCTGCTTTGTTAATTGCAAAGCATATTTTGCCAAATGATACCAGCAACAAAGCCATGTCAGACAACCTTCGATTCTTTGGCCTCCTGATGGGTTTTCTTTTATTCAAGGTGAACCCACTGAAAATCAGTGGAGTGAGATGGCCATTCTGTTACAGGGAAACCCAACATTTGCTTCTGAAAATGGGGCAAAGTGGGACTAGCTGTGACATTTGCTAAGACAGGATGAATCTGAGACAGTAAATTGGTTTTACTGAACGGATATGGTCTCAGGGCAGATTTAGCTTTGAGAGTTAGGACTGTGTAGGTAATTATGGACCCAAATGGTCCAAGGCTTGCATGGAGCCTACTCCATTTAGCCAGAGCACATTTTATACTCACTGATGCTTTTAGCCAGATGATTTTTTTCATGTTTCAGCATATCCGGATTGTTGGCTTGCTGATTAGGCTCACAAGTAAAAGTGAGACCCTTCTGTAGTGTTGCGGGTGGATTATAGGACTAACACTTGCCTTATAGACAGACTAGGGTATTTTAAACTTTGACCATGCAATTGTGCAGAGCATAATATGGACCATATATTGTAATGGGGTGGGAGACGGCACTTTTTTTTAAATGCTCCCGTGTGGAGAGTCACTGCATTAGGGAATAATAGTTTTAAATGAAGCCACATTTCTAACAAGGGACCAGATAATGAGGATAAATGAAATCTGCAGACAGTCTAGCAGCTTCATTTTAGCCATTATTTATAATCTCTTCTCCTACCAAACCTTTTTACTATGTAGCAAAATTGATTAATTTGGATGTATCTCTTCTCCCTGTGTCCACATGCTCTCTGATAGAGGAGTGAACAGATAGAGAAATAGACAAGAGAGGAAAGAGGATGAGGCCGAGGCCAGGTGGAGTTGGGGATGCATAATCTCCAATCTGAATAATCAACTCCAGAATAATCAAGATATATTTTAGGGTCCTAACATTAATCTTGATATTTAATCATTCTGGGCGATGTTAAAAACAAAAGATTGTATAATAGCATTAATATAAATCACTTGCTATGGAAAGGTTCCGAATAAACGTAGCTTTCTTTTTTAGCATGAAACAGGAGTCTATTGAACCGCTCTTAATGTCCTCTCAGCACACACAGATACAGCTCTGTTTAATTCCATATCCTCTTATCTATAAGTCCTACATTTAATTTACTACCATTCGAGTTGATTTATAGCTTTGCTTAGCAAAAGTACAGTCTTGATTAAAAGGATATTACCATAGCTGATGGACCTTGAAAGCATTTTTTTTTCCTCAGACCTTCTAATAATTTTGAAAATGATCTGCAGACTCTGATAAGGCTACCTTTGCAAGTCTCCAGTTTTTGCTCACCTGGCTGTACTTTGCTCAGTGGTAGCGTAGTGAGGGGTATTTGGTGGCACAGTGTTCCCATATGCTAATTCCTTACCCAGCCTTAGAAGTGGCAAGTTACTAGGATAGAGTTTTAGAGCAAGTTTGCTTCAAAGAACCCCAAGACCCTTGTTAGCTGATCTCTTATCTAGCTGATAATTGCAACTAGAGCCTTTATCTCTTGGGATGCTGCTGGGCCAAAGGATTCTCCAGTCTGTCCAAGGGAGGATTCCATTATTATCCATGAGGGTTACGTTTTGGAGTTGCAGCTGTGACAATACAGAATGAGTTTTGGTGCTCATTTCAGGGGTGATGACTTAATTTGCAAAGCCAGTGATCTCCACGGGTTGGCCAGATTCGGTCATTCTCCTCAGTAGGCCATTTTCCACTCTCCTGTTTTGATGGTGCAGTATGACTGTTTGGTGGCATCTGTGGTTCTGGGAGCAAGGAAAATGTTGTTGCTCAACAGGTGACAAAGGCTATTTATGCTTTGATTCTGTTCAGAACATTATTACCATTCTCCTGATTCCACTAGTTGAAAAAAATGAGTCACTCTGGCTTGGCTTTCTGTCTCTGTGGAGTGTATTTTTGACCTATGAAATAAGTTATTTCTCACAAAGGAATCACTTTAAAATCACCATACCTACAGTTCAATGTACAAGGGTTTCAAATGCTCAGAACCATAGGAACACAGAGAAGAATTCAAAATTGTCAGTGTGGTACTAATTTAAAATGGGAGAGTTTTGATAATTTTTTTCCTATCAAACTTGATGGTGGGGCCTTCTCAAAATACAAAAGTAAATCAATTTTATTTGTGAACAATTTTTATTTTGGTCAGTACGTCCTTCCAATTTGGTCTTAACTTCCTCATATTTATCTTTATTAAGATATTATTCACATACCATACACTTGGTCTTATCTCTTTTCATTATTAAGTTACTAGGCTTCAAAAGCTCTGTAATTTTTGTTGAAGAGCACAGAATGTACTTATGTCTAAATCACCTCCAATTTGCCTAAATCACTTTTTTGTAACACACAGCCATAGTCTGTCAGAGCTAGACTGATTATTAGAGGTTACCTGGAATAAAAATCACCTGGGGAGTTGTTCTTTTCCCAAACTATACTTGCTGAAGTATAAAACCTCCTAAAATTCTTATAAAATTTTGCAGCCTCCATCCCCACCCCATGCTAATTAAACAGTACTGATTCAGCCTAACATTCCCACCTCCCAGGGAAACATTCTTCCTCTCACAATTTTGATTAGACACTTTAATAAACACCAAAATTCTTTTCAATTTTAACTTGACAGATTTTTGATAAATTGAGTTGAAGATGGCAGAATTCACCTCAGTGAATGATGGGAGCATAAATTATTTATGCCATATATTTTAAAAAACAAATTATGAAGGCTCTGATATTATTGAAGGAAAAAAAAATTTCAAAGTCACTGATGAGAAAGTCAGTATCCAGAAACTGTTGCAAATTTGTCATTGTCTCCGTACCGTGTCAGGCACTGGGGAGATGAGTAGATGTCCTTTATCCTGGAAATGTCTGATAGCTAAGCACTCATATTTCTTCTCAGCTGTCCATGGTCATTTCCCACAGGGTAGGGGAGGCCTTATTGTGTTAGTTTTTAAACAGCTGCCCTGATTGCATTCTCAGCAGAAGGAGATTCATAAGAATGCTGATATTAGATAGAAGAAATGACCACAGAGATAGGCTTTAATAAAAAAACATAAACTGCTCAGAAGATCTGTCAGACTCTACTGGATGGCTGTGTGAAGACTTAGGTAAAAACTGAAATGGATTTTCCAGAGGACTTTTTTCCCTGAAAAATTGAAAACTTTCAGGCTAAGTGCAGAAGAAGTGGAAGAAGTTTCTGTGGACCCCTTTTCCTCTTCTAGACCTTCACATCCATTTATGTGTATGGCTATAACCACCTGCTCTGAAAAGAAGCCTCTTTCTTGTGTAAAAAATGTGTACCTGGTCCTAACATCTTCCCTCCAGGACCTTGGACAACCTTAAGCTCCACCTGGGAATTGTTGATCTAAAGCAGCCATGGATTTAGGAGGAAAGAACGGAGTTGTTACACTTTTGAAATGTCATTTTTGTTATCCATGTTTATAAAGAAGTAAAGAACCTTTTAATGAACTTTAGCTCTATATACTATTCTATGTGAGATATGAGGGGAAAGGACAGATTCCTTTTCACTGGATGCTAATCAAGGAAAAAGTACCTTACTTTCTTAAAACATTAGCAAGAAATTGCCCACAGTTACTTGGGAGACTCCCTTTTTTAGGGTACCACCAAAAGTTAGCCGGTTTCACATAATAAAGTGATAGTGGTCTCTGAGTTAGTGCATAAGAAACTATGCAAAAATGCCCTGCCCCGAAGTAACTGGAAATCTTTATTGCTCTTAGATTTGGCAGCAGTGTATGAGGGCAACGATGGAGATGGACAGTGAGGGTTTGCCACCCCCACTTTAAGCCACAGTACATTTTTCAGAAGTACTATCTGTAATGGGTGACGATGTAGGATCTGGGAGTTGTTGGTTTTTTCAGTCTTATCTGTGTTTATCTACATATAATTCAAGGTTTTAAAGAGACTAGGCAGTTTGGGAAGAGAGTCAGCAGCCCTTGAAGTTTAAGAACGCAATCTGAAATGGTGATTCTGCCTGAAAGCAGGATGGTTGTTTGCTGTCTCTCTGAAGTCAGTTCCCTAGGTCTCATTCCTTACTGTCATGAGCTACAATTTGGGGATGGGGGCCGGACTTTTGCCATTGACCATCTTATTCTACATACAGCCCCAAAATGGTTGTTCCAGTTCCAAACAGAATAGCATAGCCCGGCGCATGTTGGGCACATGCCAGTCAATGTTTTCAGTCTCCATGGCCATCATAATGGCCTTCGATCCCAAAGTCAGTGCTTTGGAAAGAGAGAACGGATATGCACTTCAAAAAACAAGGGGAAAGGAAGAGCTGCATTCTCTTGAAAATTAAATGTAACTTTTTCTTTGGTTTCTTTGAAGAAGACTGTACTAATAAAACTGCCAATTTCTTTCAGGTGGGTGTACATGGCATTAGAATAGAATTCATCAATGAAAAAGGATCAAAACGCACCGCCACCTACCTACCGGAGGTTGCAAAGGAGCAAGGTCATTGTTGTACTTTATTTCATAAGATCTGGTGAAGAATTTAAACAAATATACAAATTGCAATGCACTATCTGACCTTGCAGTTATGTCTGATAATTGATCACTGACAAATTATAAGAAATGACTCTTCCATCACTGCCACTGCAACGTCTGTATGAAATCGGTAAATTATACAGAAGCTGAACCTCTGCACCAAAGTCTGGCAGCAAAGACATACAAAAGTATACTTTCCAAAAAGCAAAGATTTGTGAAAGTTGGGTTTTATTTTAAGGCAATGGTTTGCTACAAATTTAAAGTGCCATTTCCCCATATTCTACTGTGCTGCACCCTTGCGGCAAAAACAAGTCTCAGCCACATAGTTCATTGTCAGTATCAAATGTTTCCTTCTTAGGTGATTGCCATTACTCATTCTGCTACTATCAAGACTGTAGGTTTCCCAAGATTAGGTGCATTGAGAATATTAGTTTTATATGTTCCTAATCAACAAACGTTTTTTGATTTTGCAGATAAAGCACAAACCTTTATGAACCACCACTGTAACACAAAATAAATTTTCACCCTGTAGTATCTTGTCCTTCCTAGCCACTACTCAATTCTTGTTTCATGTTAGTTGAAATGAATATCTCTTCTTTATCTCATGGAGCATTTCTTCTCGGAAAGCAGCTGTTATTTGCTTTTCCCATGTCTGTTTCATATAAATGTGAGATAGATAACTGCAAAAATTTACTATCATTAAGCCCCCTAAACAAGAGAATTAGTCTTTAAGGCAGCTATCTGAAGATTATTGGGGTTGCTTTTGAAGATGTCTTAACTCTGTAGTTCCGTTGACGTCGTAAGGCTTACATAAGAGGTGGAAGGCTTCAACCATGAGTGTGCATCCTGTGTCAGAACTGATAAAAATGCCTTTGAATCCTGCACACAGATGCACTTGATTGATGCCAGAAGATACCATTAGAAATGGCAATTACCATGGGTTAGCGTGGGAGTCCTAATAACTACTATTGAGTTGGCACAATGATGCTTTTCCCTCCCATTTAAAAATGTCACTGGTGGAGGAGAGTACAGTGTTTGTGGCTTGTTGCTGAGACGTGGCTGAGCAGTCACTGCCAGTCTCTTAGGCTCCTTACCTTCCAGTGTGGTTGAAATAAAGAAGCCAATGTTGCTAGCCATTGTGCATAGCTAGAACTTAAGGTCTGCAGTGGTGTACCTGCTTCTGTACAGGATGAAATGTGTGATTGTTTTTAGGGCCAAAGGGGTTGATGGCATTTGGTGACAGTGATAGCTGACCTCTACAAAGTCATTTTGTATTTAACCAAAGGTGCTTGTTACATGTGCTTGACTGGTATTTTATCTGGTCTGCTCTCCACAGGATGGGACCATATTCAGACCATAGACTCCTTACTGAGGAAAGGAGGATATAAAGCTCCGATTACTAATGAATTCAGGAAAACCATAAAACTGACCAGGTACAGAAGGCATCTCCTAGTGCAAGGCTAACCAGTACATCTTGATGCATATACCTATAATCCTTTGATCTCTCTCCTCTCTTAACTGCACTGTGTCTCTTCTGAAACAGAGTGGAAGTGAATGGCAGTACTGTGTACTGGGGGTGGAGACAGTGGAACCCTGCTGGGCAGTAAAACCTGTATGATGTATGAGCCCATCCTTCCCATCTTAGCTCTGTGTGATTACTCTGGCTTTGCCTAAGCAAGCCCTCTGAGCCTTTAGACTGCATGATTGAAGAAAGTTACCCGAATTAGCTATTGGCTAGCTTTCGACATTGCTTAGCAGAACCCCAGGATTCTGATCAGCAGTCCCCAAATGTGAATTTCACCTTAGAATTTTGGCAGTGATAGAAAGCTTGCTGAAAAACATAATTGAGCTAAGACTCACATATGCTAAATAAATTTCCACATGGGCTCATAGGGGTACTTATTTAAAAAGGAAAATATCAAACATTTTAGGAAAATGGGTTGCTGTTTCCATTTATTTTAATTCCACAAAACCACATTGGATGCCTACAGTCTAAAAATGGACTCTTCTCAGCTCTGAGGAGTTAACAAATTTGAAAATGCCTCCATCTCTGCTTTCTCTGAGCTCACATTCTAGGAAAATAGAAGAGCATGTACAATAATAATTATCACTATCAGGCAGAATGTGATGGATGCTGTCAAGTCATAGAGTAGGGAAAGAGGAATCCCAGAAAATTTCAAGGAGGAGGTCGATTTGAGGCTGAGCTCACTGAGTAGAATATTTGACAGGTGGAGAGTGAGGGAGGAAGGGATTAACTTAAAGAGAACTTAGTGAGTCAATGCATGTAGGTGGCGAAATACAGAGCAAATTCTAAGGAATGTTCCAAAGTCTGATTTGGTTGGTCTTTCGGTGTATATATAGAAGGTGGTCATTGAAATATGGCCCAGGTTAGATCATGGAGACTAAGGAGTTTAGACCTGATTCTATACGCAGTTGGTGGCCACTGAAGGGTTTTAAACAGATGAACTTGGGGAGGTGTAAGTTTGGCACAGGAAAATTTGTTAGGAGACAGGCTGTTATCTAAGAATCTATGGCAGCAATCCAAAGAAGGTGAACTGGGAGCCTTAACAAGAGCTGTGGCAGGGGGATGGGAAGAAAGAAGGGAAAAGAAGATGTTGTGGAAGGAATAAAAGGACTTAATCATCAATCAGAAGTAGGGAAGAGGAGCAAGTCAAGACTTTCGTCTAGATAAAAGGGACCAAGGCAGTCCATTTAAACTAAGAGAAGGGACCACGTTGAAGGGAGTCACACTTATGCATTGATTCTGGATTTGAAGTGCTTCCTGGGATATGTGTATAGAAATATCCCATAGGTCATGGAAGTATACGTGTGTAGAGAGCTTATGGCTGGAGATGGTGATTTGGGATTGTCTGTAAAGAGGACATGGTTGAAGCTATGAGGCTAGGGTTCACTGGGTGGGGACAGAGGATAGGGTCAAAGGCACTGAAGGTAGAAACGTAGGAAAATGCTACAAGGCAGGGGTCAGATGAGTAGTCAGAGAGATAAGGAGCAGTCCGAGAGGCGGGGGGAGAACCAGAGGAGTGTGGAGTTGCAGAACGCAAGGCACCAGAGAGCTCCAAACGGGGAGTGGTGAGCGGCATGATAATGGAGCGGCCGAGCAGGGTGGGGGGTGACCTGAAAGAGCGGCAGCACGAGCCAAGATGCACTGGGCCAAGGAGCAGCGTGAGATGAGGGATGGAAGGTGGGAAATACACGTTACTTTTTTGAGAAGCGTGGCAAGGAAAAGAAACCTGGAGCTGGGGAAACACAGGGTTGGGACACCGAGAGTAAGACAAGTGTTTTGTTGTTACTGTTTTCACTTAACGGCAAGACCAGAGATGTGCGGACAGAAGGAAGGAATGGTAGGAGAGGAAGCAAGGGGAGATCCCAGAAGAAAAAGTAGTCAAGTGCATGAAATGCACACATGATAGTAACGGGCTGGCTTTCCTCTGTTCTTTCCTGTTAGCAAACCGGAGCTGAGGGGGCAATACAATCTCTAGAACAATTTGAATGAGGAGTAGTAGAGTGGAAAGAGCACCGGACTTAGACTCTGGATTCCTGGGTTCTGATCTCAGCTCTGCTGCTTACTAGCTGTGTGACACTGGGCAAGTCATTTCTCTCTCGGCCTCTGTTCCCTGTTCTATAAAATGACCTACGAGAGTCCCTCCTAGCTCTGACATTGGCATGTCACCTGCCTCTTGACGTTAACTTTGTCTCTTCCCTGACTTTCTTTCAGGTACCGTAGTGAAAAGATGACCTTGAGCTATGCTGAATACCTTGCTCATCGCCAGCATCATCATTTTCAAAATGGCATTGGGCATCCCCTTCCGCCATACAACCATTATTCCTGACACTGAGCCGCGCAGCCAGTCACTGGGCCTCTCTGCAGACCTCTTCCCAGGAGACCCTACCCCTTCTTGGTCTAGCTATCTCTTTTACTGTACCATTTTATGATGATAGTTTCCGTTGCCATGGTGAAGCTTCGACATTGTCAATTAAGATCATCATGGTAACGGGTAGGAAAATGGCATTTATTAAGATCATGTTTTATTATTTTAGATCATTGATTTTTTTTTTTGCAGCACATACGAATTTCGGGATTTTTCTCTCCTTACAATATTATATAGAATTTTGCTTTGCTATCTCAGTCAGGTTTCTGTCTTTCTGTCTTTCCTGCCTTCCTGTCTTCTTTCCTTCCTTCTTTCCTTCTTCTCTTCCTTCTTTCGACTGTGGATGGAAGAAATTGTGCAGTTAAGGATTTTATTTAGGTTTTTCTTTTGCTTTCCTCGGTAAGATAGATCATTTTTGATAGCCGTGTTTCAGAATAATTCATATCAAATTCAGGTATTTGTATATTAATGTTGAATTTGTCTAAAATTCATTTTGCTATGAGAGCTTAGTATGTGGGTCTTCACTCCGTAACTATATGCTTTTCCCCTGGTTAAAATATATGAACTTTAGTTCTAGTATAGAACACTCGAAGGTCCATGACAGGCCTTGTCACAGAGAGTGAGAAATCATTTATGCCTATTGTGCTGGTTATTATAGGAAAATCCGTCTCATCACTTTATAGAACCAACTTACGAACTGAAACACTGTTTTAAGAAAGTACAAGCTACCTTTGAAATATGCTACAGAAATCATTTTGACAAAAATATCAGGAAGAGAGCAGATACAGAATTTAGTGCCTTTGAGAAGAATATAATTAAGTGGAATTAAGAGGGGTTAGAAAAAAGGCAATTTAGAGAGATATTCTTATAAAATGTTATTGTTTCTATATGTGAAACAACAGATTAGACAAATTCCTTACTCTGAAGTATTTTTTTAAGCTGAAAAAAATTTATTTTGAGCAAATAACCAAAAAGAGACATTTGTCTATTATATATTAATTTAAATTTGTTAGCTTTAGGTTTCAATAAGTCATGATTGGCCAGAGACAATTTTAGCTACCATTTAAAGAAATGGTAAAGATAATCTAGTGAAACAAAAGTTCATACATGCCATGATTTTGGATGTTTGTCATGGGGACAATACTGGAGTTTTAGAAATCCTGTAAAATCGCTTGAATCTCTTTCTGCACTACATACTTTTGAGAGAAACACATTTACTATATTGGTAAGATTGTTATGTTACACCTGGAAAAATGGAGTTGGCATTTAGATGTGATAGAGTTGTTAGAGCCCAGTTCATTTGCAGGGCTAGGCTTCCCATGATGCATACAAAGAGAACTTCCTCATGTCAATAGGAGGTCCATATGTATACCCCAGAAAAAGTGACAGATGATTCTGGAGAAAGATTACCTTCATTTTATGGTAGTAAATATATGTGTGTGTGTGTGTGTGTGTGTGTGTGTGTGTGTGTGTGTGTGTAAAAATTTTTTTTCAAACAGGAAACAAATATATCAAGTGATGAATATAAGTATGGTGCAGAATATATGGTCTAAAACTAAGAGATGTCACTGAGTATCAAAATGGCATAGCTTATACATGTAGTTGCTGTGACAAGTGACAGACTGCTAGTTCAGAATTTGAAAACCTTTTCTAGTTTGTGAGATAATTGGCTGAATTCCTTCTGCTTGCCCTTGTGGCAAAGCAAACTGCTTTCATTTCTGATGAGAGTTCTCAGAGGTTTGTTGGTATTCCTTCATCCACAGCATCCGTTGTTAAAATAACCATTTTCAGTTGTGATGCCTTAAATAAGAAGCCAATTGTTAGCCTGAAACGGGATCTCGGTAGCCAGTTCCCTTGAACCTAGAGATGAGTCAGAGAAAGCTACCTGTTGGGCTTTAGAAAAGGATTTTTGAGTCCTTTCATTTCTACTTGGGAGCATTTTGGAGCAGATTCATCTTTCAGTATAAAAACAAGTGGCTACCTGATAGAAATTTTTTCTTGCCCTTATAGGGATACTGAGCACAAGCTGAATGATACTGTTTGCTGCAAAAAAAAAAAAAAGTAAATCAAACAAGCAAACTGAAGAGAGACAAAATAGACCAATATCGATCCATCTTGTCCATCATCTCATCAGTTCAACAGGCTCCTCATCCTGGGTGAGCTCATGGTTAGAAGTTTTTTTTTTAAAGAAAAGATCTATTACATACACATATGTGTGTGTGTATACTTATACATACATACACACATATGTGTGTGTTTATGTATTTAACGGTGCTAATCAATCTTGAGCAGGTCACGTGACTGGTCATGCGGACTCTAAAATCATATCAGATTTTTTAAAATTCTTGATATATGCAGATGTTATACAGATTTTCTTACCAGTGTAATAATGTTATACTGAAGAAATAACCATCCTGCAGGCTTCAGAGGACGAGGTCAGCAATATTTCCCACCATGGCTTGGGGGAAAAGGATAGTTTTGTCTCCTTTTGTACTCAAATTAATGCACAGTGCATCTTTTGTGTCTAAGTAGCTGTTGATTAAAAGACTTTGTAGTGTAAAGGGTGTTATACAAACTTGTAATGGTGTGCTTCAAACAAATGCTAGACCCTTTCACCTTTGTCGTATATTTCAAAGCTGTTAAATATGTGGTTTGAATTAACTTTGAACATGTTGAAATATGTAGCATGTGTTTTTAACTCAGACGAAGATTCTAATTGCACAGATTGTGTTCTAGCCAGTTGTGGTTTATTTGTTCAGAAACACAAATGTGAATTGCACTCTTATCACCAGAATATTGTATAAGTTCAGTGATCTGTAAACAGCTCAGAAGTAATACTTGAACTTCATTTGAGTAGCACAAAGTTTACATAGCCCCCCTTTTAAATGTTAATTAGTTCCATTTATGTTTTCCGTTTTCAAATGCAACTGGGTATTTTTCCTCTCGGAAAATAGTACGTATTTTACTTTGGTATGTACCAAAAGGCTTCCAATTCTGGAAGGGTTTTCTTGTTCTTAAACAAGGTCAGCCAGGTACCAGATTCTAAAAGAACAACTGCCCCTCCCCCTCCCCCATTAAGTGGCCTTCTGACTGCACGAGACCGTGCTACCGCCCACTCCAGGCTCCCCGGTCATGAGAGGCCGGTATAACTGATGGAGGAAGTGTAAGGCTTGCTCTCTCTGCTCCTGTCCACCCCACCCCGCCCCGCTTAAAGCAATTAGATTTTCAGTCCAGTGCGTATAGACCCCACGCCCAGCACACCGGAAGTTTGTATACTGGCCTCTTTTCATGTCTTCAAATGTGCAGGAAATTCGAAACTGTCATCTGGAATAGGCTCCATCTCTTCTGTGTGTTAGGTCAAACCAAAGAAGCCCCCCAGCCATGCCCAAATGCTGCTCCAAAAGCCTGCCTTTCAGTCCTTACAAAAACCTTGCAGGATTAAATGTGTTAACTTTTTTATTTTTGTACAGTTTCTAAGTGATTTTTGCTAGTGATGTTAAATTGAATTAAGTTTATTTGAAGGGGTGTGAGCACCTCCTCCATTTGAATAAACTGGTGACTTTCCTTTTCTTTTTTAAAAGTGGAAACCCGTTGTGTGCCTCTCGATTTAAGGGTTTCTGATTACATTATTCTTAAGACCAGCATCGATCCTTTATATACAAAGATATGTTTTCCTTGTTTTTTATTACTGTTTCAGAAGAAAATAAACCTTTTATTTTGCTCTGGACCCAGTAACTGCGCTGGTACATAGACGCACTGAGAAAACAAACTTTTGTAACCACCTCTGACTGTTTTTGTATATGAAAGTTGATTACTTTTGAAATATTTGGATCTAGTTTCTAAGTTATTTTAGTGTTTTATATGTTCCCCGCAATTACTTTGAATCGGTCACCAGCATAATGAGTTCTTGGTGATGCAGTGGTGAGACTTGTAATGAGCAAAGCTACCTGGAGTAGCTCGTCTCCTCCTCCTTTCTTAGTACCCTGGTTTTTGATTACAGTAAGACATCAGATTCCCCAAAACCCCTTCCGGTATAACTAGCTCCTCCTTCCTTCCACACTTAATTGCTTAATAGTTTGAAGAAACTATTGGAAATGGGCATTTTATATGACATGTATGGCTTTAAAATATTACAGATGAAGAAAAAGAAAAATGAGAAGGTTTATGTGGGCCTGTAAGGTATGGCTGTGGAAAGATATTGTAGTAGTTTTGACACTATTGTTATTACCTTTAAAATCATTTACCCAATAAAATGTTAAAACTGAGTTATCATTTGTTGTTTCTTCCTTTCACCTGCCTCATCAGAGGATCTGGGGCTTGTGGGTACTTCTTACTAAAAAAAAAAAAACACCAACAGTTGACGCCTTTGGAATAATTTACTTAGGAACTGATCCTGATTTCTTTCCAAACTGGGCACTTGGGAAGCTTCACCTGCTTACAGCTGCTCCCCTCCACATGATTTACCTATGTCATTCTTTCCTCCAGCCCTGAGCCCTGCCTTGGTGATAGACCCTAGCCTTTATTGGACAGTCTGTCCTGGCCATGATCTGAGGCAACCATCACACTTGAGTTAAAGTGGCAGCATAGCTATACTTAAGCCCGCACCAAATTTTTTCCAAATCGGTGTGTTACCGGGTGTTTCCGCTCTGTGAGCTGGTAGGGGGCAGTAGCGAAACCATCTGATGAGATGGGAAGGCTTTCTTCTGCCATCAAAGTTTGGCCATTTTCTCAGTACAGGACAGAACTGGAAAATGCCCACGATGTGGCCACTCAGAGCTTGTCCACATTCATACATTAAGCACCTCACACACGTAAACTTATCACCAGTTACTTTCCCAGTTCCAGGGTGGTATGAGATGTACCCTATTTCCAACCTGAGCAGGCAACTAGTGCTACTGACTTTCAAGGGCCAGATGGGAGCCGCCATCAAGCAAGAGATCTCTGGGAGTGCTACCTCTATCAGCTGCTGCCTTTTCTCTCTACAGAAAGGCCACTGAGACATTGTTGAAATACCTCTGGCTCTTTCTCAACGATTTGCTGTCTCGGTTTCATCATGCATATTTCAGGATTAATTGCCAGTGAATAAATGCAGGACATTTTTCTGTTACATTGCCCCAAAGCCCCCACTACCCGTGTGAATTTGATGACACGTGCTTGTGTCAATCACAGTGGCTAAAAACAGCCATCTCAGATCTCGGAGACTCTTGTGGTTTTGACTAGTGCTCCATTAAGGCAGCCAGCTGCTCAGGGCCAGTTTCATCATTCAAGTTTAATGGTACTTGAGATTTTTTAATGCTTTAGATGATATTAATAGGTTCAGGTAGAATGAAGTAATTTAATGAGCCTACAGCATTCTTTTTTATAGCATTAGTGGTTAACTCAGTGGTCTGGACAGATTTCAACTTCAGTAATCACACTCCACCTACCTAAATTCTTCCCAGACTTTCAGCACTTCCTCTTTAGATTTCATGCCTCACTGGGCACCTTTTAAATCGCTCTAGTGCTTCAGAGGACAAGCGTGATTGTGTGGGATGCGGCAGTTCCTCTCTGTTGATGGAAAATACTATCATGTCCATAGGGCCCCATTGCTGTGAGCTGGGGGGAAGTGTGCTGTGGGGAAATCACACCTGGATTCAGAGCTGCCGGTCACAGGGGTCCAGGGAATGACTGCCACTCTGAGAATGGCTTCTCCCACTTTTGACAACTCTGACTCCATGAGCCAAGTGTAGGTTGGGGCTAAGTTGATGGCTCCCCATCTCTGTTTGCCCAGGCTTTTCACCTGCAGGAGGAATAGCTGAATGGGAGGATGCAACTGAGGCAGGCCCTGGGTCTACTGCTCCGGCTACTCCGTTCAGAGGCCTTCCTTAATCCCTGTAGCCCATGGTACAATTCCCTGTTCCAGACCCCAGCTTGCAGGAAGAGACCTTTCAAGAATCAGATTAAAATGCTTTAGGGCCCAAGCAGGACCACCTCCTCATCCCCAAAACTTGGTTATAACTATGCTTCAAAATGACACATACAATGTCGAGTATATTGACTATCTCAGACCGTTTCAATGGACCCACCCAGAGGGCTGGTGGAGGGCATGCGCTTTATATAAACAAACACTAACCTGCACTTGCAGATCTCCATCATGACGAATGATCACCTTAGCTTGACGGAGGTTAGATGTAGGATGCGCTAAGTCTGGAGCGCGCACTGGGCAGCGGCTGCATTACATGCCTCGCAGCTGCCCCGGCGTCCTTTAGCTCGTGCTCCACTCTAAAAGGACGCAGCCAAGTCACCTGGGGCTGGTGATTTGTTCAGCCTTTAGTCTCCCTCCATGGTGGAAGAACCACTTTGCTTTTTAATCAAAATCTTAGCTGGCACCTCATTAGTTTACAAATAGGAGATTAAAAAGAGGATTTCATTGTTATAAAGTACAAATGTCTTCCAGTTACTTTTAAAGTTAATGAGAACGATGACACCCTTTTGGGGAGTATAAAAATTGGTAACTGGGGTGACAGATGACAGTTACACTTACAGTCTCTGCGCTCCATTGAGTTCTGTACTGTTTTGGCTATATGACAACAGCAGGTCCTGATTTGCAAAGAGGTGGTATCGTACGTGTATAGTTTGATGAACGTGGATACATCTCGGTCTAGATTGTAAAACCCCAGTGCAGTCACAACCTTCTGAACCAGGCCTCATAAGACCTGCAGGAAAGTTCAGGCAGAAGAAGCATCACTCCCGAGGTTTCAAAAGAATGTGTCGACTCGATGGTTCCTGCTGACCCAAGGCTCGCCTTCAGTTGCCATTCTGAATATAACATACTTGATGTTTTTGTTCAGCGCTTTTTTGTTCAGTTCTTATTACAGTTTTAAAATATACATTGAAACACATACACTTTTTTTGAATCAAATGTTTATGGAAACTTCGATCAGTTCCAACAGAATGCCAGGTCCCACAGGACGATCTGAAAACCACTGCTGGAGTCCCAACATGCCCAGTTATTTTGAGAGCCTTTGGCAAAGTGTCATTCCATCTCCTTTTTCATTTTGGCCTTTTCCTCCCAAATGTCAGGCTCAACGTGATCCATCAATATTTACTGAGTGCCTGTGCCCCCAGAGGCACGGCATCGTGCTTGGTTTCAGAATGAAGATCGCATCATTTTGTAAGACAAATGAACAGTCCATTCTGAGCTAATGGTTGTGAGCAGCATACAAGTTTGGTCGAGTTGGGAAAAGCCATTCAGACTGGGGCCCAGGCGACATCGGGCTGGCTTTATTGGGTTTCCCTAGATGGCTTCCACCTCAGAGTGGCACTAGACCAGAGTTGTAGCAGCCCTGTTGGGAAATGGCATTTCTTTGCCCCTCCAACATGTCAGCAGCAGAGACCACCCACGACCGGGCACCATCACGATCCGTTGAGTTGGAAGAAGAGATTGTTTCACAGTGTGGCTGTCTTCCCCTCAGCAGGAATGCCAGGGTAGTTGGGAGGGAGATTACATGACTGCATAAGAAACAGGTTTAGGTACCTGCAGCATGGCATTTGGTGGCTGAAAGTTTTGTTTCTTACTGCGAAGCTGCCCTCTGAAAGGCATCGGGCCCTTCCCATGACCAGGAGAGGGAGCACAGCCCAGAGAATAGGCCGCTCACTCTACAAGGCCGCCTTGAAGCCCAAAGAGAAGAAAGTTTTTGTATGCCTACTAATTGAAAAATCACCCCAGAGGGGAAAAAGCCAGTCATGGGGTAGGAGGAGAGAGAGGACAGTAGGGGTAACCCCACGCCCAGAGAGAGAAATTAGAGTAACTTTCGGAATCACCCGCTACGTAGAAAGGGCAGGAGGGCATGATTAAATTTGGGTATTGTAAAACAGGAAACACAGCTGGTACACAATAGAATGTTTAAATCACATTTTAACTCGGCAGGAAGCTGCTGAGAGTTGCAGCCATTGCCCGGACACCAGGCAGATCTGAAACTAAGAGTTGCTATCATCACCTTTCATCAAACTAGCATTTCCATCTCCATGATATTCTGGAAGCATCCAATGTTAGCTTATGTGTCAACATGTATGAGTAGGTGGATTTGTGCCTATCAGCATAGGAGACAGGGGCTGGCCAGACAGCTGGATGGGGCAATCGGAGTCCCTGCTCTCACATATCCTGGCAGAGTAGAAAGGGTGTCTTGGCCTGGAAAGAGTGGAAAACCCCTGTCTTTATCTGAAGGACAGTACTAGTGTGAGTGGGGCCAACATTTCCCTAAACTTTCTCTACTTCAAACATTCAAATGAATTCCAGGAACTCTGCATGCAGACATGGCCACCCTGCTGGCATAGGCCTCAGCAATGGCCCCTTTCCCAGAATTGTGGTCAGGGACAGTGGTGGGTGGCCACAGTGACCCCTGCACATGAAGCCATGCCCCTCGGTGACTTGGTCCATGGTACTCGTGAATGATGGGGTTGCAAAGAGGATCATGAGGTTTATCCAGTTGTTCCAATAGGATGAGATTGTTCCTGCTGGGTAGCTGGGCCTCGCTGGTCCCTTCCTTCCCTACTTGGGTGTATACTACTCCAGAAGAATCTGTGGCCTTGGAGAAGGTGAAATAGAAATTGCTTATAGTCATCCCTAGGCTGGGAGAGTGCAGGTAACACATCTGCTCTTGGGAAGGTTACACCATGAGTCCTGTAAGCAGCGTGCACAGGGCACTTGAGAGTTAGAACGAAACTCCTTTCTTTTCACCTCTTTTCTTGTTTACTTATTTTTATTGAGGCAAAATCCACACAACACACAATTACGTACCTTAAAGCATGCAATTCAGTGGTCTTTAGTGTATTCACAATATTGGGCAACTACTGGCTGTCCATAGTTTTAAACTTTTTTCATCACTCCATAAACCACTCCATCTCTACTAAGGGGTGACTCCCCATTCTCCCTCCACCATTCCCTAAGTCACCTCTAATCTTCTGTCTCTCTGAATTGGCTTATTTTGGACATGTCACATAAATGGAGTCATACAACGTGTGACCTTTTGCCACTATTTTACTTAGCATAATGTTTTCACAGTTTATCCAAGTAGTTGCACGTTTTAGTACTTTGTTCCTTCTGATGACTGAATAATATTCCATTATATGCATATACCACAATTTGCTTATCCATTCATCCATTGACGGACATGTGGGCTGTTCTGATCATTAAGCTCTTAGGAATAATGCTACTATAAACATATGTCTCTAAGTATCTGTGTGGACATATGTTTTCATTCCTTTGGGGTACGTACTTAAGCATGGAATTGCCAGGTCATATGGTAATTCTGTTTAACTTTTTGAGAAATCATCAAACTCTTTTCCCTGGTGGCTGTACCATTTTACATTCCCACCAGTATAAAGGGTCTAATTTGTCCACATTCTCACCAATACTTGTTGTTATCTGTCTTTTTGATTATAGCCACCCTAGTGGGTTTGAAGTAGTATCTCCTTGTGGTTTTGATTTGCATTTCCTTAATGACTGGTGATGCTGAACACCTTTTCATGTGCTTATTGATCATTTGTATATCTTCTTTGGAGAAATGTCTATTCAAGTGCTTTGCCCCTTAATTGCGTTGTCTTTCTGTTAAGTTTTAAAAGTTCTTATATTCACGATATTAAACCCTTATCAGATATATGATTTGAAAATGTTTTCTCCTATTCTGTTGGTTGTCTTTTTCACATTCTTGATAATGTCTTTTGGTGAGCAATTCAAAAAAATTTTTATGAAGTCCAATTTATCTATTTTTAATTTTGTTGCTCGTGTTTTTGGTGTCAAATCTAGAAATCCACTGCCAAATCCTAGGTCATGAAGATTTACCCCTAAGAGCTAATAGTTTTAGTCCTTATATTTAGGTTGCTGATCTATTTTGAGTTATTTTGAGTTATTTTTTGTACATGGTGGTGTACAGCAATGATTGATTTTCTTATGTTGAAACACCCTTGCATTCTTGGGATAAATCCCACATGCATGGTATGTAATCCTCTCAATGTGTTGTTGGATTCGGTATTTTTGTTGAGGATTTTTGTGTCTATATTCATAAAGGGAAACTGCTCTGTGGTTTTCTTTCCTTGTGGTATCTTTGTCTCACTTTGGAATCACGGTAATGCTGGTCTTATAGAATGTGTTAGGAAGTGTTCTTTCCTATTTTTTAAGAGAGTTTGAATAGGATTAGTGTTAAATCTTTAGATGGTAGAATTCACCAATGAAGCCTTTTTTTTTTTTTTTTTTTTTTAGTTGAGAGGTTTTTGATTACTGATTCATTCTCTTGTTATAGATCTGTTCAGGTTTTCTATCTCTTCTTGAATCAGTTTTAGTAATTTGTGTGTTTCTAGGAACCCATCCATTTCATTAAGACTACCTAATTTGTTGGCATATAACTACTTACAGTATTCTCTTACAATCCTTTTAATTTTTATAAGGTTGGTGCTAACATCCCTGCTTTCATTTCCAATTTTAATTTTTTTTTCTTAATGAGTCTAGCTGAAGATTTGTCAGTTTTGCTCTTCTTTTTAAAGACCCAACTATCGGTTTCATTGACTCAATTTTTTTTTCTATTCTCTATTTATCTCTGCTCTACTCTTTATTGTTTCTTCCCTTCTGTTGGCTTTAGGTGTAGTTTGCTCCTTTTTCTAGGTCCTCAAGGTGTAAAGCTAAGATGTTGATTTCAGAGATTCCTTTTTAATGTAGGTGTTTCTGGCTCTAAACTTAGCTCTGAACACTGCTTTTTCTGTATCCCGTAAGTTTTGGTACGTTGTTCCATTTTCATTCATCCCAAAGCATTTTCTTATTTCTGTAGTGATTTCTTTAACCCGTTGGTTGTTTAAGAGTGTGTCATTTGACTTCCACATATTTGCAATCTTATCAATCTTCCTTCTGTTATTGATTTCTAGCTTCATTCCATTTCGTCAGAGAAGATACTTTGTATAATTCTAATCTTTTAAAATTTATTGATAATTGTTTTATGGCCTAACATGATCTATCCTGAAGAATGCTCTATGTACACTTGAGAAGAATGTGTGTTCTATCTTATTGGGTAGAGTATTCTGTATATGTCTTTAAGGTCTAGTTGGTTTATAGTGTTGTTCAAGTCTACCAGTCCTTACAGATATATAAACTGTGTTATCCATTATTTAAAGTGTGATATAGAAGTTTCCGCCTATTATTGTAGAACTCTTTTTAATTCTGTCAATATTTCTTTCATATCTTATGGAGCTCTGTTGTTTGGTGTGCATATGAATATAACTGTTATATCTTTTGATGAATTGATCCTTTTATCAATAAAATGCCCTCTTTGTCTCCTGTAAAAAATTTCCACTTAAAGTCTCTCTTGCCTGGTATTATGTAGCCACCTCCACTTTCTTCTGGTTATTATTTGCATTAAATATCTTTTTCCATCCTTTCACTTTCAACCTACTTGTCTTTGGGTCTAAATTGAGTCCCTTGTAAGCAGCAAGCATATAGTTAGAGCATGTCTTTTTAAAATCCATTTTGCCAGCATCTGTCTTTTCATTGGTAAGTTTAACCCATTTACATTTAAAGTGATTAGATAATAAAGAATTTTCTCCTGTCATTGTGCTATTTGTTTTCTCCATGTCATATCTCTTTTGTTCCTCAATTCCTCCAATACAGCCTTTATTTGTGTTTAATGGATTTTTTTCCTAGTGTATCATGTTGATTCCCTCTTCTCCTTTTCTATATCTTTTATTTTCTTAGTGGTTACCATGGGGATAGAGTTACCATCCTAAATTTGTAACAATCTAGTTTGGTCAACTTTTAATTTTCCTTTTCAATTGACTATAATTTTAGAGCAGTTTTAGGTTCACAGTGAAGTTGAGCAGAAACTACAGAGAATTCCCATATATTCTCTGCCCCACCTCCTCTACCTCACACACACATAGCCTCTCCTACTATCAACATCCTGCACGAGAGTGGTACATTTGTTACAACTGATGAACCTACATTGATACCAGTTTACATTAGGATTCACTCTTGATGCTGTATATTCTATAGTTCTGACAAATATCTATTGAAATGTATCCACCATTATTGTATCATTAGAGTAGTTTCACTGCCCTAAAAATCCTCTGTGCTTCACCTATTCATCCCTCCCCCCAACTCCTGGTAACCACTGATTGTGGAACACCCCGTTTTAATCATTACAATAGCCAACATTTACTGAGTGCCTACTGTGCAATAAGGACCATGTTAGACACTTTCCAACACCCTTTTGAATCTTCTGCTTTACAGAATCTAAATCAAAGACGTTATCAGTTATCCAAGGCCACCTAGCTACAAAGTGGCAGAGCCAGGATTCAAACTGAGTTTGTCAGATTCCAGAAACAGCTTTTTGTCATTCACTCTGCTGTCTTAATGAAGATGAAGATGAGGGTGACAATGGCAGTGGCAGTAGTGGTGGTGTTAATGGCAGCAGTGATGGTATCTAACACCTATGGAAGTAGTGCTTACAATGTGCCAGGCTCTGTGCCAAGTGTCTTATCTATTCAGTCTTCACACCTGCTCTATGAAGTAGTTATTATTGCCATTTTATAGATGAGGCTCAGGTTAAACAACAATCTCTCTCAAATGCACAGAACCTACTAAGTAGAAGCTAGTGACTATCACTGAAGACTTCATTTTGACTATCCGCCATCTCTCTCTAGGGCTAAAGACGGCAAAGACATAGGACTAGGTCTTTCGCTGAAAATTGGTTGGGTTGGGTTTTGAAGTAAAAATCCAGGGACTTAGACTTGATGTTATCAGACTCTTTCTTTTACAAGAACACATGAAGTCTGACAGCACTGCTTTCCCACCAGCAGGGCAGACTCTGCACTTGGCTGTCCAGCCTTAGTTATTGTCTTTCTTGTCACAGGAGGACTGCCCTCAGGCTTCTGGGCACACAACTAGGGCTCAGAAATAGCCCCCTAATCGGCCTCATCAGCTTTGAAGGAGGCCACTGCAGGAGGGGCCTAAGTAGGCCAACACTTTAACCCAGTTACAAGAGGGCAGCTGTAATCCGGGCTGATCATGTCTTGCTAAGCTCTCTCGGGGGGTGGGGGAAATGTCCAAAAACTGCTTCCTGTGCCCAGGCATCCCTGGATCTCACTGCAGACACTCCTTCCCCTTCTGGAAGAGCCTGGCCTCAAGGCTACAAGGGCCGAGCTTAATGAGAGAGTGGCTGCTAGGACTGAGGGAAGGTTGGTGGCAATTTCCCCCTGCAGTGAATGCCCACGGCTTTGGCTCCTCTGGGCTAAGGTGCTGCTTTTCCCTGAAAGGTCCACTGCCTAACCCTTCTTCCACCCTGTTGGAGGAGGTCAGGAAATCACTGTCTTCCTCTGTGTGGGCCAGACAGCTGCTTACGTCAACCCAGGGAGTTCAGGACAGGCTGGGCTCCTTTCTCCGTCCCGTCCCAGCTCATCCCTGGCAATGACTAGCCTTGAGAGTTCCCCGGGGAAGCAGGCTGAGCTGTCTGGCCAGGCTGTGGTTGGGAAATAAAGAAACCAGAGCTGTTGGGGGTGGCTGGCTGGGTTTTGTGTGGCTCCCCCCATCCCGACTCCCCTTCTGGCTTCCACCTTCCCTCCTCGTCAGCTGGCATGGTAGGTTCCCCTCTGTGGGTGCCCCGGCCTCCTTTCTCTCATGTCCCACAAAACATCTGCCCCAAGAGACAGCTCAACAAAGTGGGGCCCCTCTGGTCAGGAAGCAGAAAGCTTACCCAGCCTGGGTGGACGCTGGCATGGAAGAAGGGGAGGATGGTGTGCTACAATGAGGTGCATAGAGATGCTAACAGTTTGTCTAGAAGTTTTTTCAAATGGCTTTTCTCTACCAGGAAGGTAACTCTGATGGAGAAGAGGAAGGAGAATCAAAGTTAACAATGATGGCATTTTGATGACTCTAAGACACCTCAGATTTTAAGATGTCCACTATTTTATGGACCACTGAGAAGAAAAGCAAGTTGCTGATTAAATTATGTCATGCCATTGACTATAAGGTACACCCCAAATTTGGATATTAAAAGGTTAAAAAAAAGTGTCTTAGAGTCAATGAAATACAGAAAAAGGCCTTAGCACTGAGGTATCACCTCTCTTACACACCCCACAGACTCCAAACACACAGGGCACATTAAGGCACCGTGTGTGCATGTGGTTAAAACCCCAACCGACTTCTGTGCTCTGAGAACAAGCATAGTAACCACACCGCCTGGAAATAGGACTCTCTTACATTGCACAGGACCGTGCAGTTTATAAAGCCCTCTCACGCCCACTTATCTCACTGGATGTCTCCCAGGTGCCCTGGAGTTCAGAGTTCAGAGAGCTTGACAAGGGCACCTGGGACCCGGGAAGACGGAGAACGGGGACTACAGGCCGTGTGTGCTGAGTCCTACCGCAAAGCTTTTCCAGCTCCTAGAGGATGACCCCTCTCTGACAGGGTGGAGACAGAACTAGTGAGGGTGGAATTAGAAGTGGCTTTGAAATCCTTTTCCCAGTGAAATTATTTACAGAACCTCACTGTACAAAACGGAGTAAAACTGGACTTGTTCTGGGTGAAGCAAGGGGAACGGCTGGGACCTCACCCACTCTACCCCCACCCATCCTCATCCCCAGGTGGCCCCTCAGGCACCTCCCCAGACTCCCTGAAGCTCTGAGGGACCTTCTCCAGACTTCTGGAGCAAGGGGGCTTCAACTCTAACTCTCTGGGCAATGTTCTTTTCCTGAAGCTGGATTTAGATATCATTCTTCATACTTTTTGGTTTGTCTTAAAATTTTCCTTAAAAAAAGGCACTGGTGTAGATGGTCAGGTCAAAGAGATGACTCACAACCCGGAAGCTTCAAATTGAAACAAAACAAAAAGTTTACTTTGAATTATGAGCTGGGATGAGGTCTTGGTATTAAGATGTCTTTAAAACTCCCCAGGTGATTCTAGCATGCAGGAAAGTCTACAGGCCCCTGTATCAGAGGCATCCTGTCAGCTGCAACACTCTAGAAATCTGAGGGTATGTCCTGGAGCGCTTAGGAAGGCTCTCCATTCTCAGGCGGCAGAATACTGGCGAGCCCAGGGTCTTTATAAAAATGTCAGGAAATTTGAGACTCTTGGCAACTAGGGAAGGAGCATCTGAAGTGACAGTCAAAGCAGGTAACACCTTCCGCAGGCCCCTTGGATGGATGCCATGGAGGGGAGAGGCCAGGAGGAACCTGCGGCTGGAACAGCGGTGCAGCTGGGGATGGGTGGTCGGAAAGAACATTGATGTGGCCCACGCTAGTAGCCCCGTCGCCCATCAGAGCTTTGTTAAGGAAGTGTCTAAGTCGACCCTCCTTGCCAAGATCTGCCTCACTGTGAGGCACTGGCTGGTCGCGACACAGGAGGAGCTGGACTGGAGTTAGGAAGCCAGTTATGGAGGGCAGAGCCCTTTGGGTCATCCATTAGCAACAGGCGCAGCTTTCCCTACTGTCTCCCGGGGAGATGCTTCAACTCCTCTGCCAAGCTCAGACCCCTGGCCCACATGTGCAGTCTAGATGCTGGACAAATGCTGACTGGGAGAGGCTGGTACAGGCAGTAACAGAGAGTCCTTGAATTTGGACTAGGCCGGCCTTACTGGTTGCCAAGGTTAGCAAACCACATATCCTTTGAGTAAGCCACTGCTATTTGTCAGCCTGACATCTGTGGATCTCTCTTCCTCTGCTGGCCTTGGCGAAGCAGGACAAGGGAAAAAACTCATTGGGGGACCAGGCTGTAACTGTCCAAGCTGCTCCCTACCCCTCAGTAGGGTATGTGACACAGTCCATGGGCTACTGGGGTTTTTGCGATGCAAACACCAACTCTGCCTCTGTGCCCTGGGGAACGGAAGGGGGACACTGGTGGGGACGAAAAGCTACCAGGGATGAGGAAAAGCAGTTAGACGCCTTGTCCACCCCCCCGCCCAGAGGTCTAGGGAGGGTTCAGGTGGAACAGATGCTGTCCATCTCTGTTCTCCATCAAACACCGTGTCCTCATCTCAGGAGCCGGGCTACAGAGAGCCCAGCTACCAAGAAGCAGGATGGGCCACCCAGCAAGGAGGCCCACAGGCTGGTGCTTCAGGTGCCCAGGCCAAAAACGCCCACGGCACCATGCAGGATAACTTGGGATGGGCAAGAGTGTATGAGGCCAAGATTTCTCACTAGGGTACCAATGGTGCCTCCCACCATTTTGCAGGACTCTGGGATAAGATCATTGTTCACTGAACACCTTCCATGACCCAGTCCTGGACCAGGGGCTGGAGGATGAATCAGACCGTGCCCTGCCCTCTAGGACAGGAGCAGTGTCCACAGAGGGAGAGAGAACCAATGGAGTTCAGTATGGCTGGAGCAAAGGGTGTCTGTGGATGGGTCTCTACAGGACGTGGGGGTGAGGAAAGGAAGCAGAGATGTTTACAGGGCCCTGGGAAGGGATGCAGTCAGATTGGCATTGGAAAGGCTGTTCCCTGCAGTAGGGGACACAGACCTGAAGTGAAGACCTCCAGCAGGGGCGGGTGCACTAGCCTCTGAGAGGTGGCCATGGCCTAGGTCATGGGTGTTTAGGTCTTTCTGAAACAGAAGACACACAGAAAAGCCACAGGACCAGCTTTCCTCACCTGCTCTGGCAGCCTCTCCCTGGGCCAGCTCCCTGCGGCCCTGCCCTCTTGACTCCTTAGCCTTTCAGCTCTGCTCTGAGGCTCACCAGGGTCCTGTTTGCCGTCAGAAGAGATGGGCCTGATTGCCCTGCCTGGCACAGTCGTGGGGCTCCCCTTCCTCTCTCTCGCCTTCCACATCACTGCCTGGTTCTCCTCCCATGTCTCTCAGGCCTGGGGACCCTGGGCAAGGGTCTGCCCAGTCATCCCAGCACCCCGGGCAGGCAGTGGAGTCCAGGGGAGAGTGCAAAGCAGGCTCTGAAGCCTCAGAAAACTGGCTTCCCAGACCAGCTCCTACACTGATTAGCTCTAGCCTCCGTTTTCTCAGCTTCAGCCTGTTTCCCAGGGATAGCATGACTGCTCAGCTTTTGCGGGACTTAAATCCTGTAATGTGTGTGGACGGACTTAGCACCGTGCCTGGCACACGGCTGAGCTATGGCTTTGCTGATGGAGAACCTGGGGCGACAAGAGAGCAAATGACTTGCTCAAGCCGGTGGTTCTGTGGCCGCAGATGGCAGGGCCCAGCCTCACTGACGGTTTGAGTGCCCAACTGCTGGCCAGTGAGGAGCTCCACCGGCACTGGGGCCACTATGGCTAGCTGTGTCCCTTCTAGATGCAGCCACATCAGCAGAGATCAAGCAGGGCTTCTGCCTGGTGTAAAGATGGGCTGCCTGGCGAGGAGCCCTGGACAGGCAGGTCCGACTATTCCCCCAGGGCAAGGTTACTGCCCCACAAGATAGTCTGACCTGTGCCGTCCACCAGCCTGTGCTGAACCAAGCCGGCCCTCAGGAAACTTGGGTAAGCGGGCCTGATCTCGTCTAGTTTCAGAGGTGCCTTCTCTAGCTCAGTCCTCTGGCCTGGCCCAGCGCAGGTGGGGCCCCACGAGCCCAGCAGATGTCCCCAGCAGAAAAGACCTGCTAAGAGCACAAGGCCTGCCGGGTCCCCGGCAGCCCTGGTGGAATTCAAAGCCACCCGTCCAGCCATGTGACTCCTAGGGCAGAGGTGTGCTGAGTGTGCCAGCTGCCCCGTGGTGGTCCTCCACGGCCCGGGCGACCAACAGCCCCTCTTGTCTACTTTTCAGAGCAGAAGCCCTTCTGAGAGGGTTCTGGGAAGCAAGGCCGAGACTCCTGGGTTCTCATAAATCTTTTAATAACAGTAAATGAAGGAAAACATTTAACAGTAAGTCCCATGGTGAGGGTTCCTTTTCATTCAGGAATCTTAACAACAGAAACACCTATGACCAAAATTCAGAATGCTAAGTGCACAAATTAAAGACCTTTTATTTCCAAAGGGGACTGCAGAAACCATTTCAGTACAATCGTAAGGTTTTACGAAACAGAGAAAACATTACAAAACGCCCCAAGAGGTGAACAAACTGGTGGGGGTGCAGAGCACCCAGGAACCAGCTTGGCAAAAATACTCATCCTGCAGCTGCTGAGGGGGATTACAAAGACTGGTTCTAAAGGGAGCTGCTGTCGGGGCGGGTGACAGGGAGGGTCTTCCCAGGACACACCAAGCCCACCTTGGGAACGAGCAAGGACTGGGGCAAGGGGCGCGAAGGAGGAACTACCAATTTCCTGGCAGAAAGAATTACAAATCAGGCTATCTTATTCTGTCTACCACAGTAACACCAACATGAATGAAGAATTCTTTCAAGTAGAATACAAAACAGACACCGAAAGAAAGCAGGTTTCCAAAACAACAGCTTGGCTTGAAATGACTTTTCTGTTTTGTTTGTTTCGTGCCACGAGTAGCAAACCAGTGTACAAAAGTGTCACAAGAGCAACAGCAAGCGACTAGGTTTTCCTGAGCACAAGTGGCTCACTGTATATACAGAAGAGGGAAGGCTGGCTCCCTCTCACGGACCCTACCTGGCTCCCAGAGGGCGGGGCAAGGTGTGCAGTGAGGAAGCTCCTTCCCAGTCCTCTGGGGCCCTGCCAAGGAGTGTGCGAAGGCCTGTGGGACACCTCCCTTATACAGGCTCCCAATTTACTAAAACCAGCCATGGCGTCTTGTCCTGCAATGCCACACCAGCTATTCTCTGCTCACCCACCTCCCCATCTCCTCTCCCATCTCCCCTTCAGATGACTCAGGATCGGGATCAAAGGCTACAAACCCAAGGAAGTGTTTTTGGCCAAGGGAAGGAGAGGGCGGGGAGGAAGGGTCTTCCGCCAGCCTGGCCCCAACACCAGCATGTGTGGAGACGGACTGACAACCTGCGACCTGTGGGCAGCTGTGCCCACTCCACACAACACTGAACTCGCAATGAGCAAAACCAGCAAGACCCCTGATGGAGGCTGCGGCCAAAGGGATGATCTGAGAGAAAGACTTGAGCTACCGGATAGGTGAGTGCCCCAACTGCCCCACACATCCTGACTCCCCTGCCAGCAGCTTCTGTGAATGCTGAGAAGTCCCAGGAGAAAGAGAGAAGGTTGACTTAGGGAGACTGAGCCTGTGGCTTCCTCGCAGACCAACAGAGGAACATGTCATTGGGCCTCCAAGAAGAAAATGGGTCAGATCATCTTTGGTGTACAGAACCCAATACCTAGGGTAGATGAGGGGCTGCAAGCAGGTAATTCTGACCTGAGGCCACAAGTTGGCCAGCTGAACAGACTCTTCTCACCAGCCCAGATCCTTAGCCAGCATGACCTGGGAGCTGGAGGGAATACACTTTTCCCTTTCTACGGCTGTTTTAAAAGAAACTGTCCACTTCTACAGATGCTCAGACACACACAGAGTTCCCACACGCTGGCAAACGGCATATGGGAACTTGGCAAGGCTGGCTGGGGAACCTCCTTGGCACCAGCAGGAAAGCTCCAGGGAGGCGCTGGTAAGCCCAGGCCCACTGCTGCGGGGGCCATCCTGCAAGACAGGCTGCCGTGGGTCTGGCCAGGTTACCTCTCTACATGGGCTCGGCCCAAGAGTCAGGTACAGACCAGTGCAGATGCTTGCTGCTCCCCAACACCTCAATAACGGCCTGACTCTAGGGGGAGCCTAGGGACGGGGGCCCCCCTCTGGGCCTTCCCCCTATATGTTGCTGAGCCAACATGGGGCCCAGAAGCCCTGCACCTCCCTTTGCCCCAGACAGGTGCATCTGTCTCTGGCCTGGCCAAGCCAGGCATGTGGCTTCCATTTTCTCCCTTTCTTCCAAGCAGCAGCAAAGTGCCTGCCAGCATGGGGTACAGGGCTGCAGCCAGGGCAAAGGCAAGCTTTTAGAGGCATGCCAGTGCAAGGAGAGCTCGGGTTGATTGGTATCCTGCACCAGGCCACGGAGAGGAGGTAAGAGAGAGCCCTTCGCAGCGGAGGTGTCCCTCCCAGGCTGCTGGCCCCAGCTGAGGCAGAAACTCTGCATCCTGGCTGGGTACAGACCCCAGGAGTTCCTCCAGTGATCTCCTTCCAACCTATCTTTTGGTCAAGAGGCCAAGGGGCGCTGAGGCCTTGTGCATTTCCTCTTAAGCCACGCCTACATGCAGCCAGTGGGCAGGGTGAACCCAGCCACGCCAGAGGTGCCTCCTCAAGCAAGCGACCCTGGGATGAGAGGCACTAAGAAAAACTCGGCCAGATCCTCAAAGATGGCAGAAAATACAGTGTATTATGCGTCACGAGAAGCTCACAGGGAGCCAAAGCACTCCAGGTTCCCCCTCCTGCAACCTCACACCCTGGGAATTGATTGATGGCCCTGCCATGGTTGCTTTCCTGGGCCTCGCCCTTGCTAGGAAAGACTCCTCCATTCTGCTGCCTCCTGTAGGTCCACCTGTCAAAATCATGACCACTGAGCCAGTGAAACTCACTCTAGGTCTGGTACAGAAACACCTGAAATACTGAATGGGCCCAGGACAACTGGGGTGTCTAGAGTGGGAGAGGGGAGGGAGGCCCATCAGAGGAGGTCACAGAACTATTTCTTCTGTTCTTAAAAAATCTAAGTAAGAGCCAACAAGGAGTCACCAAATGCCCAGCCACTGCCTCCCTTCTTGAGGTTCATGGATGATTCAGGCTGTCTTGCAACAAAAGGTCTTCCTTTTAGAACACTTCAACCTCCACCTGTGGGGACCTGATTCCTTGGTACCTCTTTTTCAACCTAGACATAGGCTTTGGGGGTGGGCAAGGTGGGAGCCTGTGATGACCCCCACGCTAAACAACACAGTGCTGAGTCTGGCAGCAGAGATGACAGCTGGCCCTAGGGAAACAACACAGCCGGATCAGTATCATCCCAAACCCAAGATGCTGATCCTGTAAAATGGGATGAAATGGATCGACAGGAGTCCCTCCAGAAGGACCTAATGCAAGGATTCTCCAAACTCAAATATCCAAAAACAAATGAATAAACAGATAAACAAAATCCCAAAAGCCAAAAACAAACAAACAAACAAAAAACCAAAAAGAAAAAAAAAAACCCAAGTCTAGCTCATCCTTCCCTGAAGCTGCCTTTAAAAAAAGAGTAAGAAAGAGAGAAACTTCAAGGGGCACTCAAAATTAAAATGGCATCTATTATCAACATTAAACTAAAAGCAAGCATATAATTCAAATCACAGTTTTATCAAGTTACCACTTCTGTTGATTAATTTCTACGCTCACTTCTGATCAGGATATGGGTCAGTTCTCAGCTCTCACAAGCAGAATTTACCAAAAGTCCTGCTTAGTGTTGGCTGTGGACATTTCAACCTGGTTCACTTTCGGATTCACCATCCCGACAACTCTCCATCCTCCTGGGTGGAATCTAGCCCCTGGGCTGGGTAGCGCCCCCACCTCCCAGCACTGGCAGTATCCTGGATGGAGTGGCTGGTTGGTTACTTGCTTTGAGTCATGGGACACCAGTGGGAAGAATCTGGCCAGTTCTACTTTGGCCACAAGCTGGGAAATCCCTTGGCTCTCGGCTTGCCGCTGGTATAGAAACAAGGCCTCAGTCCCCTTAGGGTGGGGGCTGTGCTGGAGACAAAAGGGGACCCTAGCAGAGGTCCCTGGCAGTGGAGAAACGAAACACACCCCATCTCATCACTTCGATGCCCAAAAGACTACTGCTTGTGTTCCCTTTCTCCTCAACCGGCTGCTGGTAAAGCACCAACAAGCAGAGTGAAAGCCACTGACTACCCATGTAAGGCCACTAGGAGCAGGGAGAGAGCCAAAGGGGAGGAGGATACGTCCAGCCCTCAGCCTGACACCCCAGGTGCCGGAAGCTGTCCTGGGGGACGAGCTGGGGAAGGAAAGGTAGTGGAAGAAAGGGACAGAGAGGAGGGAAAAAGAAATACACCAAATACCCTACTGCCCTCTCCCATGATTTCATCAAGAACTGAGTGTCCTCCAAGTCAAATCAGGACTTGTTTCCTCAGGGATAAAGAAAAAAAAAGAAAGAAGAAACCCCAAAACAAAACAAAACAAAAACACACAAGCACCTTCAGTCTATTTTCTTGGCTGGAAGCCGGAGCAAATCCAGCACATATTTACACAAAGGCCCAGCCATGTATGAGAACAGGATGACCAGCTTCCCGTGGGTCATGGTCATGAGAGTCTGGTGTCCCGAGGCCCAGATGCGATACCAGGGGCCGTAGAATGGGTCTGAGATGGCCGGACACAGCATGTTGTTCAAATTCACTTCGGTGACCTGCAGGGACAAGGGAGGTAGAGTGAGCGTTCACCATCCTTAGGCTTCCTCTGGCTTCTGCCAGTTCAGCCGTGTCTACCTAGTGGGGACTAGACAAGGAGGGATTGACAAATCCCCACCTGTTCATAGTTGGGGGTTTCCTCCCCCTAGGTTTTCTGAGTGGGTCAAGGCTAGAGCCCTTTGGAGGTGATGGGGAAGGCCATCCAGCTGAAAAGCTGCTTCGTTCTGCTCAGCCTTGCCTTCTGGTTGGGCCCAGAGCCCGCTGCCGTCCCTAAGCATTTACTATGTGCCTAGTCCCCTGAGAGGTATTATGGGATAAAAGAGCAGTCAGCAGCAAGGTCCCTGCCTCTGTGTAACTAGTGAACAGTCAGGATGGAGTGATCGGTCTACCACATCTGACCTCAAAGCAGACGGTGCTCACCAGGTCTTCCCCACCGTGAGATCCGAGGCATGTACGGAATAGGGACTGAGTCCTCAGAGAAGATTTCACAAGGGAAGTGACACCTGAATGGACTTATGAAGGATGGATGGGGGTCATGAAAAGGAATGGAGCGAACAGAGCCTTCTTTGTAGGAGGCGCAGCCTGAGCCAGGCCCAGAGGTGAGACTGAGGATGGCATGTATGGTGACATGAGGACACTGACTCCTCTGAGATCAAGGAGTCCCTATGGAGAGCAGGAGTGATGGTGAGGGCGTGAAGGTCATACTGCTTCCTCCCTAGAGCACAGGAAGCATTCACGCTGTTGACCAGGAGCTCCAACTCCCTCCCAGGCCAGTCTGAGCAGAGCAACATGCCAGGTCAGGGAAGAGAAAACGACTACTTCTCCAAAGGCGCTGCTGACATCAGTTACACGCCCGAGTCCGGCCAGGTCCCGTGAGGCTCCACACGGCTAGTGCTCCAGGAATGCCGCTCGCACACCAACCCAGACGTGCCACTCCCGCCCGAGGACGGCCACGGTCCCACCTTCCAAAGCCCTTCAAGCCCGTTCACACTAAAGACAAGTCCTCACCACCTCTCAGGGAGGCGGGGGGTTTTCTACCGTGTCACAGCGGGGCAGAGAGCTCTCTGTCCTCAAGGATGAGGTGACTCACCCAGATCAGTGGCAAAGCCAGGACTTGAACCTGGGTCTCCCGAACAGCTCCTGCTACTCCCTTTGCCACCAAGAGACACACCCATGCACTCAGCAATCTCGGGCTCTGGATAACTCGACTACTGAGTCCAGCCATCAACCACACTCCAGGCAGGTATGAACTTCCCAGAATGTCATGGGGTCCCCGACACCACACTTACATCGGCCACACAACTCAGGGCCTGGCAGTAGACCCAGAAAGGACCCAAGGTCAGAAGCCTCCCCCCAGGCCCAGGGCCAGGGTTAGGATCCTGCCTCCCCGTGGGGTCCACAGCAAACTGCTTTCCCAGGCAGCTCACTATTTCCGATCCAAGTGGCCACGAGGGAAGGGCCTCCTTGCCTCCCCAGGGATGAAAGAAACAGTCATTACTGGAGGATTCAGAAAACTCTCTGGAGAGGCCAAGGCTGTGGATCGTAAATCAGCAACCCAGACACAACAATCCGACAGCCTGGCCTTTGGCATCTTGTATTTTCAAAACAAAACGATACACCAGCGCCAACCAGGATTATCAAGATTTATGAAGAACTCCAAACAGAGGGGATAGAAGGGGATAGAACCAAACTTACCAGGCCCAGGATCTGCAAGATGCTGAAGTGATAAAAGAACATGAGGCCAGTTGAAAGAAGGGCCCACCGGAAACTGCTGAGGGGCTCCGGGGTATAAGCACCTGGAGGAAAAAGGGAGACGATGAGACAGCAGGGTTGGTGACCCACTTCTCCCTTGCCCCGCGAGGGTGCAGGTGCTGAGGCCACAGGTGCCGCCTGCTAATCACCCGCTTCTGCTGCCCCGCCACGGTGGCTCAAAGAGACAGTCGTGCTGATTAGCTGGGTACTCCTATACCCCTTCCCAGCCTCTGCTCTGCCATGTAATGCTGGGGCCATTACAAAGACAGGATGTTTTTACACTGTTATTGTAAATGTAACACAGTTGGCCCCCTGCATCAGTGGGTCTCACGTGCCCAGATTCAACCAACCACACTGGTGCTTGGTTGGTTGAATCTGCGGATGCAAAACCCATGGATTGAATGGCCGACTATACGGCACTAGAGCATCTGTGGATTTTGGTATCTGCAAGGGTCCTGGAACAGGTCTGACCTGAGGGGTCAGATACTGCGGGACACGACTGTACATGCCTACTAAAGGAAATCTAGAAAATGTTAAAAAGTAGAAATGAGATGGAAAACAAGACGAACACCCCCACCAGCACTCTACTAGCTGAATGTGACCACTGCTAATACGTGGGTGTCTCTCCTTGGCTGCTTTCCCTAGGCCTTAGGAGTTTCTCTCCTTTCTCCCTTTGATTGCTAACTGGAATCTTACTGTAGGCATAACTGTGTATCCTTCGTTTCCACACTTACATTTCCTCATGTTTCCAAAGAGAAAGGTCACTGAGGAAGCATGGCGTGGGGGCTGAGAACGTTAACTCTGATTGCAGACAGATTTGGTTTCACACCTGGATTCTACCACTTACTGGCTGTGTGACCCTGGAAAAGTTGTTTCAACTCCCTGAACCTCAGTTTACTTGTCTGTAAAATGGGGCTACTTCTTAGAGTTGTTGTGAGGAGTAAAGGAAAGAATATACTAAGAGCTCTTAGTACGCGATCTGGTACAAAGTGTTCACTGTGTGCCAGGTACTGTCATTACCACATCATTATTAATATTTAAACAACTAAAGAATGTGCTATATTCAATTGTTGTGCCACTTCCCAACCGTGAGACAACTCTCTCCCCCTGGAACAAGAATGACATATTTTCCCTTGATTGTCACTCAGAACTACCATCCCAGGAGGCCTGGATGTATTCTAGACCTTGCAGAGACAGGATGCTGTGGGAGATTGTGTCCTATAATGGGGGTGCTCCAGAACGAAAGGAACCTCCACCCCAGACAAGCAGGTGGCAACATAACATCTTGGAGTAGGATTTTCCCAAGTCAGTCTTTTGCCAGTTCATCCATTCATTCACCAGTTACTCCTAGGTACCTATTATATTCTGAGCCCTGGGCCATGCTTTAGGGACAGGGACATAAAGAAGACAGGCTCCCTGTAGCCTCAGAACCACAACTGGTGGGGAAGGCAGACAAGTCAGGCAACAATGAGAACCCCGTATGATGGTCACAATGACCGAGGTCTGCACCACATAAATTTGGGAGGACAGAACTCAGCTTGGGGAAGGGGGTGGGGTGGGGATAAGGACCGCTTCTTGGTGGAGGGGGCACAGAGCAGAGTGAAGGACAAACGCCACTAAAAGAGGGACCTAAGCATTCCAGAGCAGCAACCTACACCAAGGCAGACAGCCGTGGGAGCAAGGCAATTCAGAGAACTATGGGAAAGAGTCGGGAGTACAGGGGACAGGGTGACGAGGTAGTGAGCAGGAGTAAGACTCAGAGGTTGGTAGCACTGGTCCACTCCAAGCTAGGCCACGTAGGGCCTCTGGAGCCACACTGAGGGCTTTGGGCTTCATCTCGCGCTGTGGGGTCATGACCTTGAACGCCTCAAGTCTCAGGCAGGTAACTGGGAGCAGGAGAGGGACCAAGGACTATGAGGCATAAGGGATGCAGGAGACTGGCCAACTGGAAAGCCCAAGCCCCTTCTTAAGAGGGCAGCTACCACTCCGCTTCACTCCATCACTGCCCGATGGGGACGTGGGCCCAGCATTGCCAGTGTTTTCACTTTTGCAAGAGAAGCCAGAAGTAGGAACTTTCATATGGAATTTCCTGATTTTTAAATGTTGGCAAATAGTTCAAAATGTTTTAAAAATGCTCAATGGATCAAACAAAACATGTCTTCTTGGAAGGATTTCAGTCCATGGGTGGCCAGCTTTGAGCTCTGCTGCAGAGCCGCACAAAGCAGCAGAAGGTCTGAAGTAGGAGCGATAGGATCGGATGTGGGCGGGGGAGGGGCTGGGGCAGACAGCGTCCAGGCGCGGAGGCGGGCAGACCCTGCAGGAAGAAGGAGGAGAGGATAAGTGGCTTTGAAGATCAGAGCAGTGGGGCTGGAGGAGAGTGGATGGAAAAATGACCAGGATGTGAATGTTGGGAAGGGAGGATAAGGAAAGATCCAGGAAGACCCCCCAGGGTTCCAGCTGGGCCATCACTGCGTTGATGGTGCCATTTATTGCAATGGAGAAGAGAGGAAAAAGCAGATTTGGGACAGAAGGTAGAGAAATGAGGTCGATTTTAGACATGTTGAAATCAATGTGTCTGTGAATTACCCAAATGGAAGTGTCTCTTAGGTGGCCGGATACACTCTGGGAAATACAGCATGACAGGTGACAGTGTGGGCACTGAGCCAGGCAGACACAGGTTTGTAAATCCTGGCTCTTGTCACTTATCGACTTCAGGGCCTTGGGCAAGCCTTAGTTATCTCCTGAACTCAGTGTCACTCATCTACAAAATGGGGTACCGCTGCCTACTTCACAAGGTTGCCAAGTAGATAAGATCATTCAAGTCATGATTGTAATGTCACACCTGGGACTTAACACATGCTGATTATTTTCATTAGTACATAAATCACAAAGTCAGTGAAAAGGATGGGGCTGAACATCCAGATGTAGGTGTCATAGCGCAGAACAGGACCCGAAGCCACAGGAGCACATGGAGACCGAGTGAGCAGAACACGGCGGGGCGAGTGCAGAGGGGAGGAGAGGAGAGAGATGGGGTGACTGAAGCCCGCCGGCTCTTCTTGGGGAGAGGCCAGGCTTGCTATGGAACAAGAGGCAGGCTCACAGTACATCAGGGTTAGAAGGCCCTTGGTGGGTACTGGACTCATCCCTCCATTTTGTAGATGGACAAACCGAGGCTGGGAGATGGGCAGCACTGAAGCTGAAGTCCCAACAGCAGAGCCCCGGGCTCTCGGACGTTGACAAGGGACTCACTGATCAACGTCCTCATTGCCACTTGTCCAGACCTCCATCACACCAAGTTGTACCATCTCTTTCCTTGTCTGTCCACCTGTCTAGATGAGCGTCTTGGGGTAGAGGACCGAGCGGGATTCATCTGTTTTCCTAGCATCTAGACAGCGCTGGGCAGGCACTGACACTGTGCACTTTCCTGTCTGCTGAATGAGGGGGAACTGCGCACCATGTTGTCACCCTGGCTGCAAGGGACATTATGGGGGAAGAGGGAACCTGGAGGACCAACATGTACTTAGAGCCCTGAGCTGGTTTCCCCAGGTGTCCCATCCCTCCAGCCTCTGCTTGGCTCCCCGCGGTAGCAGCTGGGCAGCAGTGACAGGGCCTGGTGGTGCCTGCAGGGAAAGGACGGGAGGGGAAGTGTGTTCAGCTGGGCTTCAGCAACCCTGCCTTGCTCTAAAGCCCCTGACCCTTTCCCACACTGTGATATGGGGGAAAGGAATGCTCAGACACTGGCTTGGACACTGCCAGGGGTCACGTTTCTCAGCACTCTCACTGCCTGGAGTCCAAACCCCAGCTTCAGTTCCATTCATTCTGTGTTGCATCATCTGTCTCACATAAGACTATCAGTTCTCTGAGGGAGGGGCCATTTCTGAATCACCTCCTCACCTCCAGCCCCTGGCACGCAGCAGGTACTCAAATGATTAACGCTGCCTGGGAAACAAGTGGCACAGACTTTCTGGAGCATCTGTAAGACTCTAAATCTTTGGCTCAACAATGCTCCTTTGAGGACTACCTGCGAATGCCTCAAACATACAACAAACAGCCCTTATTTGCACAAAGATACTCACACCTGCACCACCTGTAACATTGGAACACTGGAAACAAACCAACTGGGGAGACAAGTAAACTCAGGTACCTCAATATTATGCAATAGTCTGCTGCCATTCAAATCACAGCCAGACCAGCTACATACCTGTGTGCAAAGTCCCTTGTGCACAATGGCAAGTGTAAGTGACAGAACACCAAACGGTCCGTCGAAGATAGCTTAGTGGTTTAAAACAAAGGGCTTGGGGTCTTTGACAGCCTTGGGTTTGAATCCTGCCTCTGCCACTGCCTACAGGGGTGACCTGGGCCAAAGCGCTGTGCTGACCCTCTAAGCCTGTTTTCCTGCAGGTAGACTGGAGGGAGCAACGTATCTCTTGGGGCTGCCGAGTGAAAGAAGAGATATAAAAAAGTAAATACAGCAGCTAGCCTGGCACACAGATGGCGGCTATTTTTATCATGGCAACCACAGCCACCCCAAATCTCACAAAAGCCTGCAAGAAGACGGGGAATCTTGTAAAGAGGTGATTTTTTTTCTTCGAAGGGGAACTATCACTGTGATTTCCTCTGCCTTTTCACTGCTCTTGGTACTTTTCATTGGAAAGGTGATCAAATATTCAATTTCTCTGAAAAATAAGGGGGGGGGGTAAAAAAAAAAAGAAAGCACCATGTGGATAGATGAACCAGTCTACCTAGATGTATGCAAATTGTATGCAAGTGCACATCACTCTTTTTTTTTATATACCTGGATGTGGCCCTTGGGATAATCTCAGTGAAAAACCAGTTTTCTTTTAAAGGAAAATAGAAACTTAAGCACTTTCAGAAAAATTAAACACATAAAACTTTTTTTTTTTTTAACTTTAAGAAAAAAATAAATGTGACATTTTCTGCCAGTATCTTCTATCTCAGGAGGATAGAAGCTTTTCAGCTCTAAAGGTAGGGGGAAACCGAGATAATAGCTTTTTCTGAAATCAATTTTTGCCACAAGGAAGCTCACAAAGCTGGGAGAGAAGTCAATTGCACCACCAGCAACCAAGACCTATCCCCAGGGGCCTCTCCCAAGGGCCCTTTCTTGCATCCTCTAATCCCACCCAGGTAGGACTTACACCAAGGAGCTGAGACTGAGCAGGGTGGCATCTTATTCTCTAATCCTTTTCCCACTCCCTTCAACTCATTCACTTCTGCATGTGATCCATTCAGTCCACACTGACGAGGTGCACACTGGGTGCCAGATTCCATGCTAGGAAGTGGGGATATGGAGGCAAAGACGGACCCTGCCCTTCAGAAGTCCCCTGTAGCTGACATGTGAGCAATGAGATGATGGAATAAGGGAAGCACGCTAAGTCATGGGGATGCCAAGGAAGGGAAGCTGGAGAAGATGACACCTGGGATGAGGTTTGATGAAAAGGGAGGAGATGGGGAAGGAGCTTAAAGGTAGGAAAGGATGTGCTGGGCAGTACAGTCTAAGAAGAGGTGTGGAGGCATGAAACAGCATGCCATTTGCATGTAATCCCAAGCAGGTCTGTGCTACTGGAGCATCAAGTGGGAGGGGACATGTGTCAAGAGAGGAAGCCAGAGAGACAGGCAGGTGGGGTCAGGTCATGAAGAGCCTTGTCTGCCGTGCCTGGAACTCGGCCTTTAGCTGATACAGAGCGAGAAGCCTTTGAGAGGTTTGAAACAGGAGAGTGCAAGGTCGGATATATGTTTCAGCTAGCTGGGCTGCTTTGGTGGTGGTGTGGATGGTGGATGGGAGAAGGACAAGGCTGAAGACCAATTCAGATGCTGCTGCAGAGATCGATGACTTGGCAATTCATCTGACATGAAGCAGGCATCAAGGGGGACTCCCAGCCAGGTCTACGACTTCAGTAACTGAGACGAGTTGAGTCAAGGGAGAGAGGAGTTCAAGTTGGGGGCACGCTGACACTGAATGCCTGGGCAGACTTCTCCGATCGGCTGGGGATGTTCAGGTCTAGCGTTCAGGAGAGAGAGATGTCCCAGAAACAGAGCTTGGGGTCTGGATAAGATCGACAAGGAAGGGCCCACAGAATGAGATTAAATGACCAGTGACAGGTCCTGGAAAACAGCAGTTGCCAGGAGAGAGGTGACCCACGAGCAGACAGGACTGAATGCAAGATGAAAGACTGCCATGAGCCACACATGGCAATTTACATTTAAACAAAATTAAAATGAAATACAATTAGAAATGTGGCTCCTCAGTAGCACAAGTCACATTTCGAGTGCTGGATAACCACATGTGTCTAGTGACTATCATACTAGACAGTGCTGAGACAGAACATCCCATCATCACAGAAAATTCCACTGGGAACACACTTCTCCATAGACGCAAACACTTCCACTGGGTTTGGCAACACGCTAGTCACTGGTCGTCGTGGCTATGGCAGTTTCAGGAAAGTAGTGATGCAGGAGCTGGATGTAAAAGATGAGGAAAAGCTTCCCAGGTGCACAAGGCAAGAAAGGGAATTCCAGGAAAAGGGAACAGGATTTAGAAAGTCACAGAAATCATGAGCCAAATTCCCAATATTTCAGTCACTTCTGTGAATGTCCTCGCCATCCTTTTGCTCTTACCCGACCTACGTCTCCCCACAGGGAGCCTCCTTCATCTCTAGCCCTCCAGTCACTGGTTTTTCTCCTTTGGCCCGTGCAGATAGAGTAGGTAACTTCTTTCTTTGCTTTGCTCTTTCCAGACCACTGGCCTTCCTTTCTCCTTAAAACCCTACGACCACCACACTGTCCCACCCGCTAGACTTTCCCTTTACAACTTTCTTCAGACATATGGGTCACGGCCCTTAATATTCCTTGAGGTTATGAGTACCTAGGTCAGTACCCTCCTCTCCAAAACCACTCCTGTCATCTCTCTCTCTAATTTCAACATATGTCTACAGTGAAGCCTCCAGCACCCTGGACTCTCAGTTCCCTGGCCTCCTTTCCTCAGTGATCTTGTCCCCATCTCGCCTCGGCCACTCATTCTCATGGTCTTGCCTGAGATCTACTTATGAGTACCTGCAGCCTCTCATGAAGTCCAGCTTCTCTCTCTCCAGTTCACCCCCTCTAACCCTGACCCCAGCACTTTTTTGACCCCAATACAATCTGTGATCCATCGGTTCTACCGTCTTTTTTGCTGTCCCTCACAGCTCCCACTTCCCTCCTTAAACTCCATGGCCCATCACTCTCATCGTCCCTGGCATCCACCTTTGACTTCAGGGCCCCTCCCACTGTCATACTCATCTGGGAAAACCCCTGCTCTGGTCAACTCCTAACGCCCTCCCCCACCTCGCTGGCACCCACACAGCTGAACGTGGCGGGAGGACAACAGTGCTGCCTGTTCTCACTTCAGACTCATGATGGCAAACCTCAGGTGCGTCTTTCCTGGTGCGAGGCAATCCTATACTGCATTTCCCAGGTCCCTTCACTCTTTCAGGCCACAATTTAATATTTTCTCCTCTCTTCTCAGATCTTCAATACTTCTATCCCAGCCTCACTCTGAGATGGATGACCTCGATTCCTATTTCACTGAGAAAAAAAGGAACCAGACAAAAACTTCCAGAAGCTCTCCTGATCACATCTGACTGCTTCTCTGCAGCAGTGCCCACCATGCTCGGCCTTCACCCTGTTACCATGGCTGAGCTGCCCAGGACCCCAGCAGAGGCAGCCCTTCCCTTTCAGATCCAAATCCCATCCCCTCTCATCTATTCAGTATCACTCCAGCAACTGTCTCCTCTTTCCCCTCCATCAACAATTTCTGCTTCTCTACTGGATTGTTCCCATTAGCATATAAACATCCTCTAACAGCTCCCATTCAAAAACAAACGCATACTTGACCTCACTTCCCCCACTGCAACCACCTCATTCCTGAGCTCATCTTTACCGAAGGACTCCTTGAAAGAATTGTTTATATGGTAGCTACTGGTCATATGTGGCTATTGAACACTTGAGATGTGGCTAGTTTGAATTGAGATGCACAATTAGGATAAAATACACACTGGATTTCAAAGGTTATAAAATATCCTGGTAATAATTTTATATTGGAATGATAACATTTTGAATATAGTGGGTTAAATAACATGTAAGATACATGATTGAAAATCCTCACCTGTTTTCTTTTACATTGTTTTAGTACTAGAACATTTGAAATTACATGTGGCCAATGTAGGTTTATGGGACAGCACTCATCTGTACTTCCCAGTCGACAATTCCTCTCTTCCTAGTTTCTCTTAAACCGCTCTAATCAGGCTTCTGCTCCTACCTCCCAACCCCTCACTCCACCAAGAGTCCCTATCAAGGTCACAGATCACCTTTTCATTGCTCAATCCAATGGCCAATTCTCAGGCCTCATCATGGCATTTACACTTTCTTTCTTGAAACATTCTTCACTTGGCTTCTGGAATGCTGCTCTCTCAGTCCTCCTTCTACCTCATAGCCTGCTTCTTCTCAGTCTCCTTTACTGATTTCTCATCTCCTTGATCTCTAAATGATGGAGAGGACCAGGCTGCAGAACTCTTCTCTATATACTTCGATTCCCTAGTTGACTTCAACCAATCTCATGGTTTTAACACAATCTACCAGCTGATGACTCCAACATTTCTGTCTCAGCCTGGACCTCTGTCTTGAACTCCAGGCTCACATAGCTCACAATCTACTCAACATCTGCACTTGGATATCTTAGCGGACATCTTATTCTTAAACCCAGCTTTTGATGGTGGCTCCTATGGTAGATCGTTATAGTACTGGCTCCCAGTGAATCATATCCTCCCAGGATCCATACCCTTATGTCTTCTTCTCCCACCCTGATTTGGCCATGTGGCCCATCTGGCTCAGCCATGCAACTTGCTTTGGTCAATGGGACTTCATCAAAAAGATGGAGAGGTTTGATAAGCTCTCATGCAGTGGGACTCGGCCTCTTGGAATGCTGCTCTGAGACCCCCTACCATGCCATGAAAGGCCTTATGAACAGAGGCCCAGCCAGCCCAGCTGTCCCAGTTGAACCCAGGCAGGACCAGTAGAAAAATGTCTTAGTCAGCTTGGGCAGCTGTAACAAAATACCATAAGATTAAACAACAGAAAATTATTTCTCACAGTACTGGAGGCTGTAAAGTCCACGATCAAGCACCAGCAGACTTGGTATCTGGTGAGAACCCACTTCCTTGTTCATAGACAGCCATCTTTTTGCTGTGTTCTCATATGTTCTCTAGGGAACTCTCTGGCCTCTTTGTATAAGGGCACTAATCCCATTCATGAAGGTCCCACCCCCATCCAACCCTAATTACCTCCCAAAGGCCCCACCTCCAAACATCATCACACTAGGGGGTAGGACTTCAACATGTGAATTTGAGGGGAGGACACAAATATTCAGTCCACAATGAAAAATGACCCAGTTAACCTACACAACTGTGAAAAATAAGTCATCATTTTAAACTACTAAGTTCTGGGGATGTTTGTTACATAACAACAGATAACTAAAAGAGCACTTCCTCCCCCAACCCTCCAAAAAAGCAATAAACAAGCACAAAACCCCTTCTCTTAGTTTTCCTTATCTCAATAAATGGTAATTCATTTAAGTTACTCAGGCCAAAAACCTTAGAGTCATCCTTGACCATCCTCTGCCCCCACCCCACATCCCACATCCCACATCTGACCCATCAGCAAATCCTGTTGGCTGTACCCTCAGCATATATCCAGAATCCAATGACTTTCCTCTGCCTCTACAGCTAGTAACGTAGGCCAAGTCACTAGGATCTCCTTCCTCTTTTATTACAAACATCACTTATAGGTCTCTCTACTTCTATCCCCTACAGTCTAATTTCAGCATAGCAACTGGGTGGGTGATCCCTTGAAAAATTAACTCAGATCATGTGAGTTTTCTGCTCAAAACCCTCCAATGGCCTCCCACCTCCCTAAGAAAATGTCAAACCCTTACAATGATCTATGCAGCCCTATATATGATCTGCCCCTCACCTACACCACCCCTCTGACCTCATCTCCTACCACTTTCCCCTTCCTTCACATAGCTCTAGACATGCTGACCTACTTGCTGTTGCTGGAATATTCTAGAAACCCTCCTGTCTCAGGGCCTTTACACTTGTTATTTCTTCTGCTTGGCATATTCTTCCCCCAGATATTCAGAAGCCTGCAAGCCTTTGCTCAAATGTCACCCTCCCAGTGAGGCCTTCCTTTACTCTCTCTCCACTCATTCAGCAGTGCTGTAGCCCCTACCCTGCTTTATCCCTCCCTCTATACACTGAACATCATCTGACTAACTATATATTCTACGAATGTCTTCACTGTCTCTTCCTACAAAAGCAAGAACCTGTATCCACTTGACTCCCTGCTTTATCCCCAGTAAGTGCCCGACACAAAGCAAGGGGTTCAATAAATGCTTGCTGAAAGAATGAAGTGAGCAGCTTAGTATGTTTGAGAACTTTACACAGTTCACTGTCAATGGACTATCAAGTGGGAAAGGGGGATAAACAGATGAGGGCCAGCTCTTTAAGAATTCTGTTTGCTACATTAGATTATTTTGGACTTTACGAAATCACCTGAGATGATGGGTGGGTTCTGAGGCAGGAGGTCTGGGGTGGAAGCCAGAGAGCCTGCATTTCTAACTAGCTCCCAGGTGCTGCCAGTCCTCAGACCATGCTGTACTTAGCAAGGGACAGAGCTCGCCATCGGGCTGCTGATCAAAATAGGGCGAGACTAGAGGTAGGGAGACCAGTGTTGAGGCTGTTGAAATAGAGCAAGTCAGGGATAATCCGATCTGAACTAAAGAAAGTAGGAGTATGAACGAGCTTGAAAAATGATCAGGAGGTCCTACTGACAGGATCTGGTCACTGACTGGATGAGGGGAAAAAGAGTCAAGGGCCATTGGTTATCTTCAGATTTCTGGCCTGGGTCATGAGTGAGTGTTGGTACCACCCCACAGGATAGGGAACATCTGTGAAGGTGTAGGTTTGGGGACAGAGAAGAGTATGACAAGTCTAAGTTTCCGACAATGCCATCTAATCTTGGGTGCCCTCTAAATGAGACACCTTCATTTCTAGCATCTGCTAGCCTTAGTTACCCAGCAGATAGATCTCTGCGTGGTGCAACCTCAAGATAATCGTGGATGTGTGATTCCCATTCTTGGCCACTGAGTGCAGCAGACCCAAGTCAGCTTTCCCTTCGTCCAGGCACTGGATCAAATGAGCTGTACCCCTAAGCTGTTTCATAGACAAGGAAGTGGAGGCTGTCCTGAGTTGTGTGCCCACATGGAAGGTCCACCTTGTTGACCTTCTATCCTGAGGGGCTGGAGAGCCCACTCAGTCCAGGCTTCACTCTCAAATCCAGCAGGCAGACCTGGCCTAGCAGAACAAGCACTGGAGTCCAAAGACCCAAGTCCCGGCCTCTACTCGTCCCAAGTTGCTCTGTGACCACTTACATGGATCAAAACCCCTCTAAGCGTCAGAGTCCTACTGCCAGGGAATTACTAGCCTACTCTACTCGGCAGAAGCACTGTAGGATCAGAAAAGCTAAAGGAACCCGGAGATACTCTAGAGAAAAGTGCTACTGAAGCATAACCCCCACTGTGCCTCACACGTTATGCAGTTAGTATTTGCTGGGTCTCTGTGGGGCTTTCAGCAAGGGGGAGCCAGCTCTTAGATCATTTGAGGCAATGAGCCTGAACCTTCAGTCTGTATCACAATCCCCTGGAGGGCTTGTTAAGAGGCAGCTTGCTGGGCCCCATCCCAGAGTTTCTGATTCAGTAGGTCTGGGGAAGGGCCTGGACTCGGGGATCTGAGAATTTGCATTTCTAACAGGTTCCCTGTTAGGCTGCTACTGCCAGTCCAGGGTCCACACGCTGAGAAACCCTGTCCTAGAAAACCCATGGAAAATGCCGATATCTGGGCCCTGCTCAGAGACTCAAATCCAGGAGATCTGGGTGGGCTCTGGAATTTCCATCTTAGTAACAAGAACCTCAGGTGATTCTAATCAACCATTTAAAAAAAAAAAAGTTGGTTCCAGGGATTGAACCCAGGACCTTATGCATGCTAAGCAAGCGCTCTACCACTGAGCTGTTACCCACCCACCCCCCCTCAGGTGTTTCTGAGGCTAGGTCCTTCAGCCCTAGGGGGCGTCCTGGAAGAGGTACCAAAAGGTCTGGGGAAAGCTACCAGTAGAGGGGCCCCAGTCTGGCCAGGTGTGAGGAGCAGTGTCTGCTGAAAGCTGATAAAACTGAGGCAGGAAATGCCTGATTTAATCCCCTCTCCACAAATCACTCCTGAGCCCCAAATACTTCCTCTTCAGCTCGGAAAACCTCACGGTCTTCAGAAACTCACATACCCACCCTCCCGCACAAGTTTCAGCCCTGAGCCAATTTTTCAAATTCTCCAGCTCTTCCTGCACCCACTCACCCCTCAGGAGCCTTCAGAATCTACCTCTCCTTTACCCTGCCCCTCGCCTGATGAGCAAAGTAGAACTGGGAAACCAGTGAAAGAACTTTCTTGGCATCCTAATGCTAGTTAGACAGGAGGGGCAATGCGCTAGCCTGAGTTGGGGGAGAAACAGGTGGCACAACCTGGAACTGAGGTCGGTATTGAAGACAGCTTTCAAGCCTTCATGGAACAAAGTGCTCTTGCTTTAACTGTCCTAGAACCAACCTAGCACAGGGGCTGTATCCCAAACTTCATCCCCCAGGAGAGAAGCTTACAGCCCACTCAAGAGAAGTGGCTTGCCCAGGTCAAACAACATTGGGGTTCTTATCCCCCAGTTCCCTGAAATGTCCCCGAAGGACATATGATTTGTCTGCACTTCAACAACAACCTGCTCACCCCATGGCAAGCCTGAGTCCACTGTTCCCCAAGTCTGAAACCAGAGCGCCCTCTAGTGAGACAGAAAGGGATTTGCAAGCAGGTTGGAGGAAGGACTTCTTACCTTCCTCACACTAGGCAGGGACCCCTCTGGAAACACAACACTGATGAATCCCTTCTCGGAACAAATGTTTTAAACCCATAAAATTAAAGGCAAAGGGTTACAAAAGAAGGCAATGACAATAACACACGGTTATCAAAATGTTTAAACAGATTTGTAACGTAGTATTTATGTGTTTCTCTACTAATGTGTTTAATAATAAGATCTAGCAACCACCATCATTTCAAAGCAGTGATGATCATAAACAGTGTTCCAAGCTGTCTGCAATGACTGTAACGTGATAGGAAGCCATCTGCGATTGCTATTGACAACAAAGCTGCCGGTATGGCTAATACCTACATTCATGTGCTGCGTTTCTGCTGGAGGTTAGTGAAAACAAAGATGTGATTATTTTTCTCATCCCAGTTAATGGGCCCTTTAGTTCCTAGTTGCGGACCCCAGGTTAAGAAACTCTGCTTAAATAAAAATGGCCACAATGAACCAACCAAAAAAACACACAAAACAAAACAAAACCTGGGAAAAGAGAAACGGGAATTTCCGGAGAGGGGGATTTGCGCCACCAGCCCTTCAGGTCCTCAAGCTGGCTTCTGTCCAACGCATGGAAACCCACGATGGAGGCCCCACCAACAAATGCGCCTAGACCTGCTGCCCCTACACAGAATGACCCTTCCACCTCCTCACCCTAAGGAGACTCGGCTCTCCTCTGAGGACACTGCTTCTCCCTTTGGCTGCTCTGAACAGAGGCTGTTCTTTCTGATCCCTCTAGTCTCACAGCAAGCTTTTTTTTTGGGGGGGGGGTACAAGGGGGGTTGGAGATTCCTCTAGTCCCCCATTATTGCTTCTAGATGTTTACTCTTTTCTTTTCTCCTCCTTTCAAGCTTCAGCCCCTCTTCCTCATCACTGTTACCTGCTGTCCTCCAGGTCACGATCAGATTCATCCCAGGTCAGTCTCCCTCGGTTCACAGCCTTCCGTTCCCACACTAGGCCTTTGGCTGCCAGCATTTTGGGTGATTTCAACAGCCACGCAGGTGCCATTTTCAACATCCTAACCTCACAGCCTCTTGAACTTCCTCAACGCTGCCCACCTGCACCTCTACTCCACCCTGTTCCCCACAACCAGCTTTGGTCAGCACTGCCAACTGCCCCGCCTCAGGCAGTATCCTCTGACCACAACCTCCCAGAGTTTCAGCTCTCATATCCTCATTTCTACCATGCACCTGCCCACGGACTTCCTTGTGACCGCTGAGCCTTCTGGTGGCCCTTTCCTCCCCTTATGGATTTCCTCCTTGTTCATCAGCTCTCTCCAAGCTGAGCCTCCCTCCACACCAGCTTGGGCCCCATGACCCATCACCTGAACTCTTGTACTATGGCCGGCAACTCCCTGGTGGGCTGAGGGCACCCTTCACCTCTCCCGTCCCCACTGCTTTGAATACATTAACGTACATACATAATTAGTGCTCATTACAACTCTCTGAGGAAGAACAGTTGACCCTTAAACAACATGGGTTTGAACTCTGCGGATCCGCTTAAACGTGATTTCTTCTTCAATAAATATATATATATGCTCTGCAAATGTATTTTCTCTTCCTTGATGATTTTCTTAATAATCTTTTCCTCTAGTTTACTTTATTGTAAGAATACACTATATGATACATATACATATTACATACAAACGTGTTAATCGACTGTTTATGTTGTCGGTAAGGTGCCAGTCAACAGTAGGCTATTAGTAGTTAAGTTTGGAGGAGTCAAAGTTATACACAGATTTTTGACAGGGTCATCACCCCTAACCTCTGTGATGTTCAAGAGTCAACTGTATTCTTATATTACAATTGAGGAGACTGAAGCCCAGAGAAGTTAAGGAACTTAGCCAAGGTCACACAGCCACAAAGCACCAGAACCAAGATCTGAAACCAGGCAGTCTAGCTTCACAGCGGGCAGCACGCTCTTTTCATTGTGCACGTCTCAGAACAACCTGCCTCTTTGGGCAGCCAGGCCTGTTCACCTTCCTCTCTCTGCTAGCTTCTCAGTCCCTTTGACTGGGTGGAAAGTAAGTTCAGGCCCGCTCTACAGATCTGGCCACCTTAGGTTCTCAGGGACTGGCTCAGGAAGCTCACCTAGGTGTCAAGACCAAAGCTGCAAGCTCGAGGGCAGCCCCACCCGTATCAGAGGCCCTTGGTGCCTGGTCAGCAAATATGAAAGCGCCACAGTTTCCCACTCCTATTGTTCCCTGGGTGACCTGCCCTTGGTCAGAAACCTGAAAGCAGGAAGGGGTGACTGGCACGTGATGACCAAAACTCTGTCCTGAACTCTGAATATCCCTTGCTTTCTGGATCTTCAACACCACTGAACCTACTTACAAAGCCCTAACCTTGGATGGATCCCTCAAGCCAGATGTTCTGCTCCTCCACTCAGGCTGCTGAGTGCTCCTGGAGAAAACGGGGTCCCCCGACAGAAGAGTACTGGAAAAATGCAAGGAAATCTGTTTCAGGAGGGTCCCCTCAGTGCTAGTCACCAACCAGAAGGTTGAAGAAAGAGTGTCCAACAGAGTAGCTACTAAAGCCCTGCAGCTATTTCAATTGCAATTCAAGTTCATTCACTGTGAATCAAATCTGAAATTCCCTCAGCCTGGTCCTCCAGCCGCACTGGCCACACGTCATCTGCTCAGGAGCCACGTGGACAGAGCGCATATAGACTCTCTCCCCAGAGCGTATCCCATTGGACGGCACTGAAACAGTCTGGACTTTTCTCCTTCTCTCATCTCACGCAGCACTTCCTCCTCTTGTCATTACCATCCTCAGCCTGCCACCAACCCCTTTCATTCTCAGGGGTTGTCACCACCTCGTGAGTCACCTGCTCCCCTTTCTCCCAGCACCTTCAATGTTCCCCCAGCACCTGAGCTGAGCATGCCCCGCCTAGGGCGGAGAGGGGAGGAGAGGAGGGGAAAGCAGGAGAGAGAAACCCCTCCCCTGGCTCTGCAAGGCCCTTTACCCCTCCTATCTTACAGCCCTTAACTTCTTCCTCCCCAATTCTCCAATGGTTGCACTTTCTTGGAACTCTCTGAAAATGTGTCACTCTTGATTGCCAGTCCTTTGATAACAGTTTCTATTGCCTGAGCTTCCAGGACAACCAGCCATGTCTCCTGTTGCTCTGACCATTCCTGCAATCTCCTTACACTTTTCTTCCTCCATCTACTTTACAAAGGTTCAAGTCCCCCCAGGCTTTTTTCTAAGTTTTGTTTCTTCCCCACCTGCACAGTTACCCTGGACCATCTCATCCACTCCCCATGTTTATATCCACTACTTTTATACCAGTGATACCGAAGTCAGTTTCTAGCCCAGAATCCTCCAAACAGCTCCAGAATATTCCATCCAACTGCTTTCTGAACATCTCAATTTGGATAGCCTAGAAGTGCCTCAAACTCAAGCAGAATCATTTTCCTGCCTGAAACATGTTTCTTTCTTCTGTGCCTCATCTCTGTTAGTGGCACCCTATCCTCCCACAGCCACCCAGCTCAAAATCCTGGGGCCTCTCCCTCACTCTTACAGCATCTTAAATGTAATAAGCTCTATCAACTTTATCATTTATTATTTATTTAAACTAAAATAAAACATGATCTTAATTATACATCCTCATCTCCTGAAAAGATGAAAAGACGAGACTGCCACCTAGTGGCGAAACACAGATAAGCAATTAAATATGGCATATAAAAAGTGTGAGGAACATTCAAGAAAATGTGCCTTAGGCTGCCTAGGGAAGTCAGACACAGATTCAGACAGGAGGGAGCACCTTTGAGCTAACTTGTAAAAGAGGACATGGGGTTTGTCAGGTCCAGGTAGAGAAGCTGGTGTGTGTGGATTGGGTTGGGGTGGGGCGGGGGGACCAGGTGGGTCTTAGAAGGTAAAGTAATGGGAGTTGAAGTCTAAGTCTAAGTAATGGGAAATGAGGTCAAAGAGATAGGCAAGGGTCAGACTGTGAACGGTCTTGAATGCCGCGTAAAGGAGTTTAGTCTTCATCCCATATGGGTTTTTTAAGCAGTGGAGCAAATTCTGATCAGATTTGCTCTTTCTTTAATGGTATTCTAGAGACTGGATGGAGGGACAGCCTGGGTGGGAAGTAGGGGCAATCAGGGAAGAGAGATGAAAGAAGAAACAAAGTCCCAGGAATGGAGGCTGAGAACCTGGACTACGACAGGGATGTGGGGATAGAGAGGAAAGACCAAATCTGCAGGGGTGGGGTGTAGCTCAAGTGGTAGAGCACACGCTTAGCATGCATGAGGTCCTGGGTTCAATCCCTGGTACCTCCTCTAAAAATATATAAATAGACCTAATTACCTCTTCCCACAAAAAAAATTAGTAAATAAAAAATTTTTTTAAAGGTAGAGAGAACAGAAAAGAAAAGAACAAGTCTGCAAACATTTTGAGAATTTGTATCATCAGAACTTCTGAACTGACTGGTATAGGGGATGAAACCGAGGCAGGGACCTGGGAAGATGCCTGGGTTTTGGGCTTTGGCACGGGATGGATGGTGGAGTCACTAAGACAGGAAATAGAGGAAGAAGAGCAGATTGGAAGGAGAACAGAACTGAGGAGTCCGACTGTAGATGTTTCCTTTGAATACCTGTGGTGTTTCTCAAACCTGCAGTTAGATTTATAGTTGGGGAATGCCTGGATGTCTGGAGCAGGCAGGGCAAAGGAGCCCAAGGAAACAGCCAGAGGAGGAGAACCAGGAAACAGGGGTGTCATGAAGCTCAAAGGAGAAATGGGCATCTAAAAGGAGGGATGCCAGCCATGTTAAATCCAGTGACAAACATGCACTCTGTATGTGTAAGACTGAGGCTTCGGAATTCCGCAAGGCACAACCCTGACCTCAGAAGCCCACGAGCTGGCTGTAAGACAGATGTGAAATTAACAAGAGGCAGTATGACAGTGGTGAATAATCATAATAAAAACAACAGTAATAGAAAACAGAACACAGCATTTGCCATGCGTCAGGCACCGTTCGATGTACTTTACATATATGAGCTCACTGACTCCTCACGACACCCTATGAGGCAGGAATTAATCCTCTTCTCATTTTACAAATGAGAAATCAGATTCAGACAGGCAAAGGCACTTGATTTGAACCCACAGTCTATCTGAACCCAGCAACTACATGTAGCGTGGTCATGATGATGCCTGCCTGCCTGCCTAAGTTTTCAATGCCAGTTTCAACTCTAGTGCAGGGGTGCCTAACCTTTTTGGTGCCAGTGATCCTTTGGGCAGTTTGGGTCCCCCTCTTAGAATACATCTTTTAAGCATATAAAATAAAAGCTATGGGGTTATAAAGGAAGAAAATAATGTCAAAATATATTTTTTAAAAATATTTTTAAAAATAAATGTTAAATTTTGAGGTAATGATGAAGTGAAAGTGATTTTTCAAGGTATGTGCAACAGCTGTAATGAGAAGAAAATATCTGTGATTTACATGAACAACAACACAGCAATACCGCTAATGCAATTGTAGGTTGCTGCCTGTGATTCTGAACGAAAGGAAATGCTGTATTTCAGTTGGAGTTAATGCAGGTGAAGACGTGTTTTTTTCCCTCATCTGAGGTCATGGGTCCTATAAATCTACTGAACTTTGTGAGGATTCAATGAGATCAAGATCATCTTGTAAAACTCGTACCAGTGCCTAGTTCATGGAAAGTGCACAATAAATGTTACTCTGTAAGATGCAGAATAGGGTATGTGAAATGTGCAGCGTGTGTATATACAGGCACTCATTCATTCAGCCCCAGAACATCAAGAACAGAAGAAAACCTCCTGTTCTTGAGACAGGCATGTAAACAGACACGTAAGAAGTTCAGCAACAGAGTACTTACAGAGGGCTGCCTGGAGGTGGCTGCTGAGGTGAGTTTTGAAGAAGGACTGCTTTCCAGGCCCACAAGCTAGAGATGGGCATTGCTGGCAGAAGTCATGGCATTTTCAAGGGCACAGAGGAATGAAAGTTGCACAGTAAACTCAGGGGACTCTAAGAATTTGGGCATCACCAGAGTGCGGAGTACCAGGACAGGAGAAGCATGAAGGGAAAAGGGTAGGGTCAGGTGACACAGATCTTTTGTGACCCTGGAATTCTGCACTGTGCTCTGGGGACAAGGGGGAGCCACTAAAGGTTTCCAAACAAGGAAATGCTATGACCCAATTTGGGCTTTAGAAAAAACTTTGGAAGCTGCAGGAACGGGCTGTTAGTGGCAGTTGGGGAGGCTGGAGGCAGAGAGGCCACACAGGGCCAACTGTCATGGTGGCAGTAAGGTTGCTGCCGTCCAGATGGTGGAAAGGGGATAGACTTGCGAGCCATCTAGGAGGGAGGAGGAGGAGAACACGGTGATCTCTACACAGCACCGGCACGATGTTTTCCATGAATAGATCGGACCGTGCCGGACTATCTGATAAACAGTATTGGGATAAGTGAGAAACCATCCGGAAATAAAGTTAGGCCCTTTATCTCACATTGCATACCACGATAAAATCCAAGTGGAGAGAAGACGCAAAGGTATGTATGTATGTATAAATAAATAAATCAATCAACCTACTAATATAGCAGAAGAAAATATGGGATTTATTTTTTTATGACCTTGGAGTGGGGAAGGGCTTATCTGGCCATGACTCGCAGTTCGGAAGCCATAAAATAAAAGACTTAAATTACATAGAAATATAAACATCCTACCTGGCAAAAATCAATCACAAGCCAAGTTAAAAACCAAATGACAAAAAAAAGTGGGGAAAATATCTGTAGCTCACATCACAAAGGGCTAACTCCTAATACCGATACAGAGCTCATAGCACTCAATTTTGTAGAAAAGACCAACAACAAGAGGAGAATGAGCACGAGAGGAGCACAGAGCTCAAGGACAAGGAAACCGAATCCCAATTTCAACATGTAAAAAGAGGCTTAGCCTCACTCAAAATAAGAAATACAAATTAAAACGGAATCCATATACCATGATTTTTACCCACCAGATGGACAAAAATGTGGAAAGGTGGGAAATACACTGTTTTGGTGAGGCTATGTGGAAACAGACACCCTTCCACGTTGCTAGGGAGCATTTAAATTGGTATAACTTTCATGGGTTTGGAAATATCCATCAAAACTACAAACGTATATACTCTTTGACTCAGCAATTCCACTTGGGGGGATTTGTCCGTTAGATACACTTGCACATGGGCAAAACAGCATAGGTTCAAAGTCGTTCAGTGCAGTGTTATCCATATTAGCAAGAGATTGGAAATGGCCTGTCTACTAAGAGGAGACAGAATAAATAAATTACGGCAGAGTTGTAACCATGTGTTTTGCCTAACAGCCACACCACTGAGTTCAAATCCTGGGTTGGCCACTTACTACTTGCGTCAGTTTCCTCGTCTGTAAACTGGAGGTAACAGTGACACCTACTGAGAAGATCATGGGAGGGATTCGCTGAATGAATGTGTGTGAAGAGCTTGAAACAAGCCTGGCAGCGCCATTAGTGCCACACAAAGTGTTGCTGTTTTGGTACACTGTATTTTCTCATCCACACGACAGACAGAACACATGCTGCTGTGAAAACGAGCGAGGAAGCTTCCTAAGGGCTCACTTGGAAAGCTCTCTAAGAAACAGTGTGAAGCAAAGCAGTAACAGCCACCACCACAAAACAGTTGTGTGCTGCGCTATTTGGGGATGTGTGTCTTAAGAAGGAAGAAAATATTTTAAAAATGTATTTCTATATGCCAAAAAAAAAAAATTCTGGGAGGATAGGGAAAAAAACAAAAATGGTGGCTATGGTGGAGTTGTAGGGGGCGCTGTGTGGATGGCAGAAGGGGTGGGCCCGTGTTTTTTTTGTTTGTTTTCCCTTTTACAGAATGGCTTTTGTACCTTAGATTTTGAGCTATATAAATGAATTATACAAGAAGAGAACCAATAGGAAAAACCAGCTGATGGTACGCCCCTTCTTAAAGCTTTCACTGGTTTTCTGTAGCTAAGAATAAAGGCCAAACCCTTGACCACAGAGCCCTCCGTATCTGAGCCGCGCCTGCCTCTCACACCAGTGTCATCTGCGCCCCCTCCTCCTTCTGGCACTTATGTCATTTTGTCCAGTTACAAGTGTTCACCTCCCCTAATCCTACATTTGCCTAGTCAACTCCCACTCATCCTTCAGATCTCAGTTGAAATGTCACTTACTCAGAGAACTCTCCCCAGAACCTCCAAAATAAGTCAGCCTGTTTGGCTCCAAGCTCTCATAAAAGCATTTTCTTCTCCTTCAGAGGATTCACCTCAGTCCTAATTACACCTGCATCTGTGTGATCATTCAACTCACATCTGGTGCCTACACTACACTGGGAATTCTAAGGGGAGGGGTGAGCTCTGATTTTCACTCATCTGGGCACCCCAAGTGCCAGTGGAGAGCCCAGCAAAAAGAAGACACTCATGTTGCTGGGGTTTGAATCTTTGTGTCCCCTGAATTCATACAGTGACATTCTAACCCCCAATGCGAAGGTACTGGGAGGCGGGGCCCTTGGGAGGTACTTAGGCCACAAGGGTGGAGCCCACATGAATGGGGCAGGGATCTTATAAAAGCTACTCCAGAGGGATAACTTCATCCCTTCCAGCTCATGAGGGCTCAGCGAGAAGGGGTGGGCTGTGGACCAGGAAGAGGGGCGTCACAAAAAGGTGACAATGCTGGCAAGTGATTCTTGGACTTCCAGCCTCCAGAACCATGAGCAATACACTTCTGTTGTTTATAAGCCACCCAGTTGGTGGTATTTCATTACAGCGTCCCAAATGGATACAGACCTACGTGTGAGATGAATGGATGAAACAGATGCGGGGGGCAGGGGATGATTCCCATGTTCTAGCTGGGTGACTGGGTGGTACCATCTGTCAAAAGTCACAGGAGGAAAAAGAAAGCGTGATGGGGAAAAGGAGTGCGCCTGGACCTGCTGGGTTGGGGTGTGCTCAGGACATTCAGGTGGAGATGTCTGAGTAAACTATATGAAACTGAAGCCCCTAAGCCTGGGCCGCAGGTGGCGACATGGCAGCAATCAGCACACACACTGGTGGCTGCAGTGTGGAAGCACGTGAGACCAAGCCCAGAGGAGCAGAGAGGGAGCCCAGAACGCAACTCGGGAAGTCACCATCTCAGGGGAAAGAGGAAGGAGAACTCCTGCAGGGGACTTGGGAAGGCCTGGCCAGTGAGGTGGGCAAGCCAGGACAGGGGGAGACACAGAAAGTCCTGAGAGCGGAACAGCCCAAAAAGGAGTGGTTCACAGAGTCCCACATAGCAGAGAGCGCGGGCAGGATAAAGCCCGAGAGGCAGTCGTTAGATTTAGTCACGTAGGTGTTACTGGCGATCTTTAGAAGGGCTGTCTCTGTGAAGACGCGGGCAGTGCGGGTAGATGTCAGCAATGTCCTGATAAAGGGATGGTATTTGAGAAGAGGGCTCATCAGTTACAGACAAGCATCAAAGTTATGTCCTATTCATGAGGGGATTTCAAATGATAAACATTTCATTTTTAATTTAAAAGTTATATATGTATAGTGTATTAAACTAGATAACCAGAGAACTAAATTCAGGATTTCATGGAGACTATAAAGCTTCTCTTAAAAACAAATATATTTTAGGGAAAAAAATCAGTATTTAATATTACATAGATAATAATACAGGTGGTTACATGGATAAGGCAGAAATTATCATGTTCAAAGAAGTGAAATTTAGGAAATATTGTTGGGACTATTTTTTTTAAGATGCTTAGCTGTGAAGGGAAGATGAAAGACAGAGTTGTGTGGAGTTGGACGAAGTTTTTCAGAATAGGGAAGACTTCTACATCATGAAAAGCCAGTAGTGAGGAAATCATTGAAGATCCCGGTAAACAGTGGACGAATTGATGGAATGAGGTTCCAGAGGAGGTGGAAGGGATGGGAGGTAACCACACCAGGGCCATGTTCAGGAGGAACACCACCTCCTCCAAGATGGGAGGGAGGAATGTAAGGATGGGTGCAAGCAGAGACACTTATTGAGTGGAGAGAAGTAGCTGAAGGAATTCCCACCTGAGAATCTCTATTTCCTCAGGCACTTATTGGGAAAACATCTACTGAGAGTGGAGAGGACAGGAAGTTTGAAGAGACTGGACAGGAAATTTGGGAAGGCGGTAAAGCTTTAGCACATGTCTTCTGAGAGCAATGTGTGGAGGGGCTGGTGAAAGACAGAAAACAAGTGTTGAGAACACAATTAGAATAGAGACCATGGAATTTCAGTGGCCCAAATGTGAATGACTTGAGAGACTTCCTCCAGTCGGCCAAGACTGGGCACAGCCATTGGACACAAAAGTTCCAATAATTGGTCATAAAGGTACAAGCTAACTGGAAAAAAGAGGAGGTTGAAAGGAGGAGAGATCTGGGTCAAAGAAAGGGACAGATAGAGGCTATGATCTCAAATAGAGGCATTTTGGGGAAAGGAAGGAGATGAAGTCCAGGTGGCTAAAGAGAAGGCAATGCAGAAGTCACTGTAGTTAAGAAGCCCAGACCTTGTGGGATGAGTGGTCCTCACCAGAAGGCTCTCAGGATGCTGGCTGGAGTTGCAATGAAAGTACTGAGAGAGCCACAGGCCAAAGGCACCAAGGAATGTGGGGACAGTGACCAAGAAGTTAGGTGGTGGTGGTAATGGGAAAAAAAAGTAAAGAGGATAGTAAAGGAGAAAGCACTCTCACATAAGCTAGAGACAAAACAATGGTCTAGAAGAGACTGTGGAGAACCGGGGGCAGATGGGACTGAGCAGAGAGAGCAGCCCCCATTAGAGGGAGTTTCAAGGGACAGATAGGAGAACTCTGTGTTTTGTGAAGAGCTGGGGTGGTTATAAAAAATATAGTTCCAGGCGGCCAAAGCCAGAGTTGGGAGGAAAGGAAACAGAAATAGAGCCAGGCTGGAGGGAGAAAAGAGCAGTGAGGACAAGGGGGGTCATATTTACTATGGTGGCGCCAGGGCTGCAGAACGAGGGAGGAATGGGACTCCCTCTCAGCGCCACTTGGTCACCCCCAAACCACAAGAAAAGCAGAAGCATGCCTTCCAGGGAAAAAAGGCTCCTGGGCCTGGTAGGTACTAAAGGAGAGCTATCTGGCCTTGTGTAAAAACTCTTGAGCCAGTTATTTCTGGAAAATTACAAGACTTGTAGGGAAGAGAAGCCCAAAACCCTCAGCTTTTTTGGTTTCCAGGGAATATTCTTCCCAATGTTTACTCCAGATCCACGCCCCCTCTGTGTGGAGGTCTGAAGGTGAAAGCAACCTCAGGAAATCCAGATTTTCTCTAAACGCTCACCATTTCCCCCAAGTGAACAGCAGGTGGCAGCAAAGACCCAGAAAGGAAGGTGAGACCACCCAAGCGCCTAGAAATGGTGGAGGGAAGGTGAGCTAGGCTTCAGAAATGCCATCAAAGCTCTCACAGATGCCTCACACCTGTCTGTCTTCCCCCTCACACAGGGGCTCCCTGCGGAAGGGCTGGGCCTGTCTGGTTCAGCCTGGATTCCCTAGTACAAATGCTTGGCACACAATAGGTGCTAAACAAATCCAGGCAGACCTCGAAGATATCATGGGTTCGGTTCCAGACTGCTGCCATAAAGTGATGGTCACAATAAAGCAAGTCATATGAATTGTTTTGTTTCCCAGTGCATATCAAAGTTGTGTTTACACCATACTGTAGTCCATTAAGTGTGCAATAGCATTACATCTAACCACACAATGTACATATCTTCATTAGAAAGTACTTCATTGCTAAAAAATGCTAACCATCTTCTGACAGTGCAGGGTTGCCACAAACCTTTAATTTGTTTTAAAAAAATGTGATAAAGCAAAGTGCAGTGAAATGAGGTATGCCTGTCCGTGCTGAGTGACTGGCTGAAGCAGGACAGGTGGGCGGAGTCTTTTAGGACTGTGCGGTATGCGGAAAAGTGCACTGACTTGCGAGAGAATCAAGGCCAGGTTTTGAATCCAAGCTGTGGGCAAGGTACCTAACATTTCAGAGCCTTGATATTTTTCTTTCCTCCATTTAGAAGGAGGATTTTTCACCAGGTTAGCTGTGATGGGAAAGTGCATAAAACATGCCGAGCACACAGAAAATAGTCAAGAAAAAGTAGGCATTGGCAGTCCCTGTGGTTGTTATTACTGTTACTATTATTAACAGCCTCTTTTCTGGGCCAGGCACCAGAGGAGAGGGGAGAGAGTCACTAACAGTAAAAACTAAATTGGAAGTAAGACTTGGAATCCCTACTTCGTTAGCTCAGCTCCTCCCAACAGTGCAGCAACAGATTCAGGAGAAGGCTGCCTGGAATTGGCCACTTCTAGACAGTGCAGCTTCCCAGACGGTGGGATTTTTTGAGGAGGTGGGGGAGATGAAGGTTACTTGGCATTTTTCAAGTCAGACCAGTCTTGCTCATCTACCTGACAGATTTTTATGGCGGCTCAGAGCACAAATAGGTTTAACTAACAGCCGTACACATTTGGCAGGAACCTGCATTGCACACCTCAGAAACCGGAACCACGGGTGCTGGGGGTCTGGAGTCTTGGGACAACCGCCTGCTTGGCTCCCTTCAGAATGAGTGTATCTCCCAGACATAAATTATTAGGAAGCTATTTCCTGTGCCACAGGGGACAGACCTGAGAGATGTCACAAGTCTCCTGGATTTTGGAACATCTGACTTCTCTTAAAGCTCAGTGGGGAAGAGTGTGTTTAGAGCAAATTAAAAGGAAGTGCTCTTTGATGCTGTGAGACCCCCAAGTGGCTGCACGGGGTAAAAACAGCCTCAAAGAATATTTAGACACGTCCCAAGAAAGAGTTCTAATTGATAGAAACCAGGGACAAGGGCCAATCTCTTGACTGTAGGTAGAGAGACAGGAGAGCAACATGTTCCTGGGTTGACTGGTCCTTGAGGCTACCTCATGCCAGAAGTTCTGAACATTTGCTAGAATTCCTGAGTTTGGGGTCCATGTGGCTTTATGTCATTTTTAATGCGAAGAAATGAAACCCTTGCTGCCTGGGCTGAGGTGGGTCTTCCAGAAAAATCCCAGCGGCCCAGATAGAGAGGCTGGTGGCTAAGACCAGAAAAGTATGTCTTCCAGGTCTAGGGCCTTTCGGGAAGGTAAGAACACTGAGAAGCAGGGCTCTCACAACTAGCCTAGAAGGGACAGGAATGCACCTTCCCTTCTGTCTACTACACAACAGAGGGAGGGGATCATTTAAGGGTTGGTGGTCGCTCTCTCGTGACCAAATGAAGATTTTCGATGGTCTGTTTTACATGAAGGTCTCTGTTCTTTCACCTGCCTCTTTCCTCAATTCCATAATCCCACAGCTCCTGGACTCTCGCCCCTTTCAATATCTTCTTTGGTTCTGAGAGGATGGATCTAATGAGCAAAAGCACAAGGCCCTTCTCTTCTACCCTGTAATGCACAGAGCCCAGGGCAAGGCACAGGCAGGAGGGAGTGACAGAGTGTGGGGGGCTCTGTTCAAGCCTCACGCCACCACCCACCACGGACGAAGAGCCCAGGGCCTAGGCCCTAGGCCAGGCCATCAGCAGCCCCGAGCTCCCCCGCACAAAAGATGGTCCTGAAAAGCCGCCAGGCTCTTTGTGGGCTCGTCCATACCCATTTTCCCGCTGGCTGGTGTCTGGCATAAAACCCGCTGCAGGGATGCAGCGAGGCAGCAGCTCAAGATCCTGATAGGCACCCCAGAGGCTGTGGCTCCCCCAAACAGCAGGGAGCGGCGAGAGGCGTGCAGGTGGCACAGGGGTGTGGTTTGCTGGCCTTACCTCCTTTCCACAACAGGTAGATGGGCACCACGTAGAGCATAACATGCTGAATGTAGTAAATCTCCAATTCAAAGGGGAGCTGTAAGGACAGGGGAGAGAAAGAGGGGTTTTAGAGCAGGAAGCATTCATTCCTAAGTGGAACACCCTTGCTCTCAGGGACTCCCACCTTAGCAACCCCCTGCACTTCAACCAACTCCCTTCACAATTAGAGCAAAAAGAATGGAATACTTAGGACCTAGGCCAGCATCTTCCCAAGAGTATTTTGCAGAGATGGTACTTGAAAAACGTTCCACTCAGAAAGTTTGGTTAAAAATTTAAGAAATGTTACATACAGTCTATCCCCTTGGAGATTCACCATGTATATTAGTGGTATATTAAGGACCTTTGCGGTCTCAACAAGTAAGAAACCTGCTTAACATTATTTATCTAGTGTTTCTCAAACTTATTTAGCCAGTGCCTTGGTAAAAAAAAAAAATAGCACTTAGTATCCTACAGAATACTTGAAGAAACACCACCTTATGTCACTTCCTGCTCCTGGTGAGTAGGTGACGGATGACTTAAAAGCTTATTTTTCATCTGACATGAAGAACATATGCGGTAGGATTTATTAGTCCCAATTTCCAGATTTAAAAAAAAAATTGATTGCTAGGTTAGGTCTAGATCCAAGAATAAAGAGTTTCTCCACGGGATACTTGGGTTCAGTCCAGAGTTAGCCCGACTTTTGGGTGAAGACCAAGCGGCTGGGCCAATCGTGGAAGGGCTTGCCAAAAAGAGCGCCCCCCTCCCCTTCCACCCAACACGCCCACTCATTCACTCCTGTTTCCCCTCTCTCTTAAAAATGGAAGGTCGAAATTACCAGAGCAGGGCAGTTTCCACCTGGCCTGGGGACCTTGCTATAGCAGTGTAGCCTAGCAGCGGGTGGAGAGTGGAAACAGCTGGACGGCTAACTCAGTTCCGGGAAAAGAACTTCAGCTGCTGGCGAGAGGCCTGGCCTCCGGGGCTTACATAGCCCTACACACACACAGACACACACACACCCCCAAGGGGAAGCCCAGAGAGACAAGGACACCCAGGACAAGGGTCAGCTGCCCCCCTGTGCCCTACCGGGTGAGCACAGAACCAAGCCTGTGAGCTCCTGAGAGAACACAGTTCTGGGCTTCCTGGCTCAGGAGCCCAAGCCTGCCTTGCGCCAAGAGCTGAAACCAAAAGATGGCAGAGCTCCCAGAATGGGAGCTGGGATGACTGTGGACCTTGGACAGAGTCACTGGCTCTGGCTCTTGAAAATAAAAACCCACGCAGAAGGGAAATTTCCCACGGACCCAGATGACGCTCGACTATGCCCACAGAAGGAAATGTAAAATCCCAGGAAAAGAAATGAGGTTCCAAGCGTCTCTGTAGACCTTGCGGAATAGCTAAAAGAGGTCACGAGGTTTCACAACGGGCATCGCCAGCAAGTCACTTTGAGCTCCCAGCCACGTCCCCAAGCAGCACCTGTGCCGAACCCTCAGACTCCAGCAGCTATTGACCTACGTGGGCTCACAGGGCCCATTTGATTCTCCCTCCCTCCCGGCCCTCCTAGAAAGCAAACTCCCCATCTGCATGTCCAGGGAGGCAGTTCAGCATTGTGGCCACAAGCAAAGACTTGGGAGTCTGTGAAAATCCCTGTTCTAGATTTGATTCTGCCACTTAATAGCCCCGTGGCCTCAGGCAAGTCACTTAACCTCTCCACCCTAGTTGCGGCACCAGTAACATTCAAATAATTTTGTTATAAGATAGGGATCATTTTTTTTAAAGTTTCACCATCACAAACATTTGTAGAGTACTCACTGTGTGCCAGGAACCAAGCACTTTGTTAACTATTAATTCACCTGTAACTGTTCCAATTAACTCCATTTTAGAGATGAGAAACTGAGGCACAGAGAAGTTAGATTAACTTACCCAAGGGCACACGACTCATCCGATGAGAGCCAAGATTCTAACTCAGGCAGTCCAGCTCCAGTTTACAGCCTTTGTCCGTATACTCCGCTACCCTACATCCGGCTCCTTCCCTCCAGCAAAAGCCTGACGCCTGGGAGATGCGCAGTGGGGATCCATCTCCACTGCGCATCTCCACTGCGCAAAGGAGATGCGCAATGGAGATGCGCAGTGGCGAGGAGCACTAACAACGGGCGCGGTAATGGGCAGCAGCAGGATTAGCAATCCTCTTCCACCTGGGGACCATCAGCCCCCCCACTCCCCGTTCCCATGTCCCCACCCTAACAGCCGGCTCGCTCTGCCCCACCGTGGCCCCAGGCCCCGCACCACACAGTGACCAAGCCTGGCCCGCAGTACAGGCCTCCCAGCTCCCGCTGGGGCTCTAGACACCTCCGGCACAGATCTCAGCAGGGGTGGCCAGGAGACTGCCTCCGTGGCAGTGCCCTTCCTCTGAGGGCTTACTCGCCGCCTATTCCAAGAGTTCCCTACCTCGGTAGGTCACAGAGAGTGTTCCACTAGGTGTGGGCAGCGCTGACAGCCAGGGCCAGGGAGGAGAAAGTGTGGGAAAACAGGGAGAGGAAGTGAAGGGGATGCAAGAGAAGGGGGCAACAAAAACAACAAAAAATCCCCACACAAGTGGCAGGAAGAAGGGAGCTGAATGCGAGCAAGAACCTACCAGTGGTCATTTAGTAACAAAGAATATTTAGTAAGTACTTCTGCACCAGGCTCTGCATTACTTTCACGTTAAATACTTTCACGTATGTTAGCTCACTTAATGATTGCAAGGTTCCTGTGAAGCAGGGACTATGATCATCCCCATTTAACAGATACGGAAAGTAAGGCACAGAGATGTGAAATAACATCTTAAAGAAGAAACGGCAGGGAAGAGATACGGGGGTAAAGGACATCCAGCAACAGAGCAGGAAAAAAAAAAAAGCAGCTTTCTTTACCGAGCCCTGAATCTGGGCTGAGTCCCAAGAACTTTCTCATGGAGTCTCCCCACCCTCTTTTCCCCATTTTATAAATGCTATCTGTAAAATGTCGTTCTTCCCCACTCCCTGAAGAAGTTCTCCTTGGCTAACTCATCTCTATCGTACAGAACTCACATCTGGAACTCCACTCTAATGTACATATCCGGGCTCCTTTTCAGCTGGAGGATTCCCGAGGCTTTAGACAAAAAGTCCTACATCACTGCAATTGAAAGCCAAAGCAATAAAAAATGCTTTAAGTGACATAGGTCATAACTTCCTTCTCACGTCCAAGTTAACATCTTTTTTTGGAATCAGAAGAACAGACTGGTAAAGGTCTCCAGGCCTCTGGAGTCAGACGGCCTGAAACATGAGGTGCACGGGGTCCTTCTGGGGCAGGACCCCAGGCCTCCTTCCTCCCATCCCTCCACCCTGACAGCCGCACCACCACTCTGCCACGGAGACCACTGATCCCAGTAAGCCCCACATCCCTGGTGACTCCAGTCACCCTAAGAAGCCCAAGAGTCCCAGGTCACCACCCAGTACAGAAACTCTAATCATCCCAATGCTGAAAACCCTTCCAACTCCAACCTCTGGAACCCACTGACCATCATTAGCGAAATCCCCTCTATCTTCAAACTCTTCTCTGAAACATCTCTTCACCTTCTTACTTTGACAAAACCCCGGTCCCCTCTCTGAGGACACTGCTATCCCTACAGCCCTCTCAAGTTGTGGGTGGTTTGCCTCCCTTGTCGTCTTGTTCCACTGGGCCAAGAGGGTACCTGTCTGCTCTTCACTGCTGCCTCGAAACTTCTGTCTCCTCCAGAACATTCTCTTGGCCCCCTTCCTAGCCACTCCCCTGATCGAAAGTCATGTCATCCAGTCTACCACCCACTACTCTTTTTGTCCCACTTAACTACAGATCCTGTCACTGCTTTCCAACATACCTTTGTCAAAATTCCTATGTCTTCAGCATTTAGCAATACTCTGGTCTCTCAATGTCTTGACCTCCTTTCCCCTCAAGATCTCACCTCCATCTCACTTCAGCCCTTTATTCCCAGGGTCACACCTGTCACTACCAGCACCTACAACCCTTCCATAAACCGTCACGCACCCCACTCTCCAACCACCACCAGCCAACCACCACCTACCAACTCACCAGCGCCTCCTTATACCCCAACCCGAGCAATCCTCCAGCTTCACTGGGACCTCCACCTCTTGATCACTGCCCTCACCAACCTGACATCCTCATTTCTGTGCCTGCCCATCACTCCCTTCCATACAGTCTCAACCCTCCTTACACTCTCCCTTTTTCCTCCTTGTCTCCAAAAACCATATTCCTTGTTAAATCGAACTCTCTCCCTTCGTGCCCCTCTACCACGCAAGTAAGTACAGCTGGAGAAAAAAATAAGACTATGCTGTTAATCCTTTAAATTCATGACTGCAAATTGTGAGTGGGCCCTTAATGCAACTCAGTCCATTCACTCTTCTCGCTCCGACTATTCCTCTATTTCACAGCTTCTCCTGGGTTTCTCAAACTTTCCCCCATCCGCCCTCTCAGCTGGTGCTGTGACTTTCTATTTCTTTCGGGGAAAGGGAGCAATCAGAAGAAAACCTCAACAAATTCCCACCTGTGCCTCCCTGCACCTCCCATACCCACAGCTGCCTTTTCTGCCGCTGCTACGCAGGAATCACCCTGCTGCTGGCTCAAGCTGGTCCCCTATGTCCCCATTTGTGCACAGGATCCTACTCCGCTCGCCTACTCAAGAACACACCAGCAACTGTTCCTTTTTTCACTGGATCATTCCCATCAGAAAACAAGCTACAATATCTTTCACCTAAAGAGATAAAAACTCTTGATCCCACTGCCGCCTGCAGCTATTAATCCCATATCTGCCTCCCTTTATAGCAAACCTCCTCAAATGATTTCGTCTCTCCTCACAAACCATCATTTCTTCACTTCTGAATTTTCCTTCCAACCACTCCAACCAAATTTTCATACCCACCACTCCCCCTAAATTGCTTTTATTCAGGTTACCAATGAACTTCCCTGTTCCTAATTCCAATGGACAACTAGGATGGAAGCTGGCCCATATGACAATCTTTATATGAATTTTAAATCACCACCCCTTCTTCATCCACATGCCACGGGTGCTAGGGAGATTTTTGGCACAATCACCGCCTTGTGCAGTTAACAACCTGTACAACCATATATACCGGGCCTGATCAACTTTCAGGCCTCATCTTACTTGACCCATCGGCATCATTTGATGCAATTGATCATTCCCTCATTCTTAAAACACTTTCTAGCTTTTTTCTCGACAAGATGGCTACACCAGCAGTAGCGGCGAGTGCTCCTCCCGCCAGTCCAGCCCCAGCCCCAGCTGCGGCCCCAACGCCGGTCCCGACTCCGGCCCCGGCCCCGGCCCCAGCCTCAGCCTCAGCTCCGGCTCCGGCTCCGGCTCCATTGCCGGCACCGGCTGCAGCAGCGACTGGGACCGCGGCTCCGGGTCAGACCCCAGCCTCAGCGCCAGCCGCAGCGCAGACCCCGGCGCAGTCACTGCCTAGTCCTGCTCTCCCAGGCCCCTTCCCCGGCGGCTGCGTGGTCGGGCTGACCCGGTCATTTTGGCCTCCATCGTGGACAGCTACATGCGAGACAACGAGGGCGCTGCCTGAGTTATCGGAACCCTGCTGGGAACCGTCGACAAGCACTCAGTGGAAGTCACCAATTGCTTTTCAGTGCCGCACAATGAGTCAGAAGATGAGGTGGCTGTTGACATGGAATTTGCTAAGAACATGTATGAACTGCACAAGAAAGTCTCTCCAAATGAGCTCATCCTGGGCTGGTATGCCACGGGCCATGACATCACAGAGCACTCTGTGCTGATCCACCAGTACTACAGCCAGGAAGCCCCCAGCCCCACCCACCTCACCGTGGACACGAGCCTCCAGAATGGCCGTATGAGCATCAAGGCCTATGTCAGCACTTTAATGGGTGTTCCTGGGAGGACCGTGGGGGTGATGTTCACACCGCTGACAGTGAAATATGCGTATTATGACACTGAACGCATCGAAGTTGACCTGATCATGAAGACCTGTTTTAGCCCCAACCGGGTGATCGGCCTCTCCAGTGACTCTCAGCAGGTGGGGAAGAGGGGCATCGGCCCGCATCCAGGATGCCCTGAGCACGGTGCTGCAGTATGCGGAGGACGTGCTGTCTGGAAAGGTGTCTGCTGACAATACCGTGGGCCACTTCTTGATGAGTCTGGTTAACCAAGTCCCCAAACTAGTTCGGGGACTTCGAGACCATGCTCAACAGCAACATTAGTGACCTGCTGATGGTGACCTACCTGGCCAATCTCACACAGTCACAAATTACCCTCAATGAGAAACTTGTAAACCTGTGAGTGGGCCCCAGGCAGCACTCCTGCCAGACTGGGCCCTAGCCCACCCTGGGACTCAGAATGGAGTGAAGGAGAAATGGTTTCTTTGTGGTTTGAGTCACACTGAGTCAGTCAACTGCTTGTGACTCTAAATAAACATAGCCTACCTTTTGTAAAAAAACAAACAAACAAAACACTTTCTACACTGTGCTTCCTGCTAGGACACCTCTCTCTGTTCTTCCCCTCCATCAGTGACTCCCATTCTCAACATCCTTTGCTGGCTCTTCCTTATGTCTCTCACCTCTACCTATTGGAGGGGCCCAGAACCAAGTCCAAGGATCTCTTTTCTATCCACTCTCACTCACTGGACAATCTTATCCAGGTTCCTGGCTCTAAATGCCATCTATATACTGATGACCCCCAATTGAGTATCTCCAGTGTAGAGTCAGGCTGTTAAGATTGAAATTCTAGCTCCATCATTTAGTTGCTATGCACCTTCAGGCAAATCACTTAATCTGCTGTGCTTCAGTTTGCTCATTTGTAAAATGGGGATGATAATAGTACCTATCTCATCAAGTTGTGGTGAAATTAGGTGAAATAATTCACGTCAAGTTCTCGGCCCACGTAGGTGAATAATCCATGGAGAGTGCTGGCATACAGTATGGGCTCAATCACTGTCATTATCATCCTCCTCTTCAACATCCATGTAGCCAGTAAGTGGTAAAGCCAAGATTTTAATTCCAGCCAAGAAGACATAACCTGGAGCTCTTTCCCCCTCATTATGAGGCCCCAGCAAGGGCCTCCAGCCAGAGATGGTGGCACCTGGACCTGCCCCCCAGACCTAGTCCCAAGTCACTATTTTATCAGATGACTACCGGAATAAACTTAGCTTCCCAGCTCAACCCATTCTTTTGGCCCAACTCTAAGAGAACGTTTCTCCTGGGAACTTCTTTATTTCTCTAAGGAATATCCATACTCCTCTCCTCTTCTTCACCCATGGCAGTCCCATTCTTACTCTCAGCCAGTCAACTAAAAACAAAACAAAACAAAACAAAAACAAGAACAAAACAAAACAAAAACACCACTTACTGAGACACTACTTAGTGGCAGGTAATGTGCCTGGCTCTGGGTATATGGCAGTGATGAAGACACAGTCCCTGCCCTACAGGAGTTCATAGTCTGGTTGAGAAAACTAACAGATAAAGGGATAATGTCAGTGCAGCAAAAGAGCATGGGAGGATCTGCCTATCAAGCATCGGATTTGGTTTGATTTGTCTTTGAATGTAGGGGACAGGCCTGTAAGATATACAGTTGTGTAGAGCTCTTGCTGGTGGCTGTGTGCAGGGGATGCTGGTGGAGGCAGGGAGACCAGTTAGGGACTGGCAACAGCAATGTCTAAAGCAAGCTTTAAGGCAGAGGCAGCAAGAGGAGAGAAGGTAAGGAAGTTGAACCACCAGGGCTAAGTCACTGATATGAACAGTGGTACACAGAGATAAGGGCAGAGGTCAAAGAAGACCTCCAGGCTGATGGCCTCGGTGGCTGGTGGGATGTCGGGGCTTCTCCCTCAGTTGGGACTGACAATGGAGGAAGCCGACTGGAAGAGGAGGAGCATAAGAAAAGAAGCTGAGACCAAGCTGGGTTTGTGTGGCCAGTGTGAGAACCTGGCAGAGATGCTCAAAAAACTGTGGGAATGTGGGTCTGGATCTCAAGGAGGCTGGAGAAGATGACAAGAGTGGAAAGGCAAATGATATATATGTATATAAAATGCAAACAGGGAAAAGTAAAAGGACGAGATTCTAAGAGGCACAGAAGTACTGACATATTCCTTAAGCACCCAATAGAACACCTGAGCCACCCCGCCTGCAGACCCCTGGTCCGTGGTGCTCTTTCAAGAGGGAATGGGTGGCAAGAGATGGAAGTCGTAACTCAAGGGAATATTGATAGAAAGAATGGGAGAGCCTTGAACATATTTATAGACGGCGGGAAGGAGCCAGTGGGGAGAGAGAGGGAGGCTGAAGCAGCAGGCAGGGCAGGGGACACTGGCTGATGAAGAGGCCCCGAAGAAGGCAGGAGAGGTGGGACCCAGAACACACAGAAGGATTAGCCTTGGGATCCAGGAGGTAAGGAGGGACAAACTGGCAGAACTGAGGACAGCCTGAGGGAGGAACATGCTGGAAGTGGAGGCAGCTTACAATCAGGAGCTCCCGCTACCCGCTACCCGGCTGGAGACTCGTGTGACCAAAAGGGTCTGTGGCTGATGATGAACTGCAAAGTGAGCATGCGTGGTTACAAAGAAAGGACCCTGCTCCCAACTCAGCCCCAGACTGCAGCTCTCCAAAGAAACCAGGGCATCAAAACAGATCATTGCTACGGTCGGAATGCTTGTGTCCCCCTAAATTCCTGTCTGATGTGATGAGATTAGGAGGTGGGGGCCCTGAGGAGGAGATTAGGTCAAGAGGTTATCAGAGGCCTCAGAGAGCTCCCTAGCCCGTCTCACCCCAAGAGTTCTCCCTGGACCATGCCAGCACCCTGATCTCAGACTTCCGGCCTCCAGAACTGGGAGAAATCAACTTCTGATGTTTATAAGCCACACATCCTATGGTATTTTGTTCCAGGAACCGGAACAGACTGAAACAATCATCCATCTCCCTTAGAGGGGAAAGGGAAGAGAAGAGGATGCAGGCTTTGGACATGTTCCTGCCAACCGAGTTTGGCTTTGGAACACTTCATCTTCATTAGCTGACCATGGACTTCTGCTGTGGCTACTGGTGCCACAAATTCATTGGGACTAAATACTACTCGTTAGAGGAGCCACAAAAGGGAGGCCCACAACCTAAAATCAACCGCCAACATGTTCACAGAACAAAACAGCACACTGCCATGAAAAACAACAGGTGCCACGAGAAAACACTCAGACAAATCCAGAATGTGGAACATTCTGCGAAACAACTGGCCCAGATTCACCAAAATGTCAATGTCATGAATGAGAAGTTGGGGGGGACTGTTCCTAGATTTTAAAAAGTAAATCAACAAAACCTGAAGATATAGAACAATCAAAAGCAATCTTAAAAATTCAGTGAATCCTGATTTAAAAAAAAAAGTTAGAAAGACATTCTTGAGACAATTGGGGAAATTTGAATATAAAAAGATGATTAGATAAAGCAGATAGTATTATAGGCTTGTTGATCACTTTCTTGAGTGTGATTATGGTATTGTGGTTGTACAAGAGAATGTCCTTTTCCTTAGGTGCTGAGGGCTTAAGTATTTAGAACGGAAGTGTCAAGATGTCTGCAACTTTTTAGGAAATGATTCAGCAAACTTAGATAATGAGAGAGAAAGAGAGACAAAAAATAAATATGGAAAAACAGCGATTGTTGACTCTAGCTGTAGGGTATATGGTCGTTGTTTACTGTGCTCAATGCTTCAGTATGTTTGAAAAATTTTATAACAAAAAGTTGGGAAATTTTTTAAACGTAAATAAATTTAAATAAGGTAAATCTGTATGAACTAATATGGCAAAATCCTAAGGTGTATTAACTGGAAGAAAAAACAAGGTGCAGTCATTTTGGAGAACAATTTGTCAATATTTATAAAAAGTGTTAAATATCCATTCACTTTGACTCATAGACTACACTCTTCAGAATTTATACTAACAGAGATACTGGCACACATGCACAAAACTGTCTGTATAAAGATGTTCATTACAACATTAGTTGTAATTACAAAAAATATCTAATAACAAAAAAGCTAACTGAATGTCCATTGGTAGGCAAGTCATAAAATACTCTGGAAGAATAACTATGCAACCATTTACAAAAAAAGAGGTACAGCCATTTGTAGGTAAAACTGAGCAAATCTATACTGAACAAAACATCATCCTTTTTGTAGAAGAAAAAGGGCAGATCAGTCTTTGTATTTTTAGATGTCTGTCAGTGTATCGTAGGACTGGGATGATATTTACCAAACTGGGCAGGGAAACAGGACTGGGGAGGACTGGTTGGGACAGGGAAGGGGAGACCTTGACTTAGATTCTATGTATTTGTATAGCTGGATTTTTACAGTAAATGAAGGTATTCATTTATTAATCATGTAGCTAAGAATTTAAAAGTCAAAGAGAGGTCAAAAGAGGAATGTACTCCTTAGCAACAATTACCTCTGGGTAGTGGGTGGGAGAACTTTCAATGTTATATTCTTCATATCTGTGTAGTGCAGGAATCCTTAACCAAGAGGATGCATTAAGCTATTAAGGATGATCAGTGTGAAGTTTTTCTAGTTTGTAAGAACCCCCTCTTTTAGAGTATCTGAGCACATCACAGACCCCCTCTCAAAACCCTTGTTTTCATTCTATCTTCCCTGTGACTCGACTCCCACCCCCGGTATGGACAGATGCCCACAGCCCTACCAGGCACAGGAAATTCTACCTTATGCTCAAGGTTTGAGGTGGAGACAGGGAGGGAAGAGCAACTAGGGTGAGTGGTGGGAGGACTGCCCCTTCCTTTTGTAGTCCAAACCCTATCAGGACTACTCCCGACTTCATTCTTGGTGCTCAGAGCCCTGGGGAGAGCAGGAGAACAGAATTGTGGTTGCCAGGTAGCTGTCCCCAGTCAGCCCACTAATGTCAAACAAAATATTTCCCAACTTTTTACTAAAAAAATTTTCAAACATACTGAAGCATTGAGTATAGTAAACAATGACCATATACCCTACAGCTAGATTCAACAATTGCAGTTTTTCCATATTCATTTTCTCTCTCTTTCTCTCTTTATGGAAGTTTACTGAATCATTTCCTAAAAAGTTGCAGACATCTTGACACTTCCGTTCTAAATACTTCAGCCCTCAGCTCCTAAGGAAAAGGACATTCTCTTGTACAACCACAATACCATAATCACACTCAAAGTGATCAACAATCCTATAATACTATCTGCTTTATCTAATCATCTGTTTAGACTCAAATTTCCGCAATTGAAAAAAAAAAAAGTTAAAGGAAACTAGTCAAGCTAAGTGAGGCCTTGAAGGATATGCAATGGCTGACTGACCTGAAATTCCACTCAGTCAAGTTCTATGGGCTTGCCAGGTCGAGGCAGGCAGGCCTGGGCAGCTGTGTCTTTCACACCAGAAAATACATGTGCACAAGAAACTGCACCACCAGAGTAAAATACTGGCAACGACCGAATACCCATCTCAAAGACGATGGAGAAAGACACTGAGGTACGTTTATATGATGGAATGTTACACCGCAGTGAAAATGTAACTACAGTTATACTCAATAATCAGGGTGAATCTTAGAAATATAATGTTTAATAAAATAAGCAAATCCCAGAAGACTACATACAACATGATACCCTTTTTGTAAGGATCAAAAAGCAACTAAAATTAAATATCTTACTTAAGGTTATTTTATATATAAAATATTACAGATTTTATTACATACAATATATATTTTATACATGTATATACATAGTGTATATATATGTGTTTATATTCTATGTATATGAGAGAGATTTCTTTTAAAAACAGTAAAGGAATAATAACCAGAATTCAGGCTACTGGTTCACAGCGGTGGTTAAGGATGTACGGTGCGGGGTGGGAGAAGCATGTAGGCTTACATCTGTAAGTTATGATCAATGTGGCTATTTCTTGGGTTGTGTTCATAGTTGTTTATAATAGTATCCATAAATAAATAAATGCACTCATGAATAAAATTAAAGCATTATGGAAGAATGTTGAAATTTGTTATGAATCGAGAATTATAAGTATGACCACCTCAATTGTGTGACCCAAGGTCTGTTTAAAAAGAAAAAGCAGTGGGAGTTTCATTAAAAAACCTGCCCAAGGTCTCAAGGCTGAGCCAGGATGTGAACCCAGGAAACCTGGCTCCAGAATACATGATCTGAACCCACTGTTGTCTGTTCTACTAACCCTGATGGAAAAGAAACAGGGTCTACTATTAAGCCTGAAGGCCTGACCCTACACCTAGCTACCACAAAATAGGCACTAGCTGTCCAAGTGGCCCCAGGTGGCTCTGAAGTCACCAAATCCAGATTTACTACTTCTTTAGCCTAAGCCAAAGCTCAAATTTCATGTGGAAAAAGGAGAGACGATTTGAGTAAACAAGAAGGTACTTCAGGACTTAGAAGTCCAGCCCTGAACGCGTTATTTGACTTTTTACTCAAGGAGGGAAAGTAAATATTTGCGTGGATCTCTCCACAGAACTCAGGGGAAAGGCTAATGACAGAAATTGTTCAAAAGGCCTACAGAGGAACCAGGGCAGCTGTAAGTCAAGACAGTCAGCTTGTTTGCAGAGGCCAAACCACACCTACAGAATGACTGAGCCGGGGCTGGCCTTTCTGCTCAGGCTGTATGACAAGGAGCTCCACGAGGGCCTTTTGTGCCACTGATAGGACCAAGGCCTCATTCCCCTCTGCCTTGGGTTACAGATTACATGCAGAAAATGTAAGCCCAATGGAGTGGGAGGCACAAGAGGAAAGGTACTAAATAAACTGCCGGTCCCTCGTCAGCCCAGGCAGTCTGCATCTATTTGAGTACCTTCAAAGGCCTTGAGCACGAGATGGCTTGAAATAAGGCTAACCCCACACTCACACTAGAGCAAAGAAAGGGACAAACACATCTGAGATTTGGCTCTTAGCCCAGTCAAAACAGCTCAAGGGCATTCAGTACCCAGTCCACTGCCCTCAACCAACCAAGCAGGGAGTCTGGTTAATCTCCTACTCCTTGGGGGCCCTTACTTGAAGGCAACCAGGGGGCCAGGCAGCCATTTGTAAGGCAGGCCTCCCTGCCCTAATGCCTCCAACATCTTCCCCTAAACAAGACCCATCACCTCTGCTACAAGCTAGAGCCAGGTTCATGAATCCCTAAATCTAGGGAAGGCAAATGTGACATGTCCCCTTGAGGCATGACCCTTGAGAAGAGGCCAAGAGATGGTGCTTGACCACCTCCTGACATGAACAGACTCTGCTCACTTCTCTTTCTGCTTCTTTTCTCCTCTTCTCTTCCCTTCTGTTTAACTCTCCCATTCTCCATCTCTTCCCAGGCTCCAAGCCTGCTCCTAGGTTTTCTACAAGTACTGAAGGATGACAGAAAGACTCGCAGCAGCTCCTGGCTAGTCCAACACACAGAAAATGTGTAGAATCTTTATTTTCACAGATTTTTTTTGAGAAAGAATTGTTTTGTCCCACTGGGAAGGGGCCCAGCATACTATATTTTAATGACGTTCCCCAAGTTAATCTGGATGCAGGTGTGCTTAGCCTATACTTGGAGAAATACTACAGGAGGCCAGCCTCCAAAAATCTAAATAGTAGGTGTGAAATTAGAATATTTTCTCATAGAAATGATAGGCACTCCCCTGGAAAATGTCCTGATAGAGATAATGATGTGACTAGTGTTCAGAACAGCAATAAAGACAATAAAAACAGTAAAAATAATTCATAATTGCTGGTACATAGCACTTCTCTGCTAGTCCTAAGTACTTGTATTAACTAACACAACAACTCTATAAGATAAATGCTATCATTTTCCTTTTTCCAAGGAGGGAATTAAGACATAAAGAGATTAAGTAACTGGCCCAAAAGCTAGTTATAGAGCCTGGATGTAAACCAGGCGATCTGACTCCAGAGTCTACATTCTTACCCACTGACCTACACTACCTCCACGTGTGCTGAGGCCCTTTACAGTACAGAGGTAGCCCTTGATTAACAAATGACTCAAATCCACGATGGTCTGATCCCACTGAGAATAGATAGATGGCTAAACCAAAGAAGAAATATTATCCTACCTCTTCTGTCCCCACTATGTGAGCCCAGATCTGGTATGTTTTCATTACATTGCATGTGGACCTTAAAACATTTTAAGTTTTAAATGGGAACTAATCAACACTGGGATCTACCTCCCTGATCCCCCAGACACCAACCTATTCATGCAGATATTTATTGAGCATCTATTATGTGTCAACGATTATGAACAAAATACAAATGGTCCCAGTCTTCATGCACTTACACATACCTCACTCTAAATGCTGATTTCTAGGAGAACTCAGAAATCAAAAGATGATTTTAATCAGTGTTCCACACTACTACATATAAAATAGATAAACAACAAAGACCTACTGTATAGCACAGGGAACTATATTCAATTTCTTGTAATAACATGTAATAGAAAAGAATCTGAAAAAAATTATGTATGTATAACTGAACTGCTTTGCTGCACACCTGAAACATTATAAATCAACTACACTTCAATAAAAAACAAAATAAAAAAAATCAGTATTCCAAGGGCTTATGACCACCAATATTAATGTTGTGTTAGCTACCTGATGGGTTATATAGGCTTCCTAATACCTCACAGGACTTAAAAATACTAGACAGACATAAAGCAGGTATTTATCAACTGATACAGATGATATTTCAGGAGAGCACTGAGAATAGATAGATGGCCAAACCAATGAAGAGAATTAGAATGACCTCCTGACTGCCCCCAACAGGAAGGACACAGCCATAAAAGGGTTGGAAAACAAGACACAGACTTCGATTCCTGGTAATAACAAAAGCTAGGACTTAAAGAGATCTGTGACCCCAAAAAGCCACATCTCACTGTAAAGGTATGTACTGTAAATACAATTTATCCCACCCCTAGAATGGTAAGGAAAATCCAGTCTCCAATCTTGACAATGAGTTGGGGTAGTAGTAAGGGAAGAAACTAGTTAGTTCCACTAAAAACTTGGAACCACAAGCCAGCCATCATGTGGGTTTGCAGGCTAAATTTACACTACTTGGGTAATCCAAAAATGTTAGGTTGAGTTTTATTTAGCATGATTCCAGACTGGTAGCCCTCAAGTGCCTGGCAAGAACAAAGACAAATCCTGTCTAGAGAAATGCAGGACTGAAAAAATTCCCACAAATAAAATCTTAAGGAAAATAAGTAATGTACAGTAAAAGAAAAATAACAACTATAATATTTAAAATAAAACCTAAACACACAAGGAAATAAGCCAAGAACCAGTAAAAACAGAGCTTCAAGGACCTCAGAATACTTACAGACTATGTTTAATATTTTTGAAAAAAATGAAAAATAATTGAAATTAAAAACTCTATTGAAATTAAAATTGAAAAATTATTTTTAAAATAATTAAAATTAATTATAAAAATAACTTTAAATAATTTAAAAATTGAAAAATAATTTAAATTAAAAGCTCTATTGATACAGAAGCAACAGTTGAAGGCAGTGAGAATGATCAGAAACCTGATGATAGACATATGCCCACAGGCTTAAAAAGTTCAGACTCTCAAACAGAATAAGCAAAAACAAATCAACCCTGAAACATAATAATTACTAAAACTGCAGAACTCCAGAGACAAAGAGATCTTAAAACCAATCAGAATAAAAAGAGATTACTTTCCAAGAAATAAAAGTTAAGACTGACCAATGATTTTTCAAGGCACCAATGGAGACGGAATATAGTAAAATTACATCTTCATTGTGCTAAGAGAAAAATAATTATGAACCAAGGATTCTATATCCAGTGAAACTGTCTTTCAAGAATGAAGAATGAATACAAACATTTTTAGGTAAAGAAAAACCAAGAGTTTGTCAACAGCAGATCATCTCTAAAGGGGATTCTCAAAGATATAATTCCAGCAGAGGCAAAGTAATGTTATATGGAAGGTCTGAGATGCAATAAAAAATAGTGAGCCAAGGAAGTGGAAATTATATAGGTAAATCTAAATGAACATTTTTATATAAAATAACATATTATTTTTAAAAGAAAAGCTAAAATAATACAGAATTAAAATACATGACAGCATAAGCATAAGTTGAGGGTGATAAATAGTTAAAATGTTTTAAGGTCCACATGCAAAAGAATAAAGTTGTAACCCTATTTCACATCATATACACTCCTATGGATATACCCAAGAGATTAAAAAAAAAAGTCCACACAAAATGTTGTACATGAACGTTCATAGCAGCACTATTCACAACAGCCAAAAAGAGGAAACGATCCAAATGTCTATCAACAGATGAATGGATAAATAAATATAGTATATCCATACAATTGAATGTTATTAGCCAATAAAAAGGAATGGGTTACTACTAGATGCTACAACATGGATGAATCTTCAAAACATGATGCTAAGCGAAAGAAGCCAGACACAAAAGGACATTTTATGATTAAATTTATATGAAATATCCAGAACAGGCCAATCTATAGAGATAGACACCAAATCAGTGGTTACTCAGGGCTGGTGGCAGTGGGTGCGGAGTGTAGGCCACAGGGATGACAGCTAAACAGTACAGTTTCCTTTGAGGGTTGATAAAAATGTTCTAAAAATTAATTCTGGTGACGGTTGCACAACTCTGTGAATATACAAAAAAAACATTAAATTCTACACTTTAAATGAGTGCATTTTATGATATGTGAACTACATCTCAATAAAACTATGACCAAAAAAATGCTGTAAGATCCCTGTATTATTTGAGAGAAAAGTAAAGATATTGATTGACTCTAGATCTAGATAAGTATTTCTGTTTACATTGGTAGGATAACCATTAAAAAAAAATAACTGAAAGAGTGTGTATAACTTCTAAACCAGTAAAGGGAAAATAGAATGATAAGAAAATATCCAATAAATCCCCTCAAAAGGCTAGACTGAAGCTTAAAAAAAAGACAAAATGCTCCAACCTGGAGTTTACAACCCATATCAAACGGTGGCAGACCAAGTGACACACAGCGGTCACATCTGTGCTTAGAAGCAGGCTCTTCTGTGTGTGCTGGTGTTCGGGATGATGAGTGGAGGCCCCCGCCCTACCTAACCTGCTTCATTAATAAGGTCCCTGGAATAAAACAAACCCCCTGTGGAAGGCCTGGGTCCGCCAAGCAAATACCACCTTGGGAGAGACGTCCCCGCTTTGGTCATCAGAGACCAAAATTTTTTCCTCCAATTAGTTGAGGCCTATAGGTTTTAGGTTCTAAAGGAAAATAAATCATTCTATGCTGAAAGGTCATCTGAATTTTGACACACAAGCTAGTTTGAATTATTAAGGGTGTAATGGGTTTTTAGAAACACCTTTAACAGATGGGTGAGTGACTTGTACACACAGGGCTCAGCCCAGGAATGCCTGGCTGCTTCAGTAAGAGCCAAGACTGCACCGAGTGGACGCCACCATAGACAGGATCCCTGGCTCTCTCTCTAGGGCAGCCTGTCGTCACAGGATAAGCGTTTGTGCCGTGGTTATTCCATGTATTGGAGCTGATGAATGGGAATGCTGTTATCCCCTGACCAGAGAAGATGGGGAAGCCTAGCTCTCCGGCTACCCTGGTCTCACTGTTCCTTTTCCCTCATGGCTGCAGCAGCAGGAGAAGTCAAATTTAAACACATGTGGAATGACTATTCTTGCCTAAGGGCTTACTCAGTTAAAGGAAAAAGGATCTGCTCTTAGTTCCCCCTTTGGAGCTAGGAGTTTAGTCTGTAACCACACTAAAACACCCTGCCAGGACAAGGTTCCAGGCGTTATTTTCTCAGGGACAGCTTTGGCCCTGCATCTGCCAACAGTACCCCCTGGCCCCTGCTCCACAGGGCAAGTCGCCATTCCTTTGCTCAAGACTGGAAACAGAACAGGGCCCATCCCTTTGGCCCCAGTTGCAGATGACCTTTGGCCTAGTTTGGAGACTGGGAAACAGCAGTTACATACAGTGAATGTGGTATGAGGCACAAATGGGAGTGGCCTGATTCTTTCAACACTTTCGAGATCATCTACAAATTGATCTTTCTCATCAGTCATATCTTGCACATCCACTCCATACAGAGTGCATGTTCACACTTGTGTCCTCATACCCCTCCAAGACACACACACCCACACCCATAAAGCTCTCTCCATGAATCAATGTTTCCATTGATTGTGTCTCATTGTGCCTCCAGAAAATGGAAGTGGAGAGCAACAGTTAATGCCTACTTGGAAACAAATTCTGGAAATCAGAAAGCCATGGATAAGACTCTTTCCCAGTCAAATGATGGCTCCTGGAGTCAACAGTCGGTACCTGTCACAGGGCAGGAGCTGCTGTGAGTCCAGAGTTGAAGGTTCCTCCTGCTTTGAAACTCAATGCCCTTGGCAGAGCAGAGAGGTGGGCTCCGGATCAGCAGGGGAAGGGAAGCCGCATTCCCTCCACCCTTTTGTCAGCCGACTTCTGCCCCAATGGGAGAGCCCCCCAGAGGGCAGCAGTCAGACCAGAAGCAGGGAGGAGCCAGGCAGCTTCTAAAAGATTCATTGTCTCCTCTTCCTCTCCATTCACCCTACAGATAGCCATGTCTAAGTGGTTGTCATCTTAGAAAAACATTCTGTGGTCTGTAAGGACATGTTCTGCTTCTTTAGAACCACCCCCCCAACACCCCCCACCCCTGCCTATTTTGAGCCAACATAATTTACAATTCCCAGAAATGCCTGAGAAGCAGTGTACGCACTTCTGGTGCCAAGCCTGACTGGTTTTACAGATTTTCATTTAGCAGGTGTCTGTTGCTAAATCAGTAGCAGCTGTTAATTGCTTTTCCTCCCTCAAACCTTCAGACAGAATGAAACATCTGGTACTCGTTGTCTCACTTCAGGTTAAAATCAGATACCTTATCATTCCTCCTTTGGGTTCCATTTTTATTAAAAAGCTGTCAGCTAATGCCTGGAACAGGGAGCAGAGAGCAAGCCTGCCCCAGAGGAAGGGGAATGATTCTAAGGGCAACCCAGCAGGCTGAGGCTGCCTCTGGTTTCCAGACCGCATGCACAGATGCAGGGTGGCTAGGGCACCAGTCCCCACAAGGTGGAGCTTTAAGCCCATGCCTGTCCAAGTTACTTGGGACTTCATTTCTTGAGCAAGGACTCTGAGGACCTTGCTCCCCCTCTTGCTGACAGCAGCCCTCCCTGCCCTGAATCTGTTCCAGCACCAGCAACCCAACATACCAGCTCGTCCTCCTCTCTGGAGGGAAGGAAGTCAGGGCGGCAGGGAGGGAGAGAGGAGGGCACCTATTCAATATGCACATGCTTCTGTGGCCATGAATGGGGATCTCAGAAAGAATAAACTATACAGTGCAGCAAATTACAGGATCCTGTCATTTCTAGCTCCAATTTATACCAGTATTGTCTTGCAGCTTTTTGAGCCATATTTTGGTTTTTGATTCCCCCCACCCCCCGCCAAATACCTGTTTGCTGGGCTCCAAATCTGCTTCTTGATTCTAAGCCAAAACTGTTCTTAACGGTACCTTAATAGCAACTCAAGTATTTTAGATTATTAATAATAATCTTAGTTAATCTTTATTGAGCACTTACTACCATGCATCAGCCACTGTGGTAAGCACTTTATGTGCATCACCTTATTGAAGATTTAGAAATTGTGACTGTCCTCATTTTACAATATGAAACAGACTCAGAGAAAGGCTACTGATGTTGTAGAAGACTGGAACTGTGATCTGGCTGGATTAGAAACTTGTGCTCTGCTGACTGGGTATTTGATAATATTAAGGAATTATAGATATTGTCATAGATACGATAATGGCATTGTGATTATATATAAAGTGCTTATATTTTAAAGATGTATAATGAAATATCTACAGTTAAAATTACATGAAATTTCTTTTGAAATTATCCAGGTGTGTGTGTGTGGGGGGACGGACAGGGAGGCAGTTTGAGGTGATATGAGGTATACTGATTTAAAAAAAAAATTGGCTATGAGTTGATATCTAAATGTTTCTCTGAGTTCAGCGAGCAGCTCTAGTAAGTTAATGGAACCTGAGGAGGGGAGTTGTGGAGCCTCCAGTCTATAGCGAGTCAGTCAGATGCACAGGTAACTAACTGGCCTTATGACAGGCATCTCAAGTGGGGACAGTCTTATAGGACTGAGCACTTAACCTGTGAGGATTAATTGAGTTGACAGAGGTAATGAATCTAGCACAGTTCTGGGCACATACAGAGGCCCTCAGTAAATGGTAGCTATTATGGTGAATGTCTGATGATGCCCGTTGTTCCCTACCTTTGCTGTTATGAATCCTAAAATTTCAAAACTGCCCACGCCACACCTGGTGAATATCATATTCTAACCCACTGTTATGGACTGCATGTTTCTGTCTCTCTCCCACTGCCCACTCTCCCTCCCCCTGCAATTCACATGCTAAAACCCCAACCCCACAATGTGATGAGATTTAGAGGTGGGGCCTTTAGGAAGTAATTAGATTTAGATGAGGTCATGAGGGTGGGGTCCTCATGGTGGGATTAGTGCTGTCATAAGAAGAGACACCAGGGAGCATGAGGGCTTTCTCCCTGCCTTGTGAGGACTCAATAAGAAGGTGGCCATCTACAAGCCAGGAAGAGGGCTCTCACCAGAACCCGCCCAGGCTGGCATCTTGATCTCAAGACTTCTAGCTTCCAGAAGTGTGAGAAATTTCTGTTGTTCAGTCTATGGTTTTGTGATAGCAGTCTGAGCTCACTAATACACCTCCCCTCAGCATACCAGCTATCCAGTAAACATTTATTGAGCTCCTACTGTATGCCAGTCCTGAAGTATTTTATTTCCCTCTAGTTCCCTCATGGCAATGCAGTACCACTGTCCCTTAACAGAAACTCTATTAGCGTTGGCTGTTCTTTTAAATATGCTTAAGATTCTGCATTTTGAGTGTAGATACTGTAATTTGAACCCCTGAAGTATCACAATGCCTCCTTTGGAAAGAAGTAACATTTCTCACCCTAAGCAATTCCAGACTCTGAATGACTAAATACCTCCACATTAAACAAGATCTTACTACCCTCAGGTCCCCAACAACAGATATTTATTAAAGGTTACTAAAAGGACCTCCTCAACCTGACAAGGGCACCTGTGAAAAACCCACAGCTAAAGTCATACTCAGTGACGAAAGACTGCATGCTTTCCCCTTAAGATAAGAAACAAGACAAGGATTTCCACTCTCACCAATTCTATTTAACATTGTACTAGAAGTTGTAGCCAGGGCAATTGGGTAAGAAAAAGAAAGAAATATAAAACATCCAGATTAGAAAGGAGAAGTAAAATTATCTCTATTCATACATAACATGACCTTCTCTATAGAAAAATCTTAAAAAAAATCCACACATACAAAATATTAATAAGTTCTGAAAGGTTATAAGGTCAATACAGAAAAATGAACTGCACTGTAGCAATGAACAATCAGAAAATGTAATTAAGAAAGCAATTCTATTTGCAATACCATCAGAAAGAATAAAATACATAGAAATAAATTTAACAAAAGAAGTGTAAAATCTATACTCCAAAATCTATAAAACATCACTGAAAAAAACTAAAGAGCAAAATAAGTAGACATCCTGTGTTCATAGATTGGAAGACTTAATATTGTTTAAATGGATGGCAATATTCCTCAAATTAATCTATAGTTAATGCAACCTCTATCAAAATCCCAGCTGGCTGCTATGCAAAAATGGACAAGATGATCCTAAAATTCATATGGAAATACAAGGGTCCCAGAGTGCCAAAACAATCTTGGGGAAAAAAATGACAAATTTAAAGAACTCAAACTTCTCAGTTTCAAAACTTTCTACAAAGCTACAATAATCATTAAAACAGTGTGGTTCTGGACTCATCCCCATGGCTGCTGCACCAGAGCCCCACGAGCCCGGGAAGGGGAAGGTTCTTTTTTATTTTATCCTAGCCCTTTAAGCTCCTAGGAATTTTAGATGTCAAAAAACATTCCCTATGCATGGGATTCAATCTTACATGACTCATTAGGATCTGCTGCGGCTGGCCTTGGACATTTTATAACTAGTAGAATTAGAATAGCATGTGATATTGGAGTAGGAGGATTTATCTTGGTGACTTTAGGATGCTGGTTCCATTGTAGGCGTAATTATGCAAAGCTAAGAATCCAGGAAACAATTGCCAGAGAAGGAATTAAAAATAAGATTTTATATGAAAGTACCCACCTTGATTCTGAAATAAAACAAACTAATGGTGGTGGTGGTGGTGGCGGCGGCAGCAGCAATTGAGCAGTCTTGAGCACAGAAAACCCAAATAAAACACTTCAGTGTGAACAGAGCTGAGATCAACTATAGAAAACATTTTATCTACCATAAGAAAGCTTTCACTCAAGTAAATAAAGTATGTGTAAGCTGTAAAAAAAAACAAGAAAACAAAACAGTGTGGAGCAACTGTATACATATCAATGGAATAGAACTGATGGTCTAGAAATAAACCCTTATGTTTACGCTTGATTGATTTTTGACAAAGGTGCCAAGATACTTCAACAGGGAAAAGTCTTTTCAACAAATGGTGCTGGGACAACTAGGTATCCACAGGCAAAAGAATGAATTTGGACCTCTTCCTCATACTATATTTAAAAATTAACTCAGGCCTAAATACAAGAGCTAGCACCATGAGAAACTTTATGAAAACACAGTCGTAAAACTTCATGACCTTGGATTAGACAATAGTTTCTCAGCTGTAACACCAAAAGCACAAGCAGCCAGACAAATTAGAGATGAGGCTTCAATGTTTAAAGGTTTTGTCCATCAAAGGAAATTATCAATAAAACGCAAAAACAACCCACAGAATAGGACAAAATATTTCAAATCATATACCTGATAAGGGTCTAGTATCCACAATACATAACTCTTACAAATGAACAATAAAAACCAAATAACCCTCCAAAAATGAGAATGTATTTGAAAGGATATTTCCCCAAAGAAGACATCACAATGGTGAACAAGTACATGAAAAGGTGTTCAACATCATTAGTCATCAGAGAAATGCAAATCAAAACAATGGCGAGATACCACTTCACATCCACTAGAATGGTTATAATAAAAAAATCAGGTAATAAAGAGTGCTGGCAAGGATGCAGAGAAACTGGAACTCTCATATACTGTTAGTGGGAATAAACAGTAGAGCCACTTTTGAAAGCAGCCTGGCAGTTCCTCAAAAGGTTAAGCATGGAGTTAAAATATGACCCAGCAATTCCACTGCTAGGTATATACCCCAAAACAGACAAACAAATACCTTTACACAAATATTCATAGCAGCACTATTCACAATAGCCAAAAGGTGGAAACAACCCAAATGTCCATCAGTGGATGAACGGGTAAACCAAACGTGGTATACTGTACAGAGGAATATTATTCAGCCATAAAAAGGAATGAAGTCTTGACACATGCAACAACATGGATGTGAAACAGAGCAGGACCCTGTGGGGTCCTCCTGGGTACAAATCCTTTGTGTTGTCCCCCCTTTCTTGTTTGTAGGAAATAGACTTCAATTCAGTCTCCTTGACCTTCCCTGAGTTCTAAAGAGCAGATTCAAACAGTTGCTATTCAGGGAAGTGAGGGAATACAAAGACAAGGGAGGAACAGTCAAGAAACAATAGTGCAGCCTTGGGGCAGGGTCCTGGCTCCTCCTCAAGGAATATATATAACAATATATTTTTTGTCTGTTTTTATTATTTATTCATTTATCATTTTATTTATTTACTTATTTTTAACACCTCTATTGGGGTATGGTTCCTGTACAGTAAACTACACATATTTCAGATGTACACTTTGATGAATTTTGATTAATGTATATATACACAAATGAAACCACTGCCAATCAAGGTTACTAACATTTCCATCACTCCCCAAGAAATGCAAGAAATATACATAACAACATCTTTGAGTTCTTCTGCAGGAACTAAGGCCCCCATCCAGGTGGAGGATGGGAACTTCAGGCTGAGCACAAGATTCCTGGAGCAGCACCCGGTTACCTAACTGCCAACCAATCAGTAGAGAGTCACACACCCTGCTGCCTGCCCTCACCCCACATTTTGCCCATAGAAACTTTCCCCCCCAAACCATGGAAGAGTTAAGAGATTTGAGCATGAGTCACCCGTCCTCCTTGCTCAGCCCTGCAACAAACCTTTCTCTGCTTCAAACTCCAGCGTTTCAGTTTATTTGGCTTCACTATGCGTTGGGCACACAAACTTTTGCTGGGTAACAGATGAAATTCAAAACTTTATGCTAAGTGAAAGAAGCTAGCCAGAAAAGGCTACATATTGTATGATTCCATTTACATGAGATGTTCGGAACAGGCAAATCCATAGAGACAGAAAAGTAGATGAGTGGCTGCCAGGGTCTGGAGAGGGGAGAGCGGGTCCAATGCTTTTTGTGGTAAATGATTAAATAATCTAATATTAAATACTGGTGATGGCTGCACAACTCTAAATCATTGAATTGTACACTCTAAAAGGATAAAATTTTGGTATGTAAATTATGTCAATTAAACCCCCCTCAAAAAAAAAAAAACCAGACTGAAGGGAGAGAAAACAAGGCATAGATTCATTAGCATTTTGAAATGTTCGAAGTTCTTTGCTAACTCTTCTTTATCTTGTTATCTGCTACCTTTTCTTTATAATACTCCTGTGAGTTAGAGAGAGCAGATATCACTAATCCCATTTGACAAATGGGGAAACTGGCACTTGATGAGGTGAAATGAACTTGGTCAAAGCCCCAAGACCCAGCCAGAGGCAGCATGGGACCTGAACAGGGCACACAGCAGCGCGGCCCTGGCAGCACGCTAGAATTGCCTGTGAAGCTTTTCGAAAATAATTACGTTTTGCAATTGGCTCTGGTGATTCTAGTCGTGCAACAAAGGTTGAAAACCACTGGTCCACAGACAAGAGAATGAACTCACCCACAAGATAAGGCTTTTTTACTGCATAAAGAAATGCTGCTTTGGGGTAGTGGCTCAAGGTTGAGGGAGAAGCCAGAGGCTGTGCCTTCTAATCTCATTTTAGGAAAGGAGAACCTAGGCAAAGACCTCTTAAGCTCTGGAAGCAAAAAGGCTACTTCCTGCCATTCTCATTCGAAGCTGCCACTCCCTCCCTGCGCTGGGGGCCTTGGGTGTTACTGACAAACCCAAAGGTCTGGACATTTTATTCGAATGGGAAGAAAAACCAGGAGTAGGCAAAATTCACCTGTCAGGAGGGAGGAGAGAGGGCTGGCCAGTTCCCTAACCAAACAGGCTGTCTGGGAAACAAATGCAAAAAAACAAAGGTACTCTTAGTCAATGTGGAAAAGAAATCCTGCTAGGGAATTTTAATCTCACTGGGCAAGGCTAATTCCCAAACAAAGCCTCCTTCACTTCACCATCACCCAGCCTCAGGGAGCTGAGGCCCAAGGCTAACAATCCAATAGCATGTGCCAATAGCAATGCACCTCGATTTCTAAGGTGAGGTTAGGAGGAGTAGTAAGAACAATAGCATCACTTAAACACTATGTGCCAGGCACTGGGCTAAGTGCCTACGCTACACATCTCCATTCATCTGAGCACCAATAAGAAAATGAGATCACAAAAGATCACAGAAGTTGGGTAACTTACCTAAGGTCCCATGGATAAAAGCAGAGGAGCCAGCCACAAAAGCAAGGACAGGCTGGCTCCAGGGTCACCAATTGTACCACTACACTATACTAACTCTTCAACACCCATGCAGAGACAAAAGTACTTTGAAAATACACTGCAAACAATGTGAACAGTTGTCACTGCTCAAAAGTTCTATTCTGATGTTTTTCTGTATTTTCTTTTTTTTCCACTATGAATATACTACTTTTGTAAAGAAAATAACATTTATACAATTGTAAAGACAGAGGCACAAAAGCCTCATGCTCTGTGGTGGTTTGTTTTTTTTTAATATATTGAAAAACAACCACCTTTTCATGGGTGGTAATTTTTATTTTTTAGTTCTACTTTTCTGTATTTCACAATTTTTCATCAGTAAAGATGTCGTTTGTTGTAATTAGGAAAACATTATTTTAAGTGGTTTAAAAAATAATTAACATGGGAAAAATATCATCTATTTGTCCCTCTGTCTTCACACTGAAGATGTCGTCCTGGACATGTATGCCAAAGATCCCTGGAATTTCTCTGAGTGATATAGAGGTTCAGGTTGATTGACTAACTCATTTACTCTATCTGTGGATACCTACCATGTGCCAGGTGTGGGACCCTGCAAGGGACATACCACAAAAAACACTATCCTTGCCCACACAGACTAGTTATGATGCAGTGCTGGGAGCCTGGGGACAGGCTGAATATACAGTCCAACCAGACTATGGAGTCCTCAACAGCTACTAGTAAAGAAGCTACATCTGTACCTGCGGAGAATTAGATTCTACTGTTAGGTTAAAGGAAAACATACTGGAGTAATGTTTATAGTGTGATGCCAATTATATACGGAACTTAAACCTGAACAAACCAACAACCCTAGAAATGTGAACATCTTTACGCATTTATGGGCCAAAGAAAAATGTGGAAACCAATACAAGCCTTAAACAGAACTTACCCCAGGGGGATAGGATTGAAAGCGGGTGGGGCAAAAAGATTAACTTTCTCTTTATAGTCCTCTGATTAAATGGATTTTCAATGAGCATATATTATTCTTATAAAAAAAAATCCTGAAAGTATAAACAACCTTCCAAATCTCTAATGGATATCGTATAAAATTTCCACAAAGACTTGACTTGGCTTACTACTTGAAAATCAATCTAAATAATGAGGAAAGGGGAGGAAGGAAGCCCATGAGCTTTGGTACTGGAAAGATGGAAGTTCTTGGGCCACTTCTGTCAATTCCTGTGTGTCCCTGTGCAGGTTACTTAAACTTTCTAAGGCTTAATCTGTGATATGGAGGCGCTAATGAAACTGGGGGCCACCGTCATCTAAATCCCTTAAACTACAGCTTACTTAACACCTTGATAGCCATGTCACCCAAATCTGGGTGACAGTTGTGTTTCCGCAGAGGCACCTGATCCACAGTGGGCGATCAATGTGTTAACAAATAATATCGTGTAACCTGCCCACAATAGATAACAGCAACTGTTGTCTAAGTTGTTTTTTAGGAACATGGAGCTAGTCTTGCCCAGTTCAAACTGGTCAAGACCACCAAACTATACTATGGGCCTGAGAGTGTCTGATGGATGATCTTTTGTTGTCAGAGGGCCAAAAATTCCACCCTCAGGTCATGCTAATGTCACCATTTTCTGAACATGTGTCCCATAAAGAACACATGAGTCAGATAGGCTTGCACAGAACACCAATGACTTCACCTTCTTCTCGTCTCCAATAATCTTTCCCCATGCCTCAGACCACCCCATTTCCTTGTCCCATAAATATCCCGAGCCCCTTGCCTGTGAGGAGGTGGATTTGAGACTTCTTCTCCTAAAGTGGCTGCCTTGTGAATAAACTTTTTCGTTGCTGCAAACTTTGGCGTCTCAGCATTTGGCTTACTGTGCATGGGGCAAACAAACCTGGTTCGGTAACACTCAATACCCATTTCCCAGGGTTTCTGTGAAGATCAAAGACTAATAATTAACAGCTAACGCTGACTGAGGGCTTCCTATTTGCCAGATGCTATGCTACATGTTTTACACATATTAACTGATTTAATCCTCAGAACAACTTTAGGAGGGAGACACTATTATCACCCCCTTATCATAGATGAGAGAACTGAAGCCAATACAAGTTAGGTAACTTGGCCAAGTTCCCTCCCTCCCTCTACACACACACACACACACACACACACACACACACACACACACACACACACACCACACCACACACACACACACACACACACACACAGAGCATAGCCAGGGTATGAAGTTGGAGGATCTGATCCCTGAGTTCATACTCTTAACAATGACACTAGGGTGAGATATTTATTTGTATTTGTGAAAGCTTTTCTGATTGCAAAGTCCCATCTACTTGTAAGGAATTCTTAGCAGTGGTAGAAAAGAACAGAAACACACATGAAATCTAAACACTACAAGGGCTAAAAGACACGACAGAAGCAGTGTCACTAAATGTCTTCTGGTGACAGGCAAATAAGTGTCAAAGTCTATATATATGAACGGAGTTCATGACTTTCCATCCTGCTCTTCCAACTCTCAGTAAGGAGTTTACTGTTTCCTACCTCCATGCCTCTGGCCACAGCATTCCCTTAGTTGAACTGTTTCCTTCTGCAATTTGCATGCACACTCTAATTGCCCTTCAAGGCTCAGTTTGGACTTTATTTCTAAATGCAATGACATCTCCAGGCAGCAGTGCGTTAAACTGCAAAGTACTTGGGTTTAGCTTTAGTTCTTACAAACCACGTAACTCTGAGCAAGTCATTTAGCCTCTCCAAACCTCAGTTTCCTCATAGGTAAAATCAGGTTCTTGTGAGAATTAAATAAGAACGTGTATAAATTACCTGGTACACAGTGGGTGCTCCATAAATGCTAATGTTAATCTAATCCTCTTCCCGTTTTTTTAGAACTTGGAACAATTGCAATTTAGCAATTAAGCCTGCATTGCCTCGCGATGTTCCTTTTCCACCATTTTGACTCTAATATTCTCCTAACGTCTCGGGCATTTATACCTCATCTTTCTAAGTAAACTGCAAGGTCCTTGAGGGCTAGAAATGTACGCTGGTTGCTTTTGCACCCCCTGCAGCATATGGCACAATACTTAACACAGAAAAGTGCTCAATAAAAATCTGGATTGACTGCTGCGGCTGGGCTGGATTCATGGAGGATCTAAGACTCTCAAAGATTAATCTTAAAATAAAGGCAGTAATGAGACATATTCTAGGGCAGTCCCCAGAATTTGATTTTGGACCAGAAATCCCGAGCTCTTTCTCAATACGCTCCACATCCTCACACACTTCGCATTCCTCTGATCAGAAACACATTGGCCTTTGTAGAAGGTTGAGGCAAAATTTTGACCAAGTTGAATCCTCAGAAAGCTAAGGCCTCTTTTGAAAACAAGCTTTTTATATTTTAAGTACTCTCGAGAAAGCTAAGGGACAGTCTGTCCCTAGTTCAGGTCCAAAACCTAAACTATAACTTTTTAAAATAGCTCAATTTGCCAGTCACAGAAATAACTTTTCTAGGTCAATTAGCACGTTTCAATGTGCCAATTAGCAAAGAGTGAAATTCTCAAGCCTATTTACATTGGTGACAGTGAAGTTTTCCCAGCAGTGCACATGGGTACAAGGTGTGCCGGCAACAGAGTTACATCCTGAGAACATGGAGATAACAGCTGTGGATGGAGGATAGTCGCCCCAGTGATGAAGAAATCATTACTCACCCCTTCTACTCAGTCTGCATGTTAGGAACACTCAAAAGAACCATCTAACAGAGAAAATGAACTGGGCAAAAGAGGAGGGATGGTAAAAGAGGAAAAAGGAACTAACGTAACAGATCAGCATGAATACACAATAATGGGCAATTTTGATAATGAGATAATAATATACTTGAGGCTTTGGGCCTTGAAGAAAGAAGCCTGATGAAAAGAATTACCATTCTTATTACTATTATTCTAGTAGAAGACAGATGGCTGCAAACACAAATATAGGCTGGGCTAGAGTTTTTGGTCTGGGAAGGGGGCTGATACAGTGTCTTATGTTTCTTTTCTGTTTCCAACCTCCCTTGCTCAGAACACTCCACATTCACAAGAAACTGTCATGGGCATTTGAGAGCAAAAGGCACAGAGCTGGGGATGCAGCTTGGGCCCAATGCATCTTTCTGAGGATGAGCTTTGCAAGGTAAGAGCTGTAACTGAAAGCAAATACGTAACCAAGTTCCATGGGCATCCTACTTGGCTCTCACCTCTTGGCTTTCACTTTCAAGAAGGTGGTTTAGACTGGAATGAATGATATGCTTTGCAAAGTCACAGGCATAAATAAGGAACCCAGCATCACCATCAGGCCAAAAAGCCACTGGCTATATCAAGGTGCTCACAAACAGCACATCTATTCTCCAAGGCATGGACTACTGACAGCTTGGGCTGGGGAATCTCAACATGGGACCCATGGATGGGCTTGAGTGGGGAAGGCGCAGGAGGTGGCAGTCTGTACCACACCTGAAATTGTATGCAAACTTGTCTCTGTGCATCTGGGAAGAAGCTCTAGTCCTCATCCACATCAAAGAAGCCGAAGGATAGAAGCTAAGAAGCATCTCCAGCATCTTGCCTCACTAGTATTCCAACTCACCCTGGAAGGGGGTCTAAAGTCTGAGTCAGGAGACCTGGGTTCTAGGGGCATCCACCTTGTCTTCCTAGGCAAGTCATTTATCCATCTAAGTTCCTCCTCTAGAAGATAAAATTAGCCCAGATGAGCTTTCAGCTCTCCACATATCTAATAGTCAATAGTTCCATGATGCATTTCCCCTCCTTCCCTGCAAGAAACAAAGGAGAAATCGCCCTTAAGGCACCTCATCTGAAGCCAGAAAGAGACCTACTCTAGAATCCTGGTGGCAAAGAGCACTTACTTGTAATATGGGCCACTGGAATACCCATTCCTTCTTCTAAGGCGTCAGCTTCTAAGATGGAGAATAAGGAGGAACTGGGACCTGGGCATTCTCTAGTTGGTCTGCAAACCCCAGTGTCAATGAGGCATAGGCCAGACACGATAGTACATGGAAATTCAGTGATGACCCCAAATCCTTTAACTGACTGTGGCAACTTCCTCCAGCTCCCTCTCTATCTTTATATATGTGAGTGTATGTATGTCTGTGGTACTGGCATACACACTAATTAATTCACTTTGTTTTGTTTCCTCATTATTGCTAATGAGAAGAAAAAAGGATTAAAAAGATCAAGGGCCAAGAAGGAAAAGAGGGCAAAGGAGAAGGCGAAAAGTTGACTTCCTGCCTAATTGGATCATCAGGCTTAAAGAGTTGCCTACCTTCCTGTGTCTTATTTTAAGTCAAAATCTGAGCTCAAATAAGGGGTTACAGAACAATAAATCCTGAAGGCCAAGGTAGCCTAGGAGGGGTCCCAACCATTTAAAATAACCAGATCAAAGCCAGTTGTCAAGACAGAAACAAATGGAGCCACCACCCTGAGCTTTTATCAGCTTCATTTTAGAAAAAGAGCATCAAGATTATTTACCAGAGTGACTGGAATTGCCAGTTAAGAGAGAGCTCATCAAAGAAGTTTCCACGTTAAGGAAAGTTACTTGGACATTATGGTAAGCGGGCTGGCTATAGCTTGACATTTATTTGGAAAATACAGGTGTCATAACAAATGTAATAGCAAATCTGCCACTGGAGAGGGGAAGACAGGAAGAGGAGGAAAAGGGAAGAAGGAAGGAAGGAAAGGAGGGAGAAGGGGGAGGGGAGGGGAAGGGAAGGGGAGAAGAGAGAAAAGCGGAAGGAGCGAGAAACATATTTTCTTACAGATCAGTAAAGCTGTAAGGGTTGAATTGTGTCCCCCCGGCCCCCAAATTCATGTTGAAGCCCTAGTACCTCAGAATGGGACTGTATTTAGAGATCAGGGCTTTTAAAGGGTGATTAAGTTAAAATGAGGCCAACAGGGTGGGCTCTAATCCAATCTGACTGGTGTCCCTTCAAGAAGAGGAAATTTGGATCCACAGAGAGGTGGGAAGTGCGTGCCCAGAGAAAAGTCCACATGAAGAGGCAGCAAGCGGATGGCCACCTGCAGGCCCAGGAGAGAGGATTCAAAGGGAACCAGCCCTGCGGGCACCTTGATCTTGGGGAGAATAACACCACCTTGCCTCATAAGTTTATTGTGAGGATTAAATAAATATCAGCCACGTAAAGCACTTAGCACAGTACTGAGCGCACAGCGCTCAGGAAGTGGCAGCTGGGGCTGCTGTTGCTGGAGACGGGACAAGGGCTTAGGGAACAAGGTCTATAGCTTTCGTGTAACAGAGAACTAATTAAAAGAAAACTTCGCCGCCAGCTTTTTAAGTGACTTCAGGTATGTGAATGGGCCTTTGGGGGCCTTTATTATCAAGTTTGCACAATAGGAAGGAATTATAACATCTGTTTATGCTCAGTGGTCCTGTAAGGAGAAGACAATTTGGCTTTCCCTGGGGAGCAGGTCCCACTAGGAAGAGAGACGCAGGCGACCTGTTTAGAGGAACCATATCCACCTCAACTGATGGCAGAGACCGCTTGGCCAGAGCTATGGGCTGGAAGCACTCAAATTCAGATCACTAACTCTGTGAGCCCAGGGGGAAATTTTCTGGTGTGCCACCTCATCCTGGAATCAGAGAGAACTGCGGAAAATGGAGAAAGCAAGCAGTTTCCTCTCCGCTTGACCTCTCGGATCTCCGGAGAAAACAGTAACAGGGTGACCAGAAAGATGGGATAAGATGGCTTTGGATCCATTCCTCTGCCTTACAGTTACCTCTACAGGCAGGGAGGAACTTGGGCCCCAGCACTGCTCCACCTCCCAGTAAGGAACATGTTTTCAATTCGTTGGACTTGCACCGTTTTTGGGTGTTATCACCTATAGCTCTGAGACCAAGGCAGTTCTGATTCTACAGCTCACCAGGTGCAGTCAGTTAAGTCAAATAATGGGGGGGGGGGGGGTTGTAGAAGTGAGAGCCAAGCTTCCTGTCAGCTGCCTGAGCTCCCTGACCCCAGCTCACAGGACACCACTGACCTCACCTCTACGTGCTCTACCCAGCATTCCCCTCCGCAGGAGCTCACAAGGTCTAGCTATGAGGTGCTTTGGACTCCTTGGAAGAAAGGGGCTGGGCCAGATAAGTCCCTGGGGATCCTGTAAAAATGCATATCCTGATGCAGTAGGTCCTGATGCGAGGTAGAGCCTGCAATTCTGCATTTCTAACAAGCTCCACCCATGCAATGTTAGTCCTGGGACTACACTCTGAGTTACACATTTGGAATAATTTTTTATTATGAGCACTTAGGACACTGATTCTCCGAGAGTGGTCTAAGTGGACTCTGCAATCGGCATCACTTGGGGGCTTGTTATAAATCTTCATTTCCTGTCATCATGGTAGGTCCTCTCAATCAGACCTTCTGCGGATGGGGTCAGCATCAGTTTTTAGCCATTCCCTCAGGTGATTGCTGTGGACGTTCAGTTTCAGAACCATTGCATAAAATTAGTGGTTCTCAACTGCGGCTCCACATTAGAAGGTACTTTTTAAAACACTATGCCCAGGCTGCATCACAGATCAAGAACTCAGACCCTCCAAGGATGGGGTCAGGGCACCTGTGTTGTGTTGTATTGTGTTTTGTTTTCCCATTTTTTTTGTTCAACAGTTTGTTTTTGTAAAGTACCCTTAACTGAGCCTGGAACATACTGAGGGTTCGAAATCACTGTTTAGGTGAATGCTTTTTCCTTCAACATCTACTGACGCATCTAGTAAAACAATCAAAAGTGTATACATGAGCATTTGTGCAGAAGCAGTGACTAAATCTTTAGAAAGAGTGAAGTGTAGTTGTGGTTGTAGGATCTGGAAGCTTGGGCTCCACTCCTAACTCTGTCACTTAGAATTCACATGACTCCCTGAACGTCAGTATCCTCCTCTGTAACAAGAGGCCATAATACTTGCCCTTACACAACATAGTATCTGCCTCTCACAACTGTTATGTGGAAAGACCTTGTAAACCATAAAATACTGTCCAAAGAGGAAAGATTATCATTTTGAGATTTAAACTACGATATTAATGCATGAGGCAAATTTAAGTCATGAAAACTGAAAGCAGTAGGAAGGATTTTATAGGTGATTTCTTTTTTTTTTTCTTTTTTTTTGTGGGGAGGAGGTAATTGGGTTTATTTATTTCTAGAGAAGCTACTGAGGATTGAACCCAGGACCTTGTGCATGCTAAGCATGTGCTCTACCACTTGAGCTATGCCCTCCCCGTCCCTGAGCTTTCCAACGTGGTCTGCTAATCCCTCCACAGCTCCACATGTGGAAGCAAGACGACAGGGCCCTGCCATCCCAGCCCTGAGGCCCCTGCTTCTCTCTGTGCTGGTTCATCACCCAAGGCCTGCCAGCCACAGTGGGATTCTACCTGCCAGCCACTACGGGGTGGGTGTGGGCCAGACTGCCCTGTGGGTTTGGGGGAATGGGGAAAAAATCTATTTCTTGCCCAAAGGGGCCCTTGGCAAAGCAGGCAGGCTTTGATGCTCCCCAGCAGATTATTCTGGACCAATGTGGCTTGGTCTACACCAGAGGCCCTTAGAACACTCAGAAACGTCTGTCTAATGGGAGAGGTCCCCCACCCCCCTGCAATCCAACAAACCCTTCCAAGAGCTTCTGTAGATTTTTGTGGTCTGTTCTGGTTCTGGCCTAGACCCTTATTAAAGCCCCAGGGTTCCACAAAATACTCTCACCCCCATCAAGCTCCACTGCATTGAAACAGGCCTGCATCAAACCTCAACACTAAATATGTAGATATTAAACTCACATGGGGGGGTAGGGAATTAAGAGGTACAAACTACTGTGTATAAAGTAAGTTACAAGGATATATTATATAGCACAGGGAATAGAGCCAACATTTTATAATAACTTTAAATGGATTCAATCTATTAAAATATCGAATTACTATGTTGTATACTTGAAACTAATATAATATTGTAAATCAACTATATTGTAATAAAAATAATAAATAAAAAATTATAAATAAATAAAAACTCACTTGGGCACATGAGCTAAGGATGAAGATAAGCACTGGATAATATAGAGGCGCGCGAATACTGTTTTTTAATTTTTTTTAATGGAGGTACTAGGGATTAAACCTAGGACCTCATGCATGCTAAGCACACACTCTACCACCAAGCTATACCCTCCCCCTGAGCAAATACAGTTTTGTATGTTGCTGGTACATTCCTAAAAGAGGCTACTTACCAGCCGCGTATTTACCACAGGAAACAGCAGGGCCAGGAGAGCTCCATTCAACATGTGCATCTGTAGCCTGGAGAGGCAAAAAGATACAGTGCAGGTCATACTCTGACTCTGATGCAAAGGCAGACAAAAATGTGTCAGGTTATGCCATGCCAGATGGGAGAGCGTGGAAACAAGTGGCTGTCTGTGTAAAACGGCGCCAGAGTTGGCACACATGCATAATACATTAAAAGCAGCATATTTTGCATTAACCGAAATGTTCTGAAGAGCACCACCACTGCCTCAAAATCCCCCACTTTGTGAACACGCTTTGCTTACAACACTTCATTGCATAATGAGATCTGGGCTCCCTAAACATTTGCTCAGTCCCAATCTCAGCTCCAACTGCTGCAGCTCAGGCGGCAGCCAGGTGCTGGGTTATTACAGTAGGGACCTGTTTCTTAGAACATGGCTGCTGATGTACCCAATGCTCTTCCCCACACAGAGACCTGGGCATAAAAAGGTTAGCTTGTACAACCTAAGGAGCCAACTGCAGTGTTTTGCAGACTCACTCCCCCACTTTCTTAGAAATACCTTCAGGGGCTGCTGTGGGAGGTGGGGAGGGCAGAAGTGACAGCCGTCCAAGCTTTCTTTGATCTATTTTGCATACTGAGTTCTGTGACTTTTAAAGCAAAACAAAAAAGAAAAAGGGGGAAAAAAAGAGGAAGAAGAAAACCACTGCTGCTCAGCCTTGGGTAGTGATACTGTTTCCCAATACCAGACTTATTAAAACACATGCTAGGAATCCTTTATAAGTCTAGAACAAGCAAATCAAGAACAAACTCTGCTTTTGCGAGCTATGGGGATGGATTTGAGCAGCTTCCTCCATCATTCAAGGCAAATGGTCCTTTACTATTGACGAAGAAGCAAGGAATGACAGTCTGTTCTTCCCAGAGAAAAGCTAATTTGATGGGTCACGTACAACCAGCACTCAGCCAACATGGCTTTTAGACCTTAAGACACTAGCTGGCTCACCCTTGAGCTGTCTCTCTTACACACACTCACATGCAGCCCAGCCATACCAGGATCTCTCCTATGCCCTGACTGGAACCTAGAAGAAGACCCCCTCGAACTTTAGCTCCTCTCCTGGGCTCACAGACGTGTGCCTAAGACTAACAGCCCTTGTTAGAAGGAGCCTCAAGAGAACAGCACAGAAGCCCCAAGACTGCTCTTCATTTCCGCCAGGTTGCTTCTTATCACTGCTCGTTGTTACCAATGCTGTGATGATATTTGCCTGGAATACTTAACGTATTCCAGGCAAATATCAAATTAACTGCTTTACGTAAACTCTCTTGCTGAATTTTTACTGCAATCTTATGAGATGGGTACCTTTATTTTTTCCATTTTGTGCATGAGGAAACCGGGTTCAGAAGTAAAGTGACTCATCAACACCACATATAGGACAGTAGTAGAGCCAAGATGCAAACCCAGGTTTATCTGACTCCAGCCCCAAACTCTTATACCACCTCCTTCATCCCCTTCCCAAGCTTAATGAGCTTTCAGAGGATGACTGAGGGGAGGATGCTCTTAGGCCAGGTTGGGCCACCAATCCTCCAATTTAACAGGGCTTAGCTCCATCCATAAAAGGGTAGAGGCACACCATTGCAATTTCACTCCTGCTTGTCTGGGTTGGCCAGGCTGCTATGCTTTTACAACAGGGTCGTTCTAGGGGGCATCCCATGCTCTGAGAAACTGATGGTTGAAAATCCTGGCTCAAGCCTCAATACCTGGATCAAGGGTCATTAACAGCCATTCTAGGCCTGCAATGAGGTAGAATGTGGCCTAACTCTGCCCCTGAACCCTCCTACATGACAGCCACAGCCTAAACACTCACCCTGGGAGAGGAAAACAATCTCACCACCGGCCCAGGTAAAGCCGAACTCTAGTGCCAGGCTTTGCCATTGGCCTTAAAAGAATGCTGGCATTTACACAAGGCCAAGTAAATATTTAGGTACCAAAAGTTAAATCTTGAGGGTGATGGAACTGATCCCAAAAGTCTATGGAAGGCCAAAGAAAAGGAAGCTAAAACCAACATCAAGTTTCAAAATGACTACGAAATTCCAAGACAAAGACAAGCTTTGTTCTAGGTCCTCAAAACTCAGTTCCACAAGTTGCATATATCCCAAAGGGTGAATTATCCTTAATATATAAAAAAGCCTTGCATATCAATAATTACAAAAACATCTGACATACATCGAGCACTTCCATGGGCCAATCACTGGGTGAAGTAGTCAAATGCATCATCTCATTTAATCCTCAGTTTTTATTATAATCAATATCACCTTCTTCAATTTCAGAACTGAGAAAATCAAAGCACTAAGTGATTAAGTGACTTGCCCAAGATCAAAGAGATAATGAGTGAAAGAGGGAGAAGTCACACTCAGGGCTCACCAAGTTTTAAGCCTATGTTTTTGCCACTGTACCCTGCACTTCAAATCTAAGACATGAACATTACACATCTTCTCTCTCTCTCTCTCTCTCTCTGTGTGTGTGTGTGTGTGTGTGTGTGTGAGACAGCAGACCAGGTAGGAAAAATGTTCTGGAATGCCCACGGGGCAGGAAAAGTCATACCTAAGAGCAATGGAACCCCTTGTGTGTTTGGTGGTAAAACTGCCCCAATTACACCGCTGCACTGCCCTCTACAGACCCAGGGCACAGGCCAGCAGGTAAATGACCACACCAGAGGCAAAGCTTTTTTTTTTTTTTTTTTTTTTTGCTTTATACCCTCTGCAGCCTGCCACTCAGATTTCTATTGGGTATTGGAAATGGAAAATTAGCCACTAGAAAGTCCAGTGAGAATTCCCTCCTCTGTACAATGAGAACAGTAATAGTACCAACTCACAGAATTATTATAAGGACTTGATACGTATAAAGTGCTTAGAACAGTACATGGCATATAATAAGACTCAAACACATGTTTCTTAAATAAATGGTGAAGAGCTCACCTAAAAGCCACAAGATTAAAAGGGGATGGGGATCATGAATCATGTGGGAAAGTCAAACTGTTTTAAAAATTCCAAGTGTGAAAAGAGGTGCAGAGAGAACAAAAGGACAGACTGAAGGCCAGAACCAAAGAGTAGAGCTTGGAGATGGACTCCAGGTCAGTTAGTCAAGCTCATACATCTTCTTCATGCTGGCTCGAAGACTTGGCCATTACCATTGTCACAAATATTTTGTCAGCTTGTTTATTTCTGTGTAGGATACTCTGCTAAGTTAGCTCAGTTGGTAGGAACCTGGGGCAATATGGCAAGGGTTACCAGTGTTACTGTGGTGATCATTTCACAACATATACAAATATCAAATCATTATGTTATACACCTGAAACTAATATAATGTTATACATCAATTATATCTCAGTTTAAAAAAAGAATTGGCAGTTAAAACCTTCTAAATAAAATGCAGATGATTTCAGTGACCAATTCTACCAAATATTTATATAATCTTGTCCAGAAAAATAGAACAGAAGAAAATATTTCTCAACTCATTTTATGAGGCTATTACTACCCAGACACCAAAATTAGATAGGAGTGGGGGAGGGGAGAGGGGGAGGGGAAAGGAGGAGGAAAGCAAAAACTAAACTAATTATCCCTTGTGAACAGACACAAAAATCCTCAATAAAATCTTAGCAAATCTACTGCAGCAATAATAATAAGAACAGGATTCTATGACCAAGTGGAATTTGTCCTGGTTGATTCAATGTATGAAATTCAATTAATGAATTCTACCAAATTAACAATATAAAGAATAAAAAGTGTATGCTCATATCAATTGATACAGAAAAGGCATTTGTCAAAATTCAACATCTATTCACGATTTTTTAAAAAAATCAACAAACTAGCAATAGGAGGGAAATTCCTCAACCTGATAAAGAACATCTAAAAAATACAACACTCAAAATCATACTTAATGATGAAAGACTGAATGCTCCCTCTACTAATATCAGGAACAAGACAAGGATGCCCACTCTCAGCACTCCAATTCAACATTATACTGGTAGTCTTAGCCAGTGCAATAAGGCAACAAAAATAGTAGAGATTGGAAAGAAGGATATAATACTATCCCTTTTTGCAAAGAATTATTACATGTGCAGAAAATCTCAAGGAATCAACAAAAAAAGTTCCTAAAACACATGATTTTAGGATGACTGCAGGATTTCAAGGTCAACACACAAACATCAGTAATATTTCTACATTGTAGCAGTGTAAAATCAGAAACCAATTTTTTAAAAATATATACTATTTACAATACCTCCCCCCAAAACTAAAATACTTAGGTATAAATCTAACAAAATATGTACAGAATCTGTATGCTGAGAACTGCAAAAATATTGATTAGAGAAATCAAAGACCTAAATAAAGAGAAAGACATATCATATTCAAGGATTGAAAGGCTCAATATAGGAAAGATGTCAATTATCACCAAAATGATCTATAGATTCAATGCAAGTCTGTGCAAAATCCCAGCAGGATATTTTGTGGATATAGGTGAAGTGACTCAAAAATGCATATGGAAGGGCAAAGAAAGTAGAGCAGCTAAAATAATTTTGAAAAAGTAGAAGATGAAAGAATCAGACTACCTGATTTTAGGCTTACTATATAAAATTACAGCAATCAAGACAATGCACTATTGGCCAAGAAAAGACGTATCAGTGAAACAGAATAACCCAGAAATAGACCCACATTGATAGAGTAATTTGATTTTTCATCAGAAGCTTTAAAGGCCAGAAGGCAGTGAGTTAAAGTGCTAAAATGAGAGAACAAAACAAAACAAAACACTGTCAACCAAGAATTCTGTATCCAACACTACTATTCTTCAAAATAGAGAAATTAAGACATTTCCAGAAAAGCAAAACCTGAGGGAGTTTGTTATGATTTGACCTGTGTTGTAAGAATTGCTAAAGGGAATCCTTCAGGTTGAAATGAAAAGACACCAGACAGTAACTCGAAAAACCACATGAAGAGATAAAGATCTCAGTAAAGGGAAAATATTGGGCAAGTATAAAAGCTAGTATTAGTGTAACAATAGTTTGTAACCCCAACTTTTTCTACATGATTCAAGAGATTAGTACATTTTTAAAAATACAACTATTAGTCTAAAGGCTAGTGTTACTGTAACTTTCATTTGTAACTCCACATTTTATTTTCTACATAATTTAAGAGACTAATGCATTTTAAAATGATTAATTTTGGGGGCACACATGTATAAAGATGTAATTTTGTGACATCAACAAACTCAAAGGGGTGGAGATGAAACTGTAAAGGAGTAGAGTTTTCATATATTATTGAAATTAAGCTAATATAAATTCAAATTAAAACATTTTAACTTTAGTATGTTAAATGGAATCCCCATGATAACCACAAAGAAAATAGTTGGAGAATACACAGGAAAGGAAATAATAAGAGTATTAAACTGTTACACTACCAAAAAAATCAATTAAACACAAAAAAGGAGAGTAATGCAGGAAATGAGTAACCAAAAGTTACAAAGTATATAGAAAACAAACAGCAAAATGACAGAACTCCCTCCTTATTAGTATTTACTTTAAATGTAAATGGATTAAACTATCCAATTGAAAGACAGAGACTAGCAGAATGGATAAAAAAAAAAAAACATGATCCAACTATATATATGCTGTCTACAAGAGACTCACTTTAGAGCCAAAAACACAAAAAGGTTCAAAGTGAAAGGATAGAAAAAGATATTCTATGCAAGTGGCAACTAAGAGAGCAGAGGTGGCTATTTGTATCAGACAAAACAAACTATAAATCAAGAGCTTAAAAGAGATAAAGAAGTATATTATATACTAGTAAAAAGTTCAATACAGCAAGAAGATATGACAATTATAAACATTTACATACCTAGTAGCAGACCATCAAAATATATGAAGCAAAAACTGATCGTATTGAAGGAAGAAATAGATAGTTCTACAATAACAGCTGGAGATTTCAATACTCCACTGTCAATAATAAATAGACAAAAGTAAAGAAATTAGGACTTGAACAACAAAATAAACCAACTAGATCTAACAAACATGTAAAGAAAACCTTACCCAACAACAGAATTCACATTCTTACGTGCACATGGAACATTTTCCAGGATAGGTCATATGTTAGGTGGCAAACTAAGTTTCAATAGATGCTAAAAACTAGGTATCACACAAAATATCTTCTCTAACCATAACAGGATAAAGTTAATCAGTAACAGAAGCACAGTTGGCCCATGAACACTGCAGGGGTGGGGCAGTTAAGGGCGTCAATACCCCCAAACAGTGGAAATCCCCATATAACCTTATAGTTGGCCCTCTGTACCTGAAGTTCCATATACACAGATTTAACCAACTCCAGATTGTGTAGTACTGTAGTATATATTGAAAAAATTTCATGTATAAGTGGACTCATGTAGTACAAACACATGCTGTTCAGGCATCAACTATAAAATGGGAAAATTCCCAAATTTGTGAAAACTAAGTAACACATTCTTAAACAACCAATGGATCAAAGAAGAAATCACAAGGGAAAGTAGAAAATAAAATGCAAATCAAAATCATAATAATCTCACACCATTAGAATGGCTACTATCAAAAACACAGAAAATAGCAAATGTTGGCAAAGATATGGACAAATTAGAACTCTTCAACACTGTTGGTAGGAATGTAAAATGGTACACAGCTGCTGTGTAAAACAGTATGGCCGGTTTTCAAATAATTAAAAATAGAGTTACTACATGATCCAGCAATTCCACTTCTTGGCATATACCCAAAAAGAAGTGAAAACAGGGTCTCTGTGGGATATTTCTACAGCCATGTTCACAGCAGCCATTATTTACAATAGCTAAAACATGGAAGCAAACCAAGCGTCCATCAACAGATGAATGGATAAATAAAATGTGGTGTATACATACAAGAAATATTATTCTGTCTTAGAAAAGAAATTCTGACACGTTACAATGTGGATGAATCTTGAGGACATTCTGCTAAGTGAAATAAGCCAGTTACAAAAGAATAAATACTGTATGATTCCACTTATATGAGGTACCTATCTAGAGTAGTCAAAATCATACATAAAGGCGGAAAGTAGAATGATGGTTGCTAGGGACTGGGGATAGGAGGTAATGGGAATTATTGTTTAATGGGTACAGAGTTTTAGTTTTTGCAAAATAAAGACTTTGGGAGATGAGTGGTGGTGATGGTTGCAAAACAATGTGAATGTACTTAATGCTACTGAACTATGCACTTAAAAATGGTTAAGATGTTACATTTTATGTTAAGTATATTTTACCACAATAAAAAATGAAAAAAGATCTCAGATCTGTACACCAAAAAGTCAACTTTACTGTATGATTTCGTAAATAAAATTCAAAAATATACATGAGAAGCAAAACACTGAACTCTCCCAGTCTCAGCTTTTACACCTACAAAATAAGCGATCCAAGATTCTAAGCCTTTACACACAGCTTTTTCACTCTAGTTTTTTAACATTAAAATTTTCCAACATACAGAAAAGTACAAAAATAATATAATAAAAATCTCTGTGCCCACTATCCCACTTTAATAAATTTGAACATTACTGATTCAGTTGAAGCCCTGTGTATCCTCCCTAAGTACCATTCATCTCCTCTACTCCCTAATGAGGTGGAACCTTCATTCCGAAGGAGTTGGAGTTCTTCCTGTGTATCTATGTTTTTATACATTTGTACATTTGACTATATCCACAAGCCATATACATTGTTGTTTCATGTTTATCCTGTTAAATAAATGATATACTATATATAAATATGTGTGTGTGTGTGTGTGTGTATCCTTCTGCAATTTATGTTTCATTCAACATGTTTTCCTCTAATTATCCATGTTGGCACATGTATTCTGTTTTTCACTGCTGTATATTATTATTCAGTTGACTACATTAGAAGTTATTTATATAGTGTATGTTGATGGACATCGGGATTTACGTTTTTCCTTTTAGGAACTACATTGAGATTTGCTTCCTGTAATTTGTATTATAAAAATAATAGATATATTTCCATCATCCCAGCACCTAAGGTCCTTCCACTCTGACCTTCTATTTCCATAAGTCCTTGGTCTGAGATTATAAATGTTTTGCCCACTGTGGGAGGCCCCACAGCACAAGCCTCTCATGTAGCAGGGAATGCAGTTAGGCTCTTACATCTTTTAACTCACTTCTCAGAATGCATGGCAAAAATCGCTGAATCTAGGTGGAGGTCATACCAGTGTTTGGTGCACTGCCCTGTTAACTTTTCCACATGTTTGAAAATTTTCAGAATAAAAATTGGGAAACAAAAAACAAGTAAAGAAAAACAAACAAGTATAACAGGAAGGCTTGGCTGGCTCTCCCTGTGGGCACGAAGATAACTTTCTGGTTGCATAACTTTCTGGTTGCAACTGGTGCTTTCCCATCTCCTTGTTCTGGACCAAATGGGGCCATCCAACTGCAGAGACTCTAAAACCTTTCTTCCTGTGAATTTCAGGAAGCTGACCAAAGGTCCCATCTGGAAGGTGCTCAACTAATAAAAGGGGTTACTTATCCAAAAGCAGTTTTCATTCTGAAATTCTACTTATCTGCATGAAAACAATTGTCCTTCCCTGGGATCCTAATTCTAACAGTAAAGTACACAAACGGTGAAGTGTCAAGACAAAGATAATGCTATATATTATTAACACTTATTGATTACTTAGTCTATGTTAGGTTTCATGCTAAGGGATTAACACGGATCATCTCTCATCTATTGTCACCACCAAAGAAGTAGTTACTATTCATAGCCTTCTTTGATAAATGAGGAAATAGAGGCTAAGACTTTAAGCCTTGCTCAGAAGGCTCAAGAAGTGGCAGAACTGAGCTCACACAACTCAATAACAACAACAAAATCAACCCAATCAAAAAACGGGCAGAAGACCTAAACAGACATTTCTCCAATGAAGACACACAGATGGCCAATAGGCACATGAAAAGATGCTCAGTATTGCTAATTATCAGAGAAATGCAAACCAATACTACAATGAGGTATCACCTCACACCAGTCAGAATGGTCATCATTACAAAGTTCATGAACCATAAATTCTGGAGAGGGTGTGGAGAAAAGGGAACCCGTCTGGTGCAGCCATTATGGAAAATAGTATGAAGATTCCTCAAAAAACTAAAAATAGACTTGCCATATGATCCAGCAATCCCATTCCTGGGCATATATCCAGATGAAGCTCTAAATCAAAAAGATACATGCACCCTAATGTTCATAGCAGCACTATTTACATAGCCAAGACATGGAAGCAACCTAAATGTCCATCAACAGATGATTGGATAAAGACGTAGTGTGGATGAAGAAGATGGATTGGATAAAGAAGATACATACACATGCCACACTAGTATTACTCAGCCATAAAAAAGAATGAAATAATGCCATTTGTAGGAACATGGGTGGACCTAGAGATTATCATGCTGAGTGAAATAAATCAGACGAAGACAATCATATCACCTATATGTGGAATCTAAAAAAAAATGACACAAATGAACTTATGTACAAAACAGAAACAGACTCACAGACATAAAAAACAAACCTATGGTTACCAACGGGGAAGGAAGAAAGGGATAAATTAGGAGTTTGAGATTAACAGATACACACTACTATACATAAAATAGATAAACAATAAGGACCTACTGTATAGCACAAGGAACTATATTCAATATCTTATAATAACCAATAATGGAAAATAATATGAAAAAATATGCAAATGTATAAATGAATCACTGTGCTGCACAGCAGAAACTAATACAACATTATAAATCAACCATACTTCAATTAAAAAAAAAGTGGCAGAACCACAATTATAACCTAAAGCTATCTACTTCCACCGCTCTCTTCAAGATTCCGTGAAACATACCTATCCAACAAAGCAAATGTTGAATAGCAGGGTGCATCATATATGTTCGTTCAAACAATGAAATACTATGCATTCATTAGAAATCTTGTTTAGAAGAATACTTAATGACAATGGGGAAATAGTCGTGGCATATTAACTTTTAATAAATTACAAAGTAGCATGTACAGAATAATCCCAATTTTGTTTTGAAAAATGGGTGTATACACACAGAGGACTGGGAGGAAAGTATATCAACATATTAACAAGCAATTATCAGTTATTATTTTCTTCTTTATTGTTTTCTGTAATGTTTGATATTTTCCTCACAGTAACCATGGATTACTTTAAAATGAAAATGAAACATCTCTACTTTTTCTCTATCCACTGCACAGCTCCTACAGATCTTACCCAAACCTTATCTATTTTTTCCCCCGCCAGAATTACTTTTGCCCAATAATTAGCACAGTAGAATCTGAAGTTGGCTTCCAAAAGGAAAGTGGGCTGACAAAGTATAAAGAGGCCCAAAATGATCACTCTCCATTCCTCTGCTGAGAACACCTTGTTATGCTTCCCCAGATGGGAAAAGTCATCTATATCTCCAGCCTCACTTTTACCTTGAGATAATATACATCCAAACACATGTTGAAAGCAAAACAGCCCAGAGAGGGAGAAAAAAAAAAAAAAAGTCATTCCTGCTCCAAAAACCTTGAGGGAGACATCTAGGAGAAGATTTGGGGAAATGACAATACTGAGTCAGAAACTGTGGGCCAAGACTGTAGAAGTCAAAGCTCCCAGGAGAGAACAAAATTGAATTTGTATACATGGGGAGGAAAGCCACTTCTGCTGTGTATGGAAGGGGAGGAGAGCCGTGAACAGTCAGAAAGCTTCCCTCTTCTAAGCATTAAGGAACAATATGTACAGTTGCAAGGCAGCAACCTGCCAGGGGCTCCAAGGACAGCAGGCACCAGAATAGCATCCACATATGAAAGGGAACTTGTCTCCTTGAATTGCCGCTTATTTACTATGGATTTTCTAGGTTCCTGGTCTTTTTCCCTGTGAAATCTTCAGCATTCATATACAGGGCGTCCTCTTCCCTGCAGAGAACAGTCTTAGTGAAGCTGCTCAGGTCAGAGGCAGTCTCCCAAACACCCTTTTCAGTAATGAGTCCAAAGCTAAATTGAAAAGCAGCTACCTCTGAGGTGAAGATGCTGAAAGGCTGATCCTTTGGGGGTTCCAGAGCAGCTGGTCTGTTGAGCACTGGGAAAGGGGGTGCTGAGATGGTAAAACTAACCCGAGACATTGACACAACAGGTTCAGTCTGAGCCTGTCTCATGAACTTTGAACAGTCCGAGAGATATGAGTCTCCCTGGGAAGGATCCTGCTGTTTAAAAATTTCAGAGTGTAATAAATGGGATCTAGAAAAAGAGAGGGTCATGGGGCTACGGATCTCTCATAATATCACGTGGCCCCCAAGGCCAAAAGCATCAATCTCGCCATGCTGAGATCACGTCAGGCTGTCCTCAGGCCCCTCTTGCACCCCCATGCTTCCCTCACCTACCTTGGCTCACATTCGGCCTACAGCCCTTTCTCCATCCAGCAATGCACCCTCTGCTCTTGGCAGCACAGATGAAATTTCCTCTCATCTCCTTCAAAGGCCTGTCTAGACTGACTCAGCAGATACTCACGACCAAATCCTGCTTGCATCATAGATCCACCCCTCTCCATGTGTACATAAGAATGAGCAGATTTAAGGGCTTCAGTGTTGTGGGTGGGCTGGGGGTCCCCGTACCCCACACTTCCTGAGGCAGAGGATGGAATCCAGATCTCAGCTCTATATTTTTCTTACCTGGGGTAGGGTAGGGGGAAGAGCTCTCTGCCATTCAAACTGCCCGGATCAGTGACTTGCTCCCCTTAAGTACCCTTACCCTTGCAAGCACACACTTGGATAACCGGACATTAAGCAGTGGATGTTCACAAGGCAGCTAAGCTGTGTGATTACAGACAAACGCCTGGGAAATCTTAAGTCATTCCCTGTCCTTCACCTATTCCTTCAAAATACCCCAGCTCAGAGAGAGGAGAGTCCCAACAGGCTAGATTCTCTAAGAGGCTCCCAGCCCCTTGTGAAACCAAGAATTTCATCCTCCTCTAAAAACAGCAGCCAGGACACCAAAGAGCAAGCTGGAAACTAACAGGCTGCCAGCACTCAGAGCCTTTTATGGTGGCAGGATCCACGGAGACTGGGACGGGGTAGTGAGTACTTGCTACCAAGCGATGACAACACCTTCCTTCAGCCTGGAGAACAGATTCCAACAGAGAGCAGGAAACTCCGAACTCCCCAGTGCTGCCCAAGGCTGCTCCTGGCCACACCTGTAGTTCACCGGACTGGTGGCTCTTCAGGACCAGCCCCACCTATCAGATGCAATGGAGAGCTCCTAGATTTCCTCCGCTTCAGCTGGGGGAGGACCGCGTAAATGGATTTTCATATGCTAACTCTCCAAGAACAACATTACACACACCAGAGACCTCTCCCCCTCCCCAAGCAGACGGTTAGACTTCCCAGGTCTTGGAAAAGCTGAGGGCTGCCTAGGCTGGAGCTTGGAAGTAGGAGTATCCTCCCCACACCACTAAAAGAAATGGCTCGGGGCCCTGAGAGCAGCACTGTTTCCAGATGCCAAGAGCCCAGGTCTCCAGCTGACAAGTAAGTCCGGATGGCACAAGAATCTTGGCAAGGAGGTACAGAAACAGCTGACTCAGACCAGCGGCTGCTCCTTTTTATCCAGTGAGCCTGTTGTGGTTAATAACTAAAAAGCCAGGATTTTCTAGCCTTGGGAAGAGACCAGATCATCTACAGAAAGCATCACCAGTCACCAATAAGGAAGGACTGGCTGGCTTTCAAGTCACATCTGATACGAACACACGTGACAGCTGCAGAGGGTCCCCAAGCCTCAGGAGGAGAAAGATCCCTGCTCTGATCCTTACGCCAAAAAGTGTGACTATAAACTCTGTGTATCTATCTCTATCCCAAAAGAGCATGGGATAATATCACCAGGACAAACTGCAGCTTTCCAGAACTTTGCCCCACTCCAACTATGGGATTCCTTTTAAATACTTGAGAAATCTGTCCCGCTGTCTTTGAGCTTATTAATGAAGTCCCTGTCTTACTGCACACATGTAATTTCCTCTTCCATCCTCCCCTCTCTTTCAGGATGCTAGATTTAATAGCTCTAAATGCAGGGTTAGCAAAATATGGTCCTGCTCTTATGTTTGGGTTGGAGGGGGGCGCTTTGTGTGGTAAATACACATAACATAAAATTTACGATCTTCACTGTTTTTAAGCACATAGTTCAGTGGCACTAAGTCCATTCACCATGTTAAACGACCATCACCATCTCCACAACTTTTTCAATTGATCCTCTTGTTTCTGTAAATAAAGTTTTACTGGAATACAGCCAAACACATATACATATACACAAACACATATACATGTATCCATATATATACAGTATTGCCATTGCTTTCATGCTACAGCAACAGTTACGTAGTTAAAACAGAAATTATATGGCCTACAACATCCAAAACATTTAGTATCCCCTCCTGTACAGAGAAAGTTTGCCGACCTCTGCTCTAAACCAAAATATATACCGGATTTCTAGTTTAAAATAGCACTTGCTTAACAGCCGCTAACACATACTCTCCCAGCTTTCCACTAAAATACCTACGAAGATACAGAAAATGATAAAACTCCCCCCAGATTACTGAAAACTTAGACTGATGGTCATCCTATTATGAGAATCTGACAGAAATCTCCATTAACAATAAAGCTAATGCTGAAATGAGGAAAAAAACAATCTGTGGCCAAGTCGTGCAGCAGAAACCTGAAACAAGATAGGAAGACAGAGTCCTTACACCACTGTCAGCCTCATGGCTTAGAAATGGGGAGTTCATCTAGTAATCAGCAAACTGAACAGCCACGAATCCACTACAGGGCTACTGCTTGCAAAAGAAACCAACAGCTCCCCAAACTGGGCTATATCCATTCACAGACTCCTCTCATAAATCAGAAGGGCTGAAGGGATGGCTTTGGTGCTGTCACACTACCTTCTGGGAGTAGGAATCTTCACAAGTAAAACTCAGGGGCCAATGCATATAGGAGGTTGTAGTTGTTTACATATTTTACATGTTTAGAGTTTCAAGAGAATCTAGTAGTAGGGGTAAGTGATTCCATATGGGTTCAGCAGAAGCCACAAGATGAAGCTGCTAAATTCTGGAAGGTGGGCTGGAAAGCTCTGTGCATCAACCTGGCCACCAGGAGTCAAGCTCAGAAGGGGTTCTAACCAATATCTAAGAGGATATGAGGATAGTCAAAGGAAATCCACATACCTTGTGTCTTTAAGAAATAATAAATAAATCTTCCTTCCTTCAATTTTGAATAAACATACCCAAAAGATAGCATGGTTCCTATGAAAACCTCTGGCAGCAGAAGGGAAATGCAGATCATTCTGAAGACTTGGAGTAAACACAAAAGTCTAAATTTAGTGTCTGAACCAGAAGAAGTATTTTAGAAAACTGTATCCTCAAGAGAATACAAGAAAACATGGACTCTCTGAAACAGGTATAGAAAGCCACTGGAATAAAACATATTGAAAAGGAAAGATAAACGAGGGTGAAAAGAGAGCTCAGCAAAGCAAGGGAGAATTACAAAGAAATATCGTAGCAGCAGAATTACATTTCACATTGGAGATGGCAAAGAGCAAAATCTATCAAATTCATTGTTTGGAAGCCAAACCTGAACCTCTCCCAAGTATGCAGAGGAAAAGGAAAGCTGACTAGAAATCCAACAAAGGTTATTAGGAAATCTATTAATGTAACATGCCAAATGGGGAAGTCAAAGGAGAAAACCCCAATGAACCTCTCAATAGATTCTCAAAAAGCATTAGCTAAATTCAACAACCATTCCTAATTTTTAAAAGGGGCGGGTGGGGGGTGGGGGACTTGGTAATTTAAGAATAAGATAATTTCTTCACATTATAAAGGACATCTAATCTAAACCAACAACCGACACAGTCAATAGTGAAAGCACTGAAATCATTTCCATTAAAATCAGAAACAAGGCAAGAATTCCTGCCCACACCACTATTATTTAACAGTGTCCTGGAAGTTCTATCCAGTACAGCCAATACAATCAGGCTTGAAAAAAAGCTTTGCAACTTAAAAAGAAATAAAGTTATCATATGGGTGTTGATACCATTAATTACCAAACTAATTCAAGTGGAAAAACTGAGAAACTACTAGAAGTGTGAAGTATAGTGGCCAAGATAAAATAAACATGTAAAACCAAAATTTTTCTTACACACCAATAATAACTAGTTTGAAAATGTAATAAATAAATTTTCTGATATCATTTATCAGAAACTACAAACCATCCAGGAATGATGTTGATGAGAAATACATGGGATACACAATCCACACACATGGCTAAAGAACATACAAGAAAATGTGAATAAATTAACAAATATACTGGGGGAGGGATAAATTAGGGGGTAGGGATTAACAGACAAACACTACTACATATAAAATAGATAAACAACAAGGACCTACTGTATAGCATGGGGAACTATATCCAATTTCTTGTAATAAGCTATAATGGAACAGAACCTGAAAATACATGTATATGTATATATACATGTATATGTATATATAAAACTGAATTGCTTTGCTGTACACCTAAAACTAACATTGTAAATCAACTACACTTCAAAGAAAGAAAGAAAGAAAGAAAGAAAGAAAGAAAGAAAGAAAGAAAGAAAGAAAATAAATACACTGTCTTTTCCTGAATAGAGAGACTCAATATGGTAATGACATTAATGCAATTTTAGGTTTAAAGTAATTCCAATCAAAATAAGAGGATAAAACATTCTAAGTTAATTTGGAAGGAAAAAATGGCTCAGATCAGCTATGAAAAAAGTGTAGGTAAATTAATAGGCTGGGGAGAGTGTTGAAGAGAAATCTGGTCTGCTAGCTGTTGTAAATACAAGTATGAAACTGGTGGCAAACACAACAGAGACATTGATGGGATGGTGTAACAAGCCCGCAAATAAACCCTAGTGCTGAGAAGAAAGAAATTTTCCTCTATCCTTCTAGGTTCTTCCAGCTGGTCCAAGAATTCAATTGGTATGAGGCAGATTAACAGAAAAAAATCAAACAAAATTTACCAACATGTATACATGGGAGACACCCAGGAGAACTGAGCAACTCACCAAAGTGGCCAAAACCCTCACCTTAAATACCATCTTCAGCTAAAGACAAAAGAGGATGCTGGGTGTATTGGTTTGGGACTTCAAAGGGAGAGAAAGGCAAGTCACATGGAGATGGAAAAGCAAATGTTTGGTAAAAAAATGTTTGCTGAGCTAGGCAGAGATGATTGGACACAGAGGGGACTCTGATTTCCAGGGTCTGCCTAGAGTTTCCCTCACTATACTTAGTCCTTTGCACACATCTCTGGTGATAGCTTTATTTCAGAAACAGGCCCTTTACTTAAAATCTTTAGGTAGCTAAGTGGGAGGTAAAAAGAAAGACTTCCTGAGTCTTCTGTTTCCTAAAAATAATCAGCCTAAATTAATCTTCATGACAAAGAGAAATGTCTTGAGGTGGCAAATTTTGCTCCCCTACACTAGTAGTATACATAAGAATTTATGTATGATAAAATGTAACAGCAATAATCATAGGGAAATAGTTAATCAACAAACAGTGCTCAAATAAATGACAATTGGGGGAAAATATGTTCTATCCCTACCTCACACTACTCACAAAATGAATTCTAGATGAACTGACAGCTAAGTATTTTAAAAAACAATTTAAAAATTAGATTGTTTATCCGATCTTAGAATGGAAAAAATCTTAAAGCATAAAAGCACTGAAGAAATTGCCATGGTCTGAAGGTGGTTTGGAAACCAGTCAATTTGACCAATAAAAACATAAACATATATCAAAAGCATCATCAATGAATTGGAAGGCAGTCTGGGGAAAATATTTACTACAAAGGTGATAAAGGATACTCTTTATATATGAGCAATTCATGAAGATCAACAAGAGAAACATCCCTTTATAAAAAACTGGGCAGAGAATTTGAAGTGACGGTTCACAAATTAAAACACATAATGGGGGGGGAGCTCAATGATAGAGTGCATGCTTAGCATGCACTAGGACCTGGGTTGAATCCCCAGTGCCGCCATTAAAATAAACTTAATTAACTCCCTCCCCCTCAAAAATTTTTTAAAATATATATATAATGAGTAATAAGCACAGGGTACACATTTGGAATCTTCTGTAATGGAATTCGAAGGCAAAATAATAATAATAATAATAACAACAACAACAACAACAAAACAATAATAATGAGGAAAAAGACAAGCAGAAAGAAAAAGAGAAGCTACCAGTGTAATATGGGGGGAGCTGAGGAGTACCTGACTGTACTACCACACGGCCCTCTTTCCTCTCCCCTAGGTTTGCAAAAGGGAATCTTATTTACTAACAACCTGAGAGGCAGGCTGGTTCATATGTGACTGGTCATGTTCCCTAAAGGTAACTGAGACAGGCAACTTTTTTTTGAAGTTGCTGGCAGGGCAGTAAGCACAGAATGTTCTCTAAGGATATACTGATTTTACTCAAACCTGAGGAAGAGAACAAATTCTGTGGCCTGCATATTGAAGATGGTAGATAGCTCTTCAGATGAAAACCACCTAAAACAGCCAAATGAATAAAAAGAAAATGGCTCAGACTCAGAGATGCAGAACACTGCCTATACAGACACAACACAAAGAGCAATTCTGGTGCTGCTATATGAGCATCCACAGCGTCCAGGAGCCAGGAATGGAAGTGGGGTGGGGTGTGCACAGGCGGGCAGGTGGCAGGATAAGAGATGGTCAGAGGCCAAACACTACCAGGCTGGAATTCTGGAAGCTGGAGATATTAGAGATCAAAAGAGCACCACGCCCAAAGTTGCTGCAGTGGTGGGCCAGGCAGAAACCCCTTCCAGTCTCAGCACCACATTCTAGTTACATCCTTTTCACTTAGGCAGCCAGTTCTAAGGCAGCCAGTTCTAGCAGTAGACTTAGCAAGTCACATGTCAACTGAGGGCACATAAATGAAGCCCTCCGGGACTCAGCCAGAACACTGGGGAATTGTTATTCCATCTTGTCAAGGGCCCCATGGGAACCCTGTGAAGCCTCCTGCTCCTTCCCCACCTCCAAGAGAACTGGCAGTCCCTGCCCAGCATGGGGCATGCAGCCTGCTGGGTATACCATACCCACTTCCTGCAGTGACTGGGCATGCCTCTACAAAGAACATGCCAGCCCGAGCTTAGCTGGGAAGCAGACAAACTCATGTGTGGCTGGCACAACAAAGGGCTGATAGAAAAAGCAAGATATGGGTAGACATCGCTAGTCAATGAACCCACAGAGCACAATGACCACAGCAGTGCCATCTGTGTATGGAATTTTCAATGGGATGTTTTCATGCTAACAGAAGAGCAGAAAATATTCACTTAAGCAACATAAGGCAGTGATTAGAAGCACAGGCTCTGAAGTCAGAGAGAAACTGGATCAAATCCCACCTATACCACTCTTAAGTCACTTAAGCTTTCTCAGCCTGTTATCTTGATCTAACTGGGGATACTATTTGTACCCACATAGGTTTGTTGGAAGGTTTAAATGAGATAATCCATGTTAAATGTTTCCCACCTTGCCTAGGCACACAGTAAACCCGATTATGAGAATTAGCAGGGAATCACAACTCTACCACTACCCAATCTCAGCCAAACTATTTATTTAGTATCTCTTGGCCCCAACTGCTTTATTTGTAGTGTAGATATAATGTATTCCCTATCTCATAGCATTATTTGAAGTATTAGATGAGCTCATTTAAGACAAAGCACTTTGAAAACAGTAAACAGAGCTATACTAATATAAGGTGGAATGATTATTTTAAGAGCTGACTACTTTCTAAAACACTGATTTTCAACTTCACACTGCATTTGGTATTTTCACACAGTGGAATCATATGTACCCATTAAAAATGATATGTATGGTAAAAATGTGGATGAATATCCAAGGAATTATGCTAAGGCTTTCTTTAAAAACAAAGCTAATCTCAAAGGTGACATACTGTATGATTCCATTTATATAACATTCTTGAAATGACAAATTTATAGACATGGAGAACAGATTAGTTGCCAGGTGTCAGGGATAGGGCACAGGTGGGAGGGTAGTGGACGTGGCTGTAAAACAACAAAAGGAGAGGTACTTATGGTGATGGAACTATTCCTTATTTTGACTGGTTGCTATAGGTTAGCACTGGAGGAAACTAGTTAAGAGGTACACAGGATCTCTGTGTTTTTCTTACAACTACTTCTGTATTGTGATATGATATTTATTATAGTATATTTTATATATTTATCTCAAAATACAAAGTTTAATTTTCAAATGACGGGAACAGTGTGAATTTGTGATAAAGTGGGAGAAAAGCCTATGACATCATTAAGTAAACAAAGAATAGAACTATGACGAAAAAAGACAAAAAGTAAAGGAATAAACACAAATCTTGAGATGAGGAAAACACCAAAAAGGAAATCAACAGATTAAAAGCTGAAAATGACCTTTATATATACATATAAAAGTAAAAATGATAAATATATCCAAACTAGGTTCTCCAAAAGAACCAAAAATAGATAAAGTACTTACTGGCCTGATTAAAATATAAAGTATAAGAAAGAGAACACAAAACCAGACAAGATTAAGTCCAAGAAAGAAAACATGACTACAGATGAGGAGATAGTTTTTCTAATTATAAAATAAGAGCATATAGTACATGCTCAACTAAATTCATGGCAACATTTTTGAAAACTGAGAAGAAACAGATAATTTCCCAGCAAAATACAAATGACCAAAATTGACTCAAAAAGATTTGAATGGTTGAATTAACATATAAAACACTGGAAAGGTGGTTAAGAGTCTATCAACTGAAAAAGGCATAAAGACTTCACAGTTGCGCTTCACAGTTGAGTTATCTGACCTTTAAAGACCACATAATTTCTAAGGGTAATTAAAGTATTCCAGGCCAGAGAAAAAGAAGGAAAATTCTGCAGTTCATTTTACATAATTACCATAATTTTAATCCTTCTACCTAAAATGAAAGGAATCCAATAAAAAATGACTCCAATCTTACTTGTGAATCCTGAGACCAGGTTCTAAATAAAAGACTGACAAATAGAATCAAGCAATGTATCAAAATAGTAATATATTATTATATTATTTCAGTAACGTAAGAGTAGTTCAAAACCAGAAAAGCTAATGACATAATTCACTATATCAAAAACTTAAAAAAAAAAAAAAGAATAAAAAAAATTGACAAAGCATTTGATAAAATACAGAACTATTCCCTTTTAAAAAAACTCTCTAAGTAAATGTGGAAATTATTTAAATATAATAGGCTATTTAACAAAAACCAACAGCAAACATTGGAGAAACACAGAAAAAAATTCTATTTAAAATCAGTTATAGACAGAGTGACCCACCAGCATCATTTTTATTTAATTCTGTCTTTGAGTTTCTAGCAAAAGCAAAAACAGAAGAAAATGACATAGCTGGTATAGCCACTGGAAAGAAGGGATAAAACTAAAATAAAATTTATCGGAAGAAAAACAATTTGGTAAGATAGCTAGATAGAAAAACTATTTTTAAAATTAATAAACTTTTTCTACTCTAGCAAGTGGCACTTAGGAATGGAAAGGAGGACAATATTCTATTCATAACGAACAAAAAAGCTATTAATTCTTTAGGAATAAATGTCAAGAAAGGCATAAAATAAGATCTGAACAGATAGAAGGAAATTACCATTTCTTAGATAAAAAGAGCTATAAATTTTTTTAAAAATCAATTCTCACAAAGCTGAAATATAAATTTAATGCAATTTTAATTAGAATCTCAATAGGGTGGGGGTAGGGGTTTGAATAAGTGATATTAAAATGTGTATGTAAGAATACCAACGAACAGCCAAGAAAAATATTTTCTAAGCTAATGTAATCCAATCAACATGATTTATAACACAAATAGACACACAGATGAAACAGAATAGAGAATCCATAAATGGATCCTTGTATATAAAAAGTCTGATGACAAAGATGGCAGTTCAGTTCACAGGGGAAAGTAGGGATTATCTGATATATTATGCTAGTACCACTGGTTATCTATCTTTAAGAAAAATGTCTTTGGAGGGAGGGCATAGCTCAAGTGGTAGAGTGCACACTTAGCATGCAAGAGGTCCTGGGTTCAATCCCTAGTACCTCCATTAAAGAAAAATAAATAAATAAACCCAATTACCTCCCCCTAAAAAAGATTTAAAAATTTTTTTTAAAAAGTCTTAACAAAGACTGGGAACTGAGAAGCTATAAGTAAATAATCATATTTGGATATGAAAAAAAGTAAAAAATTATGTGGAAAAATATATCATCAGTAAAGTCAATATATACAGATTTGGGAAAAATATCTATAATAAAGATGATAGACCAAGAGCCAATATCCAAAATATACAAAGAGGCCTTACAAATTTAAGAAAAATACAAACAACCCCTAGGAAATAGGCAGATACTATGAATAGAATTTCAAAGAGCCAATCCAATTGGATAAAAAAGAAAAAGAGATAATACTGAAATCCATTAGCAGCCAATGAAATACATCCATTAAATTGTCAAAATTATAAAAGAACCATAACACCTTATGTTGGTAGACGTTAAAAAAAAAAAGAATAATCTCATATACTACATATAAAAGGGAAACTTGAATTATACCAGCCTGTTTTTATAACTCAATATGATAACAAATATTTTTTATTTATATACAAACATTTTGTATGTGTGTATGTATAAATTAAAAGCACCAGTATACAAGGGCATAAGCACGACAATGTTTAATTCGTCATTGATTGTAGTGGCAGAAACCTGGAAAGAATGTACATGTTCATTAATAGGGGAATGGCTAAATAAATTGCACATCCATGAAGTATTTCACAGCCTTGTAAAAGAGTAAGAACTATACCAACAGGCTTTGATAGATTTCAGTGAGATATTGCTGAATGAGAAAAGTAAGATGTGCTAAAGTATATAGAGGATTCTATTTTTCTAAAACCGTTAACAAAAACAACAAAATATTTAAAAACCTGTGTGTGTGTGTGTATGTGCGTGTGTACACCTATGAGTAGAGAGAATAACACAGAAGGATACATACTGGTTTGGTAATACACACGGATGATGTGGAAAGGTAGAGGCAAGGGCCAAAAATACAAAGAAAAGGAGAGGAGGGAAAAAAAATGACCACTATAAAAAAACAAATCCAACAACCATATTTATGTATTTTATACGTATAAACGTATACAAATTGAATTAAATTTAGAAAAGATACAATAAAAAACTAAACATGATTTCTTCTTGTAAAAAAAATAAAAGGAAGGCAATAACCAAAATAATCTCTTAGTGGTAGGATTAGAGGTGATGTTTATTTTCTACTTTATGGGTTTCTGTATTTTCTATAATGAGAATTGTTACTCTCATAATAATGAAATAAAACCAATAAATGTTACTTTAAAAACATTACACTGAAAAACTGAGCCCATTTTGGGAAATCAAAGAAGGGAAACAGGGTCAAATACCCCTTCCGCTTAGGAGCTGTCCAAGTAAGAGACCTGAAATCAGGATCCATTACCCCTCATCCAGCAGAAAGTTGCTCACCTAAGGCAAGAGACTAAGTGGCTATTCCAAGAAGCTATTTGAAGCAGCAAATGGGGTATATTTTCCCCTACCTAACACTTTAATGACTTAAGTAAATCAGAAAGCCATTTACACCACTCTCAATTATCCAAGGATCTGCTGGGCTCTTTACTTTCTGCCCCCTCTCTATGGCTTGCGGCCATTTCCCTGCTCAGAAACAGCTCCAAAATGGGGGCCAGAGAAGGCGGAAAGAGACAAAATTAATTTGGTCTATTTAGCTTCTCATTAGCAACTCTAATAAAAGGTTTGGTAAGTGAGATGGTCACAACTCATGGTTAAAATGAGGGTTCCGAGACTCTTGAGAATTTCATTTAAGCAAACTTTACTTCAGATAAACACGATTTGCTTGCACTACACTTTAATGGATTTGATGCTTCCTATTTTAAAGAAGTCAGGACTTGTAATAAGGTGATATTTTTCTCTCCTCACTTTAATTTGCACTTTAAGAAAAAAAAAAACCAAACACAAGAACAAAGGCCTCAAAGTGAAGAACCATATCCTCAGTGGAGCAGCAGGACCACATTGCAAAGATTCTTGAGAGGAGGGGCACTGTCTGGCCCCCAGCATGCTCTCAAGAGAAACTTGAGGGCAGCAACCTTCCAAGGAAGCATCCCTTGGCCACAAACCACCGCCACAAGGAATCGCTAAGAAGGATTTGTCAGGACTTGACAAAAGCACAAAGGCCAAATCTCCACATACAACATTTCACTATTGCAGCAGGTCCTTGAAGATTTTTGTCCCTTAGGAAGCCCAGAGACAAAGCGCTGCAGGCTCAAGGTGTTCAGAGCAATGTGTTCTTCATCCTTTGTTATCAAACAGACAAAACAGTTCAGCAATAGCAACAGAAAAATGATTTTCCCTTACTTGAAGACGACGATAGCTCCCGGACATGGAGGGCAGGCCAGGAGGAAGATCTGCAATGGAAAAAAATTAAGTATGGTTATCAAGAGAAATGTTGGACACAGTGAGACAGTGTTACCTTAATAATAATAATAATAATAATAATAATAATAATAATAATAATAATAATAATAATAATAATAATTCAAAAAATAACCAAACTCTTACCCAAAATATGTAATATAAAAAATTTAAAACGCAAGCAGGTGGCTTTCCAAACATGTTTGTGTTTGCACATGCACCTATGTGTGCATGTATGTTCTGGGTGTGTGTGTGTGTATGTGAGAAACAGAGAAGGGAAGAAGGAAAGAGATGGATGCAGAGCAAAGAAGTAAGTGTTTGATGGGGTAGGAGATGAGGAGAGCCTTGCTTAGGCCCTTTCAGCCTCAGTAACACCTCCTCTCAACCTTTAGAAGACTCATTTTCAACTCTACAATTTTAGTTATGACACAAGTAGCCACTATGAGAAGCTTTTAACCCAGGACAAGTTAAAAATAGATTCTGAGCATAGGACGAATACACAAATGCTATCTAGTTTGCCTCCCATGGGGGAAGGTGAGTTAATCAATACCTAGCATTGTCAGATTTAGCAAATAAAAACATAGGATGCCAGTTTAATTTGCATTTCAGATAAACAATGAATTATGTTTTAGTATAAGTATACCCTAAATATTGCATGGAGCATACATATACTAAAACATTATTCATTGTCATCTGAAATGCAAATTTAACTGGGCATCCTGTATTTTATCCAAAATTCCCTTTGATTTTGAAGGGGAGCAGAATTTGCTGCCTCAAAAGTATAAGAATTTGGCATAAGGATTACTTTAGGCTGATTGTTTTTAAGAAACAGCAGACATAGGAAAAGCTCTGCAAAGTGTGTAGAAGTGATATAAGAGACAACTGCATTTACAAGGAAAATCTCCATTTGTAAGGATGTCTTCCTCTTCGGATCAGAAGGATGACTTTAAATCTCTAGAAATGCTCAAATGTGGAGAAGGCAAGGCACTAAATCTGCAATAATAATCTTAACCTTGTTTACTGTGCCTTTCCTGTTCACCTCCAGGAACTGCTCCCCCATTGTCCCCACCCCCCAAATCAACACCCAACATTTTTCTTTAGCTGGAAAAGATATTTAAGGTGGTGACTTGGGCCATTTCAGGAAGTTACTCAGTTTTCCTGGATCTCTCCCATGTGTACAGGAGGTATACATGTTATTAAACTTCTGTTTGTTTTTCTCCTGTTAATCTGTCTCTTATTGGGGAAGCAGGGGGTTCAGCCAGGAACCTAGAAGGGTAGAGGGAAAATTATTTTTCCTCCCCCACATTTGATTGGTTTGTTCCTACACATGACTTAGGTGGTTACTCTCCTATTTTCCTCCCAAGTCAAACCAAACAAAAAGAACCCAGTTCATCTAAGAGACAGATAAGTTCCCTGCTACTAGGAATGCTGATTCCAGAATTCTGGACCTCCAGGAATCTGCATGTATAACAAATGCCCCAGGAGATTTGACCACTCCAGGCAGCCAGATATGCTGAATGTTTGATCAAAGGCATTCCAGAGGAATAAGGATTCACAAAATTCTTTTGTTTATGGAGTTATTTCACCTACAGTAACTTAATAGTGTGGATTTACAAAATCATTGATATTGGTCCCTATCTTGTGGTGAGCATTTATGAACAGACATTATCTGCTTTATGGACTGGTTTGGCTTTGTCACGTGTGCATTCTATGGCATTCAGTTCTTCAGTTCTCTCAGGATCTACATTTAGAAGCAAAGGGTACTATAAGGAAAATCACTGTAAGTAAAGACGCCTGCTTGAATCCCTGCCAAGGAGAAGAGAAAGAATGGAAAAGAAAAAGTCTTGAAAGGAACACAGCCAGGAGTCCATCAACCACACAATACCTCATCAGAGAACCCCGCCAAGAAAATATCCATGGAGAACGTGCCTTTCCCCTGTGGATCAATTTGATTTAAAAGTGCAAAACCAATGATAATTACAGGTCCACAATCCTTTATCTGCGATCACCAAATCCAAAAGGCTCTAACGACTGGAAGTCTGGGTTGTTTTTTTTTTTTTTTTTTCAAAACTAATGTGATAGCAAATATGACTTGAACTGAGCTGAGGCTATTTATTTTCTTTATTCCACTTGTGATGAGTATTCACACGTTTTTCCACAAACAGAATGTATTTTGATTATGGGATGCTGTCCCAGACCCCCACTGGGAGTGTCTGTAAAGCACTCCGCCTTCACTGTATTGCTTTTTTAAAATAAAAAAAAATGTGGACTTCTGAAATACATCTGACCTTAATGGTTTGGGATAAGGATTGTCAACTTGGAATTTCAGTTATCCAAACATTAACTTACCCCCACTCCCCTACCCCACCCCACCCCTCAGGAGCAGTTGAAGAAAGAAACAAAGCTGGTATTAGTTAGCACTGACCCAGCAGTAAAGTTACTCACCTTAGGCAAGGGACCAAGTTGGAGGCTGTACATAGTTACCCAGCATCAGGCCCATCAAAGGCTACACTCAGAAGCTACAGTATACAGAAAGCAGACAGGGGCCCCCAACCACTTTTGGAAAGGTCCTCAATACTTCTGGAGTCACCTAAGAGCCATGCCAGCAGCCTTCCTGAGCTTCTGGAATACCCTCGATACTACCAACGTGCTAAACAGAAAAGCAAAAATGGGACACTGGGGCCCCACAGTTAACTCTTATTTTTCTACACCCACAGCCAAGAGGAGACAAGCAGATTCTTGGGAAGTGCACTTTCCTGTAACCACTCCATTTGATTGGTTCTGATCTACGACAGCCCTATGTCAGAAGCCCAGAAACCTACTGAAGTAAGCAAGCCGCCAGTCCCAATTCAGTCATGGATCTGATTTCTTTTGAGGCAGTTCTTCTGGTCTAAACTCTAAATGAGTTTTCCAACAGTTACTTTCCCATGGCCATGTCATTCCAACCTGCGCATTGGCCCTCCTCGTCTTGCCTGTCTTTTCCCGACACCAGGATAGAGGGTATCTTTCTCAAGTAATCTTTAAATCAGATACATGTAGATATATCAAAAAAGCAGATTTGAAAAAGGACCCCAAATTCACCCCATCCTTTTCCAGTAAACTCATGGCTTCCTTCAGCAGCTTCATTTATAACACTGAACCTCTCCACTTTGTCATGCTGGAGCCATATCCATAATCATTATTAACCAAAGGAGCTGCCTGATGATAACATGTTAATTCAGAGGCCCGAAGGCCCCCAGCCTTGGCCTGAATATCCCTGCTCTCTTCTCTGGTTGGCTGCCAACTGCCTCCAAATTTTGGTAGCACATGTTTTAGCCTGGCAGGTGGAAAATTAAAACTATTCCTTCAGCTGCAAACAGAGTGGGAAGAGAGGCCACTTGGAAGTGCACACAAGGATGGCAGGAAGATGAGAAGGCATCTGAGCACATCCCAGCACGTGGCACTTTGCATTCATGCTGCAATCTGCCTGGCTCAGCACCTGAAGAAACGGGCACAGGCAGGTAGCATGCAGAGAAATGCTACAAAGCTCTTCCATTTACCCCTCGCCTGGGAGCAAAGTAGGGACCTGTTATGAGATCCCATTTAACAGATGAAGAAACCTAGGAGAAAGGTTCTGACAAGCTTTCTGGCAAGAATATGGGTCCCCTAACTCCCATATCAACATACTTTCCACCTCACACCTGACATGGTCCCAGCCTCATGAGGGCTTCTCTAGACTCTAGCTTTGCTCCTTGACCCCCATGGCACACCAGGAGTCACCTCAGTGGCCCCACACCTGTGCCACCACGCAGCTCACCAAATCTACTTACTCTCTACCGGGTGAGACATCTCAAAACACAAACCTACCTGGGCAGCAAATGACATTTACACACAGATAGATTTCAGAGTCCAGCATTCCCTAAAGACAGGCTGATCTTAGCTCCAACCTACCTCATTCCCAGGTCGGCTGGGTGCTTACAGTTCTTGAATCCTTACAAAATTGAGGTCTTTTCTGGATGATTTCTTTCCTGGAAAAATCTTCAAGTTCCATTCAAAACCTCCTTCTCTCAGCTTCCCCAGGAGAGAGCAGCTCTCTGTGCTACTCCAAGGTTATCTTGTCCAGAAACTTAAAAATTCAGCTTTTTCCTAAGCACCCAATCTAGGTACCAGCAACTGTACCAGTTCATCCTCTGAACCACTCCGGTCCCAGGTTCCCATCTTCCTTACCCACGCTCTCAGTATCACTTGTCCCACTTCATCCTCTGAACCACTCCAGTCCCAGGTTCCCATCTTCCTTACCCACGCTCTCAGTATCACTTGTCCCACTTCCTCTTCCTGTGCCTGTTCCACAGTCCTATCAGCCCGAAGTTCACAGGCATCATTGTCCAGCTCCCTGCCAAATTCTGCTTCACCCCAACACTGGATTCAATAAACGCTCCTGGTCCTAATGCCTAAAGATCATTTTTGTTCGCAGGAGGAAGTGTTAGTACTCTGAGAAATGTCGTCAGGAAGGAAGGAGGACGAGTCACCAAGACCATCCTAAATGAGGGGCTAGCCGGATTAAGCAGTGAAGGCGGGGGTGGGAAAACTAAGTAAGAGAGAAAGAGAGTGAGAGAGGGACAGGAGAGTGGTGTTCGGCCAGGCACACAATTTTCAGAGGCCCAGCCCCATGGCTCCAGTCCTCCTGGCTCCACCGCCTATGATAACACCCAACTATTCAGGGGTTCCTGAGGACAAGTGTTTGTAAACATTGCCCACCACAGGAAAGATCCATGCCTTGGGCTGTATAAAGTCTGTCCTAGGTTCTATTCACTAATGTTTATACTCTCAGGTCCTCATCTTCTCCCCCTGGATCACTGCCACCATTTTCTCTGGTCTCTTACCTCCAGGCACACTGTTACAAGAGGGAGCTATCTAAAATACAGTCTGATCTGCCCTCTAAAATCTTTTAATGCCTGGCCAGTACCTACAGGAAAAGGTCAAGCTCCTTAGCCTGGCAGGCAAGGCCTTCTCTATTCCAGACCCCGTCCACCTGTCCAGCATGGTGGCCTTATGCATTGTCCCAAACCATATCCTGAATATACTCCATGTGATTAACATGCTCCTACAATCTCACTTTCTAACAGCTTCATTTTATTCAGTTATGTGGATATGCAACTCAACCAGTCTCCTCCTGTTGCACATGTAACTTAAGCCAAAATTTTCAGATCCTTTATTATTTATTTAGTTTACGTTTGTAGAATGAGAATTTCTAGGTATTCAAAGGGAATATATATTTTCAGGCTTTTAACCTGTAATTCTAATCTGCCTTCCAAAAAATGTCTTTGACTTTACACTCTTGCAGGGAACATGGGAATGTGTTTTTGCTACAACCTGGCCAATAGGTCATTATCACTTTTTAAAAGGCTGCAGAATTTGCTAGCGCAAAAATGACTCCTTAGCATAAGGATTATTTTGAGTTGGTTTAAAAAAAAAAAACAGCAGATACAGGAGAAGCTTTGAAAAATCAAGGGGAAGGGACCCTTTTTGTAAGAGACATTTACATTTATGAGGGAAATCTCCATTTGTAAGGGTGTCTCCCATCTGTACAAGGAAGAAAAGGATGACTCTAAAGCCCTAGAAACTCAGCTTCTCAATAGAGAAGGCAGCAACTTAAATCTGCATAACAACCTTACCTTTGTTTACTGTCCTTTTCCAGGTCACCTGGCATAAGAGGCTCCCTCCCCTCTTTTGTCTTTAGCTGGAGATGCTAATTAAGGTGGTGGCGTGGGCCATTTCAGGGAGTTCCTCAGTTTTCCTGGGTTTCTCATATGTATACAGGAGGTATACGTGTTATTAAAGGTCTGTTTGTTTTTCTCGTTGTTTTGTCTTTTATTACAGGGTAATCTCAGCCAAGAATTTAGAAGGGTAGAGAGAAAATTAATTTTCCTCCCCTACAACACATACACACACAGACACAAAATTTGCTGCTCTCATTTGCATGTCTCAGATTACCAGAAATATTAAACTATTTTCTAACATGTTTTTTGGCCAGCTGTTATTTCTTCTTTTGGGATGTGACCATCTGTGGTCTTTGCCCATTTTTTAACTGGTGTGTTCTTTTTCTTATTGGGTTATAAGTGTTATTTATGTTTTAATGATATTTAATACAGACTATTTGACATTTATTACAAATATTTCCTCCAGGTTGCCATTGTTGTAGCTTTGCTTATGATGTTTTTTGATGTACGGAAGCTTTTTTTTTTTAATGGAGGTACTGGGGATTGAACCAGGACCTCATCTATACTAAGCATGCACTCTACCTCTGAGCTATCTAAACCTCCCTACCAGAAGCTTTTATATCTTTATGTAAGCAGATATACTTGTCACTTCCTTCATGGCTTCTGTCTTTGATATCATGCTTTGAAAGTCTTTTATAACCCTGGGATTTTAAAAAAGAATCACCTGTTGTTTTCATAATATTTTAAAATTTTAAATCTCTACTATCAAGAAATGGTATTACTGCTGTGAGTGAAAAACACTGCAAACCATATCAGGAAACAAAGAATGCTGAAGCCATCAAGTCATCAGCCACTGCAGCCATCCCTCAGTGAAGACAAGCCTGCAACCCAGCCTCTGCAGCCACTCACAATGGTGCACTCTGAGGGGACTCAGAATAAGAAAGGACAGGATACTGGCCCTAGATAGCTAGGTGCTTGTCAAAGGAATGAATTTAGTGAGCCCAAATGTTTGCTCCCTTCCATACACAAAAAAGTACTAAATTCTTTAACTTGAGATGCCTGGTTTTCTTTAGTTAACAAGTAATTTTTTAATGTTCCAACTACCTGGTCTTTGTTGTAAAGCTCCTATATATCCTAGCTCCTCCCCTACCTCTTCAGAGCATCCCCTCAGAGCGATCTGAGAGGCTGTCATCCCAGGCTCTAAGGGGTTCGAATCCTCAGAAATGTCTGCCAAATAAAACATAACTCTCAACTTTTAGGCTGTGCATTTATTTCAGTCGACATTGTTAATTCTCCTCACTCTTCCATAATGGCCTTCTCATCTTTCCTCTTACTTTCCCTTTAAATAACAAAGCATCATTTCCCCTATCCTCCCATTAACTCCTTCTGTTGACCTCTTTCTGAGAAACTACCATTTTTGTCAGTGTAAGGAGCTGACAAAAAGCCTTCCCTCAAGAATTTAGACAAAAGGGAAACAAGAGTACCTACTAAGAAACTCTTAGGCTTCAAAATCAACATACAATGCACTAAAAGGATTGTAAATTCACTTTAAAGCCGGACTGTTCCAAGACTTGAAAGACCAGATTGTAACCTGCTTGAATTATATCCAAAGAAAGAATAGAGCTGGCCAACCACTGAGGATTTAGAATAAGGAGAGTCACAAAGGCATATTTGGCAGTGTCCACATCCAAGCACTACCCAGGGATTAGAGAATCTTACGCTTATAAACATCAAGTTTTCTGGTCTCATTGCCAAATTCATCCTTATCAAAAGGCTGGAAGCAGGACAGGTAGCATTGGTAAGTCGTTAAGATTATGGGCTTTAGAGTTAAAACAGACCTGGGTCCACATGCTGGCTCTGCCATTCACCAGCACTCTAACCTTGGGCAAGAGACTGGAGAATTTTCATCTCTAAAATAGGGATAAAAATAGTACCTATGTCTCACGAGGTTTTGGAGAGGATCAAATGAGATAAAGCAAGCAAAGCATCTGGCACAATGTCTAGCACATAGCCAGCACTCAATACATAGTAGCTATAATTATTCTGATCTCCAAAAACAATCCATCCCTACCATGAGCTTCATCAGCAAGAGCTCATATTAAACTTTCAATTCATCTAACTTCACTTGTTCTATTTCCATGCTTGCATAGTAACACTCTAATATGTCCAACTGCCTACGAGGAGAGACTACTTAAAAACACTCAAGGCTCAGTTTCCTCCTCTGTCACAGAGGGATTACAACAGTACTATCTCCTAGGGTGGATGTGAGGATTAAATGTTTGAAGCACTGAGTTCAGTGTCTGGCACACTGTAAGGAATAAAATAAAATACTGATAGCATCATTCTTCAAATTCCATCCAGGCCCATAGCAAGTTCTATTTCCTCCACAAAGCCTCCTCCAATAACTCCAACATAACACCTCTTGTTTTTCCAATGGCCTGTACAACTCATTAGGTACAGAGATTTTACTTAATTTGGGATATTAAATGGGTCCCTGCTGCTGCACACAGTGTTGTAATAGATTGAGAACTAGGATCTGATCAATTGTTCCTCACTGGTGAGTCACTGAACGAAGTCCAAAGTCGTTTGTAGGGTAATTGAGGCCCTCAACATTATGGTCCTTAGCGACCTCAGCTGTTTTGCCAGTTTTTATTTTCCACTGTGGCCTCAGGTTTTCACCATGAACCTCAGTTTCTACATTCTAAAATGGAAAAGAATAATAGTACTTGCCTCCAATATCATAAACTTACCTGTTGTTTCTATGCCGATAACAGATGTTTTCTGGATATTTCCATCTGGATGTCATACAGGTATCTCAGACCTAACATGCCTAAGTCTGAACTTGCCATCTTCTTTTCCTAACCTCTTCCCTGGCTAACTGCTCCCTCAAAAAATTCAAGACAAGGGACAGCTCCTCCAACAGTAGAATTCCAACTGATAAAGGCAGAAGGCAGGGCGGAGGGAATAAACACTAGGCAAACATTGCAGTGATAACTGTTGCAGGCAAGAACCACTGATAGATGCTGATTAGCAATGAAAGATTATCATTTTTGCACAGGAAATACTTGTTGATTACAAAGGAAGAATAGCAACTTTATGGTAGAGGAATCTGGGAGACACTACCTTAGCCAAGTGACCAAGGTTAACATCACCAGTAATAACACATATCTTCATATACCCCCTGATATGATGTACCAAGAAGGGGACAGTATCACTTCTGTGGTATTTTTGCCAAATTACCCAAATGTAATAATGAAAACAGATAAGTCCAAATAAGTCCAAATAAGGAACATTTTACAAAGTAACTGACCAGGACTCTTCAATACTGACAAGGTAATGAAAGAGACTGAGGAACTGTCATGGATGGAGGAGACTAAGAAGATGTAAGAACCAAATGCAATGTGGGATCTTGGATTGGGTCCTGGAACAAAGGACATTTGTAGAAAAACTGGTGAAATCAGAATAAAGTCTATAGTTGAATTCAAGCATCAATGCTCATTTCTCAGTTTTAAGAATTTTAACAAGAAAAAAAGGAATTTTAACATGTCTATACAAGATGTTAACATTAGGGGAAGTTGAAGAAAGGATATACAGAAATTCTCTGTAAAATCTTTACAACTTTTCTGTAAATCAAAAATCATTTTAAAATACAAAGTTTAAAAAAAAAAGTATTGTTACCCAATCCATTAGCCTATCTTCAAACCTTAGAGCTGCTATCTTTGATGCCTCCCCTCTTTCTTAGCCCCCACATGCAGTCAGTCCCCAAGTCCTGTCATCTTGACACTTTAACCTTTTCAATATATCTCAAGTCCATCCTCATGATCTTTTCCTAATTCAGTTCCTCTCATTTTCTTAAACTACTTAAGATCAGTTTCCTATCTGATCTTCAAGACTACAATGTCTCTCCTTCTTCATTTTAGTTCATACAGTACTGCCAGGTTCCTATTCTTAAAACAGAGCTCTGATCATGTTATACTGCTCCTTAAATATCCCAGATGATAGATTCAACACAATCTCTATCAGAATCTCAGCTGATGTCTTTATACAAACCGACAAGTTAATTCTAAAATTGATACGGAATTGCAAGGTACCCCAAGTAGCCAGAACAATCATGAAAAGAAGAGTAAGTAGGAAGGCCCACACCACCTGATTTCAAAACTTACTATAAAGCAACAGTAATAAAGACACTGTGGTACTGGCATGAGGATAGACATATAGGCTAATGAATAGAATTGAAAAGTCTAAAAATTGACACTCACAACTGATTTTCAACAAGGGTGCTGAGACCATTCAATGGGGAAAGAGTCTCTCCAACAAATGGTGCTGGGAAAACTGGATTTCCATATGTATAAGAATGAAGTCCGGACCCCCACCTCACAACCATATACAGAAATTAACTCAAAATCAGTCAAAGACCTAAATGTAAAAGCAAAAACTATAAAACTCTTAAAAGTAAATACAATGGTAAATCTTCATGATCCCGATTTGGCAATAGATTCTTAGATGTGACACCAAAAGCATGAGCAACAAAAGATATAGGTAAACTGGATATAGGTAAACTAGACTTCATGAAAATTAAGGTATTTTGTGTTTCAAAGCATACTATCAAGAAAGTAAAAATGACAGCCTAAAGAATAGGAGAAAATTTTTGCAAATCTTATCTCTGATAAGGGTCTATTATGCAGAATATATAAATAGCTCTCAAAGCTCAACAATAAAAAGAAATAATCAAGTTAAAAAGTGGGCTAAGGATTCGAATAGACATTTTTTTCCAAAGACACACAAATGGCCAATATGCACATGAAAAGGTATTCAATATCATTAGTCATCAGGGAAATGCAAATCAAATCTACAATTAGATACCACTTCACACCCACAAGTAAGACTAAAATAAAAAAGGCAATCACAAGTGTTCATGATGATGTGGAGAAATTGGAAACCTCATACACTGCGTCGGGATGTAAAATGGTGCTGCAATATTGAAAACAGTTTGGCAGTTAATCAAAAGGATAAACAAAGACCAAGCAATTCCACTACTATGTATATATCCAAGAGAAATGTTCACATAAAAACTTACACATGGATATAAGGATAGATATAAGGATGTCCAAATACTCATCAATGAAAGAATGGATAAACAAAATGTGGTATACCCATCCAATGGAATATTACTTGGCCACAAAAAGGAGTGGAGTTCTCATACATGCTGCAACTTGGATGAACCTTTAAAATATTATACAGGTGAAAGAAGCCAGTCAAAACAAACCATATATTATATGACTCCATCTCTGAAATGTCCCCAGTAGGCAAATCTGTAGAAGCAGAAAGCAGATTAGTTGTTGCTTACAGCTAGGGGGGTGGGGGAAGGACAGGTAGGAGAGTGATAGCTAAATGGTATGGAGCTTCTTTTTGAGGTGATGAAAAGGTTCTAAATTGACTGTGGTAATGGCTGTACATGCCTGTGAATATACTAAAAACCACTGATTGAACACTTTAAATGGGTGAAATGTACAGTAAATGAATTATATCTCAAAAAACTATTTTTTAAAAACAAACTTCATATGGCTTTTTATTGTCTGTTGAATAAAGTTCAAAATCCTTAATTTGGTATCCAAGTCTCTCCCCTCCCCCATCATTTCACACCCCCTACACACCAGCATTATCACTCACTACCCTTTCTCACATGCTATCAAACCAAAATGAATTATTTACCATTATCCAGATACCTCATGCAGTTTTCCATCTTTGTCTTTCCTCTTGCTGTTCTTTTCCCTTGGATCCTCACAACTCACCTTTACATGTTGATACACTGCTTCTCTTATAAGGCCCAGTTCAAATACTCCCTCCAATGCAAATCTTTCCTTATTCTTCAACCCTTATATACTAGGCCCTCAAAAACTTATTTACTGGGGGCAGGGTATAGCTCAAGTGGCAGAGTGCAAGCTTAGCATGCATGAGGTTCTGGATTCATTCCCCAGTACCTCCTCTAAAAATAAAAAAACCCTCATTGTCTCCCCAGTCCCCCACCAAAATAAAACAATTAAATAAAACAATAATAAATAAATTAAATATTTTTAAAAACTTATTTACTGAAAGAATAAGGGTAAGTAGTCCTCCCACTGCCAGAGGGTAATCCTCTTAAAGCTACAACTGTACTTATCACTTCCTTTCCTAGTTAGGCAGATGCTCACAGCTTCAGCCCCCTTACTAAGCCCCTGAGAATGGTTCCAAACTGTTACTCTCTACCTCTCCCCAAACCCGGCTCTTGATGAAGAAAACCAACATTACATTATGTCAGGGCCACCGAGTATAGCTGTGTAGGTTGTGCACTGCACAACCCTAGTGGCGCCATTCAATTACAGTCTATGTGAATGGCACCCTCTCCTAGGGTTGTGCAGTGCATAGCCATTCGTGGCAGCCCTGCTTGGAAACATCAGAATTTGTGAACAAAGCCCAAAAGTATATTCAACGAGAAGAAATCACTCTAACTATATTGCTGTTGAGAAGTGGGTATTTTCCAAATCTTAAGAAGATTAAAGAGAAACTTAGGAGAATAACATGGTCACAGCACATGCACAGTTTTTGCATGGAATTAGAAAACAGAAACATCCAAGAGAAAAATTGTCACTGACGTTTTTCCAGCAGTGGAGAGAGAAAAGGATACATGTTCTTGTCAATAAAAAGGTGTGATGCACCTACATATGAGATGGGAGGGAAGTGGGCAGGGTAGAACTATTAAAAGAATAACACAGCTACTGAGGATAGGACACAAACAGGTCAGAACCAACTAGGCCCAAGATGGCAGAAGATTTGACTTCCAGTAGACCTTGAGCCTCATTATACTCTTATTACTGTAAAATAAGCCTTGCAGATAAGAAGTACCTACCATGCACCAATGCCATGACACTACTAATCAGACTAAATAAGGACAAAAATCCCTCATTGCCTTGGGAAGGTGGAGCTAGGATGAAAATCAGGAAATACAACCCCAAACCCCTCCCTCCCCAATAAATATTCTGTCCATTCATTTCTACACCCTATGTAACCAGCTTGCCAAAGAAATTCAGCACAGCTACTCGCCTGAGTCTGCCCACTCTCCCCTTGAGTGTCTTATCACTTAATAAATCCTCACTATACTTTCTTGACCTCCATGTTTCAGCTCTGAATTCTTTCTGTGAGGAGACAAAAACGTACTCTCTGGTAACACATGGTCTCCTCTCACGTAAGACCCTTCAATTCCATTCAGTTCTGATTTTAGGTTATCAAATATGCCCCTGTTTAATTTGGCTTCACGAATCTCGCTATCAGGAAGGGTATGACCTGGCTGATAGACACAAGTGTTATGTGTCTATACAGATCTCTCTCCCCTCATCAATTCATTCATTTGACTTGTGGTTTATCAAGCAGTCTTTTGCAAGGTTGGGGAGTGTGAAACCAACATCCCTAGGCAAGCTAATTAGACTCTGAACCCACCAACCAAACTGCGGAGTTAGGATCCATGTCATCTCCACCAAGGCACAGACACCCTCTAAATCCCAGTCAGAGCAGCCAGCAACAAGCCCCCCTCTGACGACCACATCTAAACCACAAGCAGCAATGCAGGACACCAATAGGGAGCCAGAAAGGGCTGGACAGATTGGCTGTGAAAACAGGTGAGCAGAGTCCAAGTATGACAGATGTTGGGTTTGTTCCTTCTTTTCTCCTCACTCCAGTTCAGTTCAGCCTCTCACTTTCCTATTTGCTCTACCTGGCATATTTCACTCCACTTCTTCTACCTCCTCCAGAGGGTTCCTGGATAACTCCTCCCCACCCCCCAGTTTGATCACTCCTTTTGTGAATGCCACTTGTACATACTGGTACTATACACTTCTCTCTCCATTAGTCTCCTACTGTTGTAATAATAATAGTAGTAGTGATGGTGGTGGTGGTAGTGGTGGTGGTGGTGGTGGTGGTGGTGGTGGTGGTGGTGGTGATGATGATGATGATGATGATGATGATGATGATGATGATGACGACGATGATGATGGCAGCAACTGTTCTTTATTGAGTGCTTCACTATGTGCCTGGTACTATATTTGTGTATTCCTCATAGCAACCCTATGAAGTAAGTGCTATTCTCCATCCCACCTCACTGCCATTTACATATGAGGAAACTGAGCAAAGGAAAGGTTAAATAACTTGCCTAATGTCATACCACTCAGTAAATAAGAGTCAGGCCTTGAACCTAAAACTGTCTGATTCCAAAGACCACGTTTGTAGCCAAAACTACCTTTTGTCTCCCTCATTTGCCTTCTGAGGAGTTTCCTCTGCCTCCACTCTCTGCAGTGCCTAACAAAGTGTCAGACACAGAGAAGTTCCCCAGGAGACATGTGCCAGTGTGACTTGGCTTCTTGGCCAGAGCCCAGCCCAAGACGCAAGCTGGAAGAGAAGGGAAGAGGGGTGGTGAGGACAGAGAGGCTTGACCTTTCGGGGAGCCTTGGGAGCCCTCCTCCTCTGATCCATTTAAGATAGGCTCACACTGCCCACCTTGACCTCAATCCCAGAAAAATATTTAGAACAGGGTGACCTGGTTGTCTTAAAACTCTTCCAGACAACTCCGAAGGAACAGAGCCCAGGCCAACCTGTGAGACAGATGGATGGTATCCAACTCCTGCAAGAACCAACTGTGTCAGGGTCACAGCCACATGAGCCAGCAAATGTTTGCAGAGCTCTGCCACTGGGAAGCTATGCAAGTATGGTCAAGGATTGGGGCACTAGAGGCAAACAAGAGTATTTTTAAGGAAGGGAGGTTTTATATATATATCTCATTAAGCCTCAGTTTCCTTATCTTTAACAATGGGAATAAAAATACCTACCCCTTTAAGGGTTGCTAAATTATAAAATGAGAAGGTAATAAAAAGTACCTATCATCTAGTGCCTGCATCAGTTTGTCCTTGCTGGGGTTCTGGGCACACACAGAGATACAGGACATAGATCATGTCTGCAAGTTCACAATCCATTTGACAAAGGTCTTCTGGTCTAGATTATTGCCAGCACTCTGTCAACCAGTTATAAAGCTGGCTGGTAGATGACCCTAACTCTCAACAGGCCATTTTGTCAGATGAGAATTCTGGCAGGAAAGAAGAAAACTACTGGCAAGAATAATGGTTGGTGTTTATGTCTTCGCTTCTAATCTCCCATCCACATCTCATATTAGGAACCTGGGGACAAAAAAACAGCAGATTAGGGGTCACGGGTTGGAGGGAATTATATATGCCGTTCTAGTCCTTTCAAATAAGCTTGAGTTTTTATATCACAACCAATCAAACATAAAATCTGAAGGAAAAACATGTTTATGGTGGTTACCTCTGAGACACAGACTTCGAGGGGACTCTGCTACATGTCATATTTTTGTAATGTTTTGGGTTTGGACCATAGGCGTGGTATTGCCTTAATGTTAGAAAAACACAATTAAAAAGGGAATGTCACAAAGAATAAAAATATGGCACCCAACTCTGCTAACCTCCTGGAGTACAGAAGGGAGTCAGCTAGAAGTCAGAACAGGTTCAAAAACCCGGAAAGCTCTGTCCGAACAGTACTAGGGAAAGTGAAATTGCTGTGCCTCCCCACAGATAAGCTCCTTCTTCAAGCAACTGGAAAGATTTATTTTAATCCCCGAGACTGCCTCAAGCCACTGTTATGGCCCAGACACCAAGCCAGCTGGATAATTGGATATTTTTTTTTTGAAGGGAAGGTGCCACTCTTTTGTATGTGACAGTAATGACAGGACAGTCACAGTGAGACTCTTTAACTCCTCAAGCTTTACTGATCGTTACATCTTCTAGGCAGGAAAAACTAAGGTACAGAAAAGTTGATCCTATTTCCTCACATATCTCAAACAGCCCAGAACCCAGCTGTTTGGCTTTGCTGTTAAAACTCAATGGTTCTAAATGCTGAATGCACACTAGAATCACCTAGGCAGTTAATTTAAAATAAAATCCCAATTCCTGGGGCCCATTTCTCAAGATCCCAACTTAACTGGTCAGGTGTGGGACATGGGAAGCAGTATTTTAGAGCATCCCAGGTGATTTCAAGGTATAGCCAGGTTTGCGAACCCCAGCTCTACCCACTGCTGAGTACCCCAGTATTCTTGGAGAACTCTCAGTCACTATTTTTTAAATTCTTCTTTAAGCAGTATACTCCCCTCAAAAAAAAAAAGGCAGGCCAAAGTCTGTAACCTAGACAATAAGCTGGGAGCACAAAGAGATAGGACTTCTGTGACTTGCAACCAAAGGAAGGTGAAGACAAAAAGTGGACACCTAAGAATGGACCAGAAACAAGAGAACAAAAAGCTTGGCATCTGAGCACCCGCCCGAACGTCAGAGCATCAAACTCCTGCTTCATATTCCGGCCTGGGTAACTTGACACACCTGCCCTCCAGATGGAAAGCAACCCTGAATTAGCAAAGCAAACCCTTAAAAATACACTTTCTTCTTAACTGAACTTCTGAGAAAAAATAGGGATGTCTGTTTTTACAGAGGTCATGGACCAAGTTTTTCCCCCTGCGGCCTTCTCTCGCTTCCCTACCTGCGTCTGTCCCTGTGTCTCAAAGCAGAATAACAATGAAACATGAAATCAGCATGGGCTTGGAGTTTTAGATAGCACTCTTCCTCTGCTCTTCCTCCGTCTGTGCTCTGACCCTAGAGCTTGGGTTTTGTTCCCAGCGAGGGAAGCACTGAGATGGATGAAAGGGCTGGGGACGCATGGGGAGTTGGCCTTTTGTTCCCTTCCTACAGTCAGGGGCTATTCTGGAAAGCAGCATCAAAAGAAAACTTCAGCCTGGGATGAGCTGAAATTGGACAAAATGTGATGAGGCATAAATGTGAAAAAAAAAGAAAAAAAAAAGAAAAGAAAGAAAGGGAAAAGGAGCCTTTCTTTACCAGAAGGGGCTCTTTTCTGAAAACTGCCTCAAATTATAACACTTTCCACATTTGGTTCCCTCCAGGAAGCTTTGCATTGTTACCTAGAACCCAAACGCTTTCTGTCACATTATGAGGAATTGAGGTAGATGCGAATGGCCCAGAATTTGGTGGTGCATGGCTTCAGGAATAGCTGTTCTAGGCTCATTCTGTTTCCTTCAGTCCAGACAGACAGACAGATGAGAGTTTATTCAGAGTGACCTTAAAGAAGACGCACAGAAGCAACACTGCGATGGACTAAAAAACATTGGCGGTTTGAGGGCACACAAAGCTGTCCATTATCTTTTCTTAAAGGGGCACAATGAATGCTGCTTTCCTTTCTTACTCATGATGACATTGGCCCACCAGTCTACAAGGACTCTAGGTAGCCCAGTGGAAGGAGGCTTGGCTCTCGTAAGCCTTTGAGGTTGGCTTTGGGACTTTCAATCTTTTTAATTAGCCACCTGCTTGCTTGTCTTCTTCACGGCAGGGAGAAGTACCCAGCCTGATGTGGGACTCCTGGAGTGTGTTGTACAGGAAGGCAGATGAGATATGAGCTATGCCGTCCTCTCCAGCCAACCACATCCCTTCCACAAGAATCCAACCTTGAATCCAACCTGGAAAAGCCCTGCTTTCCTTGCAACTTCCTCTCCAGGGGCCAACAGATGGGCCTTTTTCTCCTAAATGCCTTTGAACTTTACTTAGGTGACCCACTAGGCTGTGTCCTTTAATTCAGTCCTATGGCATTCTCTTCTGAGCAGAAGAAACCCGTAAGAATCATGACCAGAAGTGCAAATAACATTAAACAACAGGTATTTAAGGTCCCTGGGTAATTTTTTATAGCTGAGGCAAGGACCCAAACCAAATGGCCTTAAAGGGCCCTCCTAGTTCTACAGGGGCTCCTTAAAACTAATAATAGTAACTAACAACAACAACCACCTCATTTATCAAACCACATGCTTACCAATCAAATGCTTGATGGTATAAAAAATTTTCTAAATGGTATTATCACACCAGCAGAGTGATTTCAGCAAATCGCATAATCAAGAAATACCCACTGAGCACTCAGTCATGTTCTACACTCTCTGCAGATGTGGAATCCTAGAATAATGAAGAGCCATCTGTTATGTCTCAATTCTGTAAGCAGTGCCTTGGGTGAGCCGTACTCCCTGAGCTCTCCCCCAGGCCCCGCATTAATGAGCCAAACCCAAATCACAGAATGTACTTTTTGCATTGCTTCACCCTCCTGTTTACCCTAATCTATTTGCTAATAGTGACCCTGATCAAATGATTTGAGACTGCCTCAGATTTCCACAGAAGGATGAGTTGTTCTAATGCATGCAGACTTTATTTACAGAACATACAGCTCTGGAAGAAGATACAATGGCCTGGGAATCAGAAGCCTTAGGTTTAAATCCCAGAATACCTGCTAACTAAAGTATGGACCTGGGCAAAAACCCTGCCCTCTCTAAACCTCAAAGTCCACATCTGAAAAAGAGAGTTGGACCAGATTTGTGCTTCTCAGCCCGGTTTAGCAGCCTACGGGTATGTCTCACCAGGCAAGAGAGGTGAGGCAAGGGATTTATTACGGAATAAAAGTTAAGAGTACTGAAGTTTGCAAATTATCTACATATCTTTTCATCTGTATCTTATCCCTTTGATAGTTCACCCTTTCTCACATGCAAAACGCTTTTATATGCTTTCTTGAGTCAGAGAGCAGAGGTGAGTTATAGATACAGCAGTTGGGAATTCTACATGACCCAAATATTATCTTCTTATTGATGCAGCCCTCAACTTAGTCTGCTGAGCACACAAAGACCATCATGTGTATAGCAGCTACAAGAAGGTTGAGAACCCCTGGACTAAATCATTTGTGCACTTCCCATATTATTAAGAACTTCGCCTTGGTATTATAGAGTGCCAGGGGAAACCTGTAAGAAGTAATGCTGGAAGGGAGAGCAGAAGCCAGCACTCAAGGTCTAGGAAGCCACATGAGGGAGTCTGAAATGTTCCCTCCGACAATAAATCCCCATGATTCTGCTCAAAGAGTGAAACTCAGATGTGTGCAGAGGATCCCAGGTCTGAAACTCTGGTGCTTTTTCCCATAAAAACACTGTTAGGGATCCTGGTTAGGGGCCAAGGGACTGTACTTCCATTCCATTTCAGATTAAATAGGCTTTTGCTGGCTGGTATGGCAACCGGACCCCCAAGAATATTGTATCCATGGGAAAATGCAATCTGAATTCTAAACAGACTTCCAAAGAAACTTTTGGAACAAAACCCATTCAACAGTTGTTGGGGAATGCCTGGAAAGCAATGAAACACAGGACCTTGCTTTCCTCCATGGAGCCAGTGTTTGAAAATAAAGACTGAACACTGCAATCACTATCTTAAAATAAACACAATATTCTCATTTTGATTAGTAGGATTATATTTAGGTGCAAGCATTTAGTGGCATCATGGAATGTCTATTTATATATTTAAATTACCACAAAACCCCAAATATGTTGGAGATGACCAGCTATTTTTCACTCTAAATAAAGACAATGCAGAAATGGGGAAGAGGGTGGTCTCTTTAGAAGGAAACATGGATGCAAACCAAATCTGTAACTTATATACAATTTTCCTGTGTCCCTGCCCAATCAACTCCCAATTATTCAGGCAGCAATTCAACAAATATTTGAATGCTAAGTGCCATCTAAGTTTGCATGCTAGTGTCTCCATTTTCCTTCATTTCCCTTTCGATAGAAAATCCCTATATGCTTGCTCTTGAAAAAACACCCCACTTTTCCCACCTACTCACTTGGCCTACTAACAGTGAGGGATAATGGAAGTGTTGGTAATTTCTCAGAACTACCCTCCAAATCCCCTCAGGTCCTTTTACATACAGAGTAGTCACTCTCAAAGTTCAATGTGTATACAGATCACCTAGAAAGGGGTGGGTTAAAATTCATTTTCACAGGTCAATTCCCTTTCCCCTTATCTGGACTCAATAGGGCTGGGGTAGGGCTCAGGAATCAGCAATTTTCATAGGCACCCAAGGTGACTGATGCAAACGGCTTAAGAACCAAACTTTAGAAATTGCACAGCAGATATTTTAGCTAGCTTGAGTCCCCAACCCTGAACTGAGAATAACCATTTGCCAATCAGAAAGCTGGGCAATCTGATGTTGAGACACTGACAGAAGGTAAAATCGACGCAAGAGAAAAGACAGCATCCTAGTCAACTTGCCCCCAACTGTATTTTAGTTTTTTAAAATTCCATATTTTCACTTTAATCCAAGCAGATGGCAGTGCCTTTCCAGCAATCTCCTACTGGCACCAGAAAAGGAACTCCACAGAGACCATTTAGAAGGAAGGTATAAAAGTGGGAGAAGAAACAATGTTAATTTGCTTGGCCCTGCCTCAACTTTTTTTCAGCCTCCTTACCTCTCCTGATGGTTGGTTTCCATTTCTGGAACTCAGTGCTACTTTGGCAGAGAACAGAGGCCAAGCTGGGGAGGTCTTTTCATTACTCACATTAATGTTTTCCTCTATTACATGAATAATCAAGAGTTGACTGGAAAGAGGAATAAATGAAAGGCAAATATTCTACTGAGAGGTTAAATAGGATAAAGAAGGCCCCCTGTTGGTTGAGAGCTGTGAGGTGGCAAGTGAACAGTCAGAATCCCTGCCTCTTTTCATTCTCACTGTTTGCCAGGAACACAGATTTAAAGCCCATAATGTCAGTACTAAGCTTAAGAGAAATAATCAGGTATCTGTGTTTTTCTATAACACTCAGAAGAGTCTTCAGCACTTAACGTTAACCCTAAATGTTAACCAACCGTTGTTGATTCAGCCCCAAAGTCTACAATTGTAGACCTAGATCTGGTCTGACAATTTATTTTATTATGGTAAGAACATTTAACATTAATTAGTTCTATCCTCTTAACAAATTTAGAAGTGTGCAATACAATACACCATTGTTAACTACAGGTAACGTCATGTAGCAGATTTCTAGAACGTGTTCATCTTACGTAATTGAAACTTTCTGCTCATTGATTAGAAATTTCCCGGCCCCTGGTAACCCTTTCTTCCCAGCTTCTAGTAACCATCTTCTACTCTGATTCTATAAATTTGACTATTTAAATACCTCATAGAACTGGAAGCATGTAGTATTTGTCCTTCTGGGACTGCCTTATTTCATTTACCATAATATCCTCAAGGTGCATCCATGTCATAGCATATGACAGGATTTCTTCCTTATTAAGACTGAATAATATTCCATCGTGCATATATATTTTGTCTTTATCCACTCAACCATCAGTGGATGATATCTGGATCATTTCTACATCTTGGCTATTGTGAATAGTGCTGCAATGAACACTGGAGTGCTAATACCTCTTTGAGATCCTGATTCCAATTCTTTCGGCTAAATATCCAGAAGTGGAATTGCTGGATCATATGGCAGTTCTATTTTTGAGGAATCTCCGTACTGTTTTCCATAGCAGCTGTACCATTTTGCATTCCCATCAGCAGTGTACAAGGGTTCCAATTTCTCTACATCCTCACTAACACTTATCTCTTTTTTTTTTTCTTGCTATTATTAAAAAAATTGAAACACAAATGTTGGTCTGACAAATTTTTTTTTTGAAAGAAAAGTCCTAATCAAGATGACTCAATAAAAGAGCGGTTTAGGGTAAGAAAAACAGGTATCCCATGAGAATCCTGGTGCAGGATAAAGCTCGGCCTCAGGAGAACTAGAGGGTGGTTCTGGGTTCAAAGCGATCATGAGGAACGGCTAACTCTGTCTCTCAGGACATCTCTACTCCTCTCTTACCAGCTTCCTGTTTCGTCATGGCTCCTGTCTCCTCGTAGCGCTGCTTGGACTTGGCCTGACATGACTGCTCCCCTCCCCGGCATCTTTTGGCTCTTGTCCCGGCTGCAAACTGTCTTGTTTAGTCTCTCAGCTTCCCAATTCTAATTTCCTAAGAGAGGAATATGCATGGCCCAGCTCATCTTATCAAGCCCATATCACTTGCCAGGTGATCAGTGGGCTGTTTTGAGGACGGATGGCCACTCTCAGTCCCATCAATTTAAGCCAAGGAGGTAGGATCGCTGGCACAGTTCATGGCTACTGCCCCAGCACAGCTGGCGTGGAGTAGTTTGCCTTTGAAGGGGATATGGACCAGAAGGCACGGTACAATATATATGCACAAGCCTGATGCTTAGCATGTAATCTGAAAGATAATGATACATCCAATTAGGAGCTTCAAGCACCCATAGTCTTACCTTCTTAATTAAGAAAACAGGTAGCATCCAACCCCAACACAGACCTCTCAGCCCTCCACCCCTAATAAACTAATTTGTTTAAACTGGGGAAAGAATGCAAATGTTAAATATGTTGTATCACAGGGAATAACAGCAAGCTGGCAGCTCCCTACGGTAAAGAGGAAAGAAGAAAGCACGAGATAGGCAAATCTTGACAGCGGATACCACTGGCCTTTAAGCCCATCTCTCTTGACAGGCCTTCAGTTGGCTTGCTTTACACCCTATGATCATCTTATCTTCCTCAAAGTTTCTCCAAGTGGCACGTGAGGTCAGTGTTCAATGTTAACTAGAACAAACAAGCAGCATCACAAACCGACAGATGGCAATTGAGAGCTTATCATTCTTAGATTATTTCATTCCCTGGAGTGATACACGCCGGACAGTAAAGCATTCTATTTTGACAGCCCCCTAATAACGGCTGTCAGACACTTCTATTACTTCAAGCCTAAACCTTCCCCTCCATAACCTTCCTTCCTCCCATCAATTCCCAGTTGCAACAATCAGAAATGCCACGCCTGCTAAAGTCAGTAGGAATTTTGCTAGTGGTGAGCATCTGGATGGAGGAAAAAACAAAAACACTGACAACTATTAAGAATACTGGAGAAACAACAGATCACAAAACAAAAATCTGGTGGTGGCCATCTAGTAAAATGAGCAACAGATGAAGAGAAATTAAAAGGTTGTGCTGCCTTGAAAACAATGTTTCTCAAATTCAGAGCAGGTCCTACTGGAGTTGAAAAAAGAAGTTTCAAATAGGGTTTCAAAGACCAGAGCTGCGAAGCCCTAAAGACTTGTGAAAGAATTTAATATGTAGTCTTATCTCACAATTATCCCTGAATGGCTTAGTTTATTGAAGAGTTTTCCTGCAACACACTTAACAACATTCATTGATTTGCATCTTATCACTCCAGGTAGGCGAGTTACGGTAGCTCTGAGGGAGGGAGCAGACAGAATGGTGCTGTTATTGGTACCCAAAGGCATTTATCAATCTTTTTGTCCCCTGAACCACCTATTATCCTTTCTTCAAAACAGTCCCTCAAAATCCCTTACACTTCTTTCTCACCAGAGATACTATGTAGCTGTTAAAAGGAGTGAACAGTGCTACATGCATTGGCATCCAACTCTATTGTCTGACGAGAAAAGTTTCAGATTGTAGGGAATCATCCCAGTTTCATTTAAAAAAAAAAAAGGAAAGAGAAATATAAAAGATCTGGAAGAATAAATGGTAGCTGTTAATAATGATTATCTCTGGTAGATGTGATGATGGAGGGTTTTTACTGTTTTTTCCATTTCTGACTTCCTTAAATTTTTCTTACAAAACGTGGGTTTTGTTTGTTTTTTTTTTTTACAATCAGGAAATGGATATTTTTAACCCTCTACAGTTCATTAATAGGTAGTATCAACATGGCTTTGGTTTTCACTTCTAATTTGTAGGTTTTGGAGAGGCTAGAGGGGAAAGAGTAACATGGAAGGGTCTCTGAGGTTAGAAGAAAGTCATTCATTGTGTGTATGGGAGTTGACACTTAGTAAAGTTCATGAATGGGACAGAAGGCAGCGTGGCACAGAGAGCAAACTCAGTGGCCCTGGAGTCCAACCTCAAGTCTCAGCCTACTCCTCACTTGTTTTATTTAAGCTTCCTCCTCTGTTGACTGGTAATATGTATCAAACACCTGGAACATGTCTACCATATGATGTGCTCAGCCAGTGGTAGCTATTTTTGCTTTCAGTGGGGGAGTTAAAGAGTTACTGAAATTCACTTTCATTCACTTCAGTTATGATGTCTGTAATTTAATTTAAAATACTTTCAGCCTAGACATTGTGAGATGTATATGTATATTCGTTTTCTACACTGTAGAGCAGTTAGTTAACATCCAGTCCTGTGCTGGACACACAGCTGCATGGGCTAACAAGCCTTGATTCTGCGCATCCCTTCCCAACTTTGTTACTTTGGTGAGGACAAGTTGGTAGCTTGAAATGAAGTATGCAAGTTGGCAAAAACTATAAATCAGGGCTTTAAATGCTTACCAGCACACCACTGTTAACATCTGAACAACCCTAACTGAGCATACACACTCCAGGGGCAATCAGTTAGCAACTAAAATCTCTAATCAAAGAATTCAACACTCAAGAATTCAACAAACAAAAAGACAAACTACCCAATTTAAAAAATGGGCAAAGGTCTTGAACAGCTATTTCTCCAAAGAGGATATACACATGTCCAAAGAGCACATCATTCATTATTAGGGAAATGTAACAGAAAACTACAATGAAGTGCCACTTCAAACCTATCAGGGTGGCTACACTTTTGAAAATGGAAAATAAGTGCTGGCAAGAATATGGAGAAATCAGAACTCTCGTACATTGCTGGTGGGAATGTAAAGGGGCTCAGCTGCTTTGTAATATTTCTGCACTTCCTTAAAAAACTAAACATAGAATTACCATGTGACCCAGCAATTCTACTCCTAGGTATACACTCCAAAGAATTGAAAACAGAGAGTAAACAAATACCTTTAAGTCAATGCTCACTGCAGCTTTATTCACAATAAAGGGAAATAAACCAAGTGCCTACAGATAGATGAACAAAATGGGGTGTATCCATAAAACAGAATATCATTCAGCCCTAAAAAGGAATGCCACATACTATAACATGAGTGAACCTTGAAAATACTGTACTAAGTGAAAGAAGCCAGACACAAAAGGACAAATATTGTCTAATTCCACTTACATGAGGTAGCTAGACAGAAAATAGAAACAGTGGTTCCCAGGGGCTGGGGCGGGGAAAATAGGTAGTTATTGCTTAACACTTAATGGGTACAGAGCTTATAATTGGGGTGATGAAAAAGTTTTGCAAATAGATAGTACTGATGGTTGCAGAACACTGTGAACAGAATTAGCACCACTGAACTGCACACTGAAAAATAGTTAAAATGCCCAAGTTTTGTTATATGTTTTACTATAATTTTAAAAATAAATAATGTACCAAAGGTTACTGAATTGTATACTTAAAATGGGTGTAGTAATGGTATATAAATGATACCTCAATAAAGGTATTTTCTCTAATCTCATGAGCAAGTCATGGGGGAATTTTGGAGGGTGATGGAAGCATTCTCTATCTTGATTATGGTGTATGCATTTGTCAAAAGTCACAGAACTCTACCCTAAAAAGGGTGTAAGAAGGAAGATATACGTTAATTTTTTTAATGAGAAAAAAAGCCACACTCAATGCTTCAGCTATGAAATCCTTCAAATGGTTTAATTAGAACAATGGATACTAGAAATGATATTTCACTGGGGAACTTCTTGGTGTTCATTCAAGACAGGTGGATCCATTAGAAATAGTCAGGCATGCTCACCTTTGCATAAATTGGATATAAGACTCGGTTGGCCCAGTGTCCTTCACCTCTTGGGAATGACACATTAGGCTCAGGAGTCCCAACAAAGTTCAGAAACTTAATGGAGGATTTAGATGTGTGCTTTAATCAGAAAGTAAGCTGAATTCTATGGCTAGAATATTGTTGTGTGTACCTGCAGTGAACCCTTCACACAAGACAGTGGTTGCCAACAATAAGGGATGGAATGTCTCTGGGCATACAGATCAGGCTGTATGACTCTTTTGGGCCTGATTATCAATAAATGTCTGTGTGGCAGAATTTGACCTGAATTGCTTTCACTGTAATATTCTGGCTGAGGGAGGAAACCTTTATAGCCCTCACTTACCTCTAACTACTGGAGATCAATGATACCCACCAAAATAAAATCGAGTAACTGCAGACAACCAAACTGGCTTATTAGATCAATGTGCAACAAATATTCTGGGGACTTCCGTACAATCAGCGGTGTGTCTGATCTTGACAATTTCAGTAAAATCAAAACGGAAGAAACAAAAAAATGATCTCCTTTCCCATTCAGGCTGTATGGCTAGCAGAGGTGAGGGGATGGGAACTGTTCATGTTTGGGCCTTATTTACAAGGTAATACTATTTTTTTAACTGAAGTACAATTGACTTACAATATTGTATTAGTTTCAATGGTACAACATAGTGATTCTATATTTTTATACATCACAAAATGATCACCACGATAAGTCTAGTTACCATCTGTCCTACAAGGTAATACTATCGAATGAATTTGTTTCTTGGAAAGATTTCCCATTTAATCCATTGCTCGCCTGGGTGTTTTATTCAAAGGGTCAAACTTTACAATATGGGTCCAGGAAAAAAGATGACATTTAGCAGTAGCACCTCTTTAAATCGAGCTGAGACTTAGGACCCAAATATCAATTTGGGGGGGGGTGTCCTCTAGCCTCGGAGGCAATGTGGTTATGAGCCTGACCAGTAGGTAACCTCAGACAATGGGTGAGCTGGGTGAGCACAGGAGGAAGGAGGTTCAGTGAAACAAGAGAAGGCAAAGACCAGCATAAGGAAGTGAAGGCTTCATTCCATTCTTTTTTTAAAATCATATTACACTGTATTCTGTCATCATGAAGTCACTGTATACAACTCCTTAAAATACAGATAAAGGCTCCTGGGAACCCGTATTCTAAATGAATTAACAGAGCTGCAGCTACAGCTCTGAGGTCGTAAGTCCCTAGAGACCTAGATGAAGGGAGACCATGACATTGGTTCCAGTTCCCTGAGTATTTTATACACGGGCATCTCCAGTCATTTCACTATAAGGAGGTTGCAGCCTGCAACATTAGGCAAACTGCTGGAAGCAAACCCAATACATTAAATTAAGATTTAACAACCAAGAAATTCACAGGCTATAATTCACATTACCAAAGGACTTTTTTCTCATTGGGTATCTGTGGAAATCCTTACCTGTGCAAGCTACCCTCTCTGCACCTGAAGTAGGATTTAACCTCTAGATTTATATCACAAGCAATTTTTCTCATTCTTACAAAAGACAGCAACAGAGATGAGTACATTTGAAGGAGAGAGCACTGGTAGCTCTCAGAGGGAAGTCCTCTTAACATTTAATTTCAACGTGTATGAATATATCCCCGAGCTGGACGCCATGATCCAGTCCTGGGCCCCCTGTCAGGGCAGCAGACGGGGAAAACCCCTCAGCCTTGCTCAGGGATTTCAATCTTACTTCTACACAACCTTCACCCTTTGAGCCACCCCTGACCCATCATCTGTACCACGTGCATCACTCTCAGAAAGTCTGGCCCAGGTAGTACAGAAAATCAAAATCTAGACCCACTGAATCCCTAGAAGACAACTCTGCAGCATTTTCTATGGAATACAGGTTCCCAGTAGCCTTGTGCTCTACACTGGAATTTGACAACATCGTAAAATGACTATAACTCAATAAAAAATGTTTAAAAAAAAGAAAAGAAATGTTCAACCTCATTGAAAAGTGGGGAGGATAAAAGCAATGAGATTAAGAAAATTCTAACAAGCGCAGGAGGGTATAGCTCAGTGGTAGAGCACGTGCTTAGCATGCATAGGGTCCTGGCGTCAATCCTCAGTACCTCCAATAAATAAATAAATAAACAAACAAACAAACAAACAAACAAACAAACCTGATTATCCCCACCAAAAATTTAAAAAACCCACAAAAAATAAAAAAAAAACTAAAAATATTCTAACAAAAAAAAAAGAGAAATTTTCAACTAGTCCCCTCAAGGAAAGAGGCAAGTGGGAATAGAAAGGGTGGGCTCCCAGGTTGCTTTCGAAGGATCAGGGAGCCATTCAAGACACACCTTTCAAGGTACCAGGACCACAGAGGACAATTCTGCCTGTGGCTAAGCAGCGGCGACCAGCCTGCCTCCCCTCACACAGGCGGTCTCTCTCTCCCACTTCCCAACTCCAAGCCTTCGGCGCTTGATGCTGCTGTGGATCTGAGCCACAGGAAGGCACACAATAACTGGAAGCTAATGCGAAAATAAATCACTTGTGTTTTCTGACGGGACTGGGTTTTGATGGAGTTGGTGAATCACTACTGCCTAGCCCTATCCAATAAAGGAGGGGCCAATAACTCACATCCTCTCCCAGTAGCTTGCATGTCCCTGGCGGAGATGACTGTGTAACACCACCACTCTCTTCCGGCTCTTGTTCTCTCATGAATGTTTAATGGCTCCCTATTACCGACTGTATCAAGTCCAAATGTCTCCTCTGGATACTCCAGCGTGTCACGCTCTGCCTCCACTGCACCAAGCTGGCACTATCTCCCTCCTCTCCCAATGCAGAGCTCCCACTGGGGGCAGTTTCCAATTTGAATCAGACTCACAGCTTCCTCTCTCTCCACAGTTTTCCCAGGATCTGGGCTGCCTTGCCAAAATTCCAAGTGGCCATCACATCAATGTTACTGTAGATTACTATAAATACTGAGCTTCTCTTAGCCATAAAAAAGGGACTGTGCCTTTAAATAATCCATATGATCCTACACTGTCCAATATGGACTACTACACATGGCTATTTCGATTTAAAGTGTTTCAAAATAAGCAAAATGAAAACATCAGTCCCTCAGTTGCAGTAACCACATGTCAGGGGCACAGCAGCCACATGTGGCTACTATATTGGTAAGTACAAATATAAAACATTTCCATCATCATAGAAACTTCTCCCAGATAGTCAGTACTACTCTATACATGCAAGAGAGAAGTAGCCTACTGCGTGCTAAAATTGTTATTTGCCATCACTTGGATAACTTGAGGATCCAGATTTGACAAAAAGGAATGCACAGGACTTAGGGTTACAGCCCATCTCAAGTAACCAGAAAAGCATTTTTATCACTGATCCCAATCAGCTCTGGAAACATCACAGGTAATTACAACATCCCATTTTTTAAATAAAAAAGTCACATGCAGCAGACCTCAGGAACCCTTCAACAAAGCACTGACAGACTAGTCAGCTTCAGTCCCCAGTACCTCCAATTAAAAAGGATGAAAAAAACAGGAAAATAAGCAAAAATGTTCACATTGTGGTAACAAGATTCTGGGTGATTTTTATTCTCTATACCAGGGCTCAGCAAACCATGGCCCACAAACCAAATCTGAGCCACTGACTGATCTGCATATAAAGTTTTATTGGAACATAAACACACATGTCCTTTTCTATACTGTCATTGTCGGTGGCTGATTTTGTGCGGCAATGGTAGAGTCGGGCAGTAGTGACAAAGGCAAAATTATTTACTATCTGGCCCTCTACATAAAAAGGTTGCTTACCCTTGTATTTTCTAAATTTTCTATAATGAGCATGTATTACCTTGCAATATTTTTCTTAAAAGGTCTATTTCCGCATTGTGAAAGGCCACAAGGAACAGGCTAACAACTTCAGATTTTATTCCGTAAGTAACTGGGAGCATTAAAAGTTTCTGAGGAAGGCGAGACATGACCCGACATGGTATCCACTAGTGAAACACGGAACACTAGTCATTTAAGAGGAAGAAATTTAAACTGTATGCCAGGCAAAGTCTGTGATTCATCAACGGCTGTGACTTACTTAAAGGGGAAGGCAAACTTAAGATGTGGATTGATACTGTTTCCAAACTTCCTCCTCTGAATAAACCCCATGAGGTGGTCTCCTCCCTGCAGTAATGATCAATCAAATTTTATCCTCCAAAGAAAGGGGGAGGCCATGTGCAAGTGTGTAACTTTTGCCTGGAGAGGCAGTATGAAAGCTTAGGGTGGTAATCCTGTATTCCTAAAGTCAGTCTTCCATCTTCCAAGATTTTTCCTGTCTCCTATCTTTCTTTTCTACTCTAGAAGGACACAGGGAGATGACAGTGGGTAAAGGGGGAGAAGGGGCAGGGAAAGGCACAAAAGGAAAGAATATAAACTATTAGAAGCTTCTGTCTCCAGGGCTTTAAAGGAGTCCCTAATCTACCCAGCCTTAGAATTGGTCAATGCCCTGAATCCTAACTCCAGGGAACATGGTCCATCCAGTTTTATATTTAGAAAGAGGAAAGAGGTATTTTTCTAAGAGAAATCCTTGAATTCACAGGCTTTCTCAAGGTTGTCTATGCCCTCGCCACCTGCCTCAGGGCTACCTCCCCAGATATACTGCAAATAACCAGTTGATACAAACCATTGTCTACTCATTCTCTCAAGAATGAACACAAGGAAAGAATGGAAATGGTCTGAAAGATAGTTTCCTTTCAAATAAACACACTACCAATGACAAAGAAGATGCATCATCTACAGAATGAGAAACTCACAACTATCATAATTCCAGTTCTGGATGGAAAACACAGTAAATAGGTCTCTGGGTGGTCCCCACCCCCCTTTAAACACCTGATTGTTTTTGGATTTCAGCAAATTAAAGCTGTGAATTTCATTTGGGGCACCTTATAAGACAGAACAATTTGCATGTAACTCTGCTAGCTGTTTTCTAAAAATGTATTTATGTTGTATTTTATTGGTTCCAGAGAGAGCAGACACAGAATGCACTCAGGTGCTCAATTATTTAACAGATCATAGTTAACATTTTATATTTTAACATATACCCAGTGCCGACAATTGTTCTCATGAGCTTTCTGAACCATTAAGCTGCACTGCTCTCCTTCCTCTAAATCAAATATAAGTAATTTGTTGTCATAGCAATGCTTCTTCCCACTCCAAAATAGTTCAATACAGGCTTTGTTTCAGCAGACAACTATCTGTCTACCAAAAATTGGTCATTATCTTCCATCTTCTTGACAAATGTCTTATTAAATTTAGCTGCCTGGCTTTTACAGTCATCAGGAGACTGTATTTCTGTGGCACTTTCTAGCACCTGTACAGGAAAGGGGATTATAGGACCCCTGTGAAATTGCCTGGAAGCATATCACAGCTAAGTCGCTGGGTGACAGCCAATCTCCCCAGTCATGATGACAACGATCTTTTGCCTTATTACCCAGCTTTATGGTTTATAGAGTGCTGTCACCCACTTTACTGGATGTGAGGCAGTACGAGGTGATGCTTATTTATATGCTTCTTCGATTCCCTACATCGAGTGGGTCATTTAACTGTGCGCATCAGTTGTGACTTATACTTGGTCTGAGCTCTCACCTCTAAGGCTAAGCTCTGCTTCTCTACCCTATTGGTGTGGTATATTTTAAGCTGCTGAGGGTAATTAAATAAGCTTTGGAATTGCAAACAGAAGGAACAACTGAGGCATAGGATACCATTTTGCCAGTTCCTTGTGCAAGGGCCCACTGACAAATATTATCTGTTCAGATCAACACACAAGACCGCACTGCAGAGTCAGCACCAACAGTCATGCTAACATCATGCTTGTAGAGCATGTTACAGTTGACAAAGCAGTTTCACAAAAATGATCTAATTTGAACTGTATCTCTTGTCCACCCATCCCCTACAACACACACGAAAACACAGCTGAAGCAGGATGTGGGTACCTAAAGTCTTGTTCCCTGCCTTACAATTTATCCATTTTTAAATAAGGATGAATACTTGGTGTTTCCAAATCCAGTTCCTTCAAGCCCTGACCTTTACTTCATGCAGCCATATTCTGTGGAAGCCAGAGCCTACCTTCCACCCCAATAGGCTGGAATTTCTTTCTTATTAAACTTCAGTAATAAAAGCAACTTTAGAGGAAAGAGCCAGAGGATAGGGAGGAGAGATTCTTTGACATGAGCCAAAGTCTTTAAAAAGAAAAGAATGGGGTTGAGGAGATGGATGCCCATGAAATTTCACTTTTTCTTTATACATCCTGTATTTGTATTTTTTAATTTATGATCATAAGTTACTTCTATACTCAAAAAAAAAATTAATAAAACTTAGTCCTGACTGGCTCACCTGCTCCCCCTTTGAAATTCTCTGGGAGGGAAGGGGGCGTCAGTGAAGAGAACCGGCTCAGAGTGCTTATTTCAGAAATACAATCAGAATCGGGGCTGCCCTAACAGAGCCTGAAAATGAGATTTCACAGAACCACACAGGCTCAAGAGCTGAAGCTGAAAACTTCCACTCCCACCCAAATGTGACCAAATGTAATTTGTCTCTCTGTATGGCTTCCAGCTTCATGTGGTTTGATTCTACTCGAAAATCTAATAAAAGGTGTAGTCGTGGCCATCACTTCTGTTGCTCGGTCCTCGCGAGCACTTGTCTCCCAGACTTTATTTTTTTTTCTGCAGAATGAGCAGAGGAGCAGATTAATTATTTAGAATCCCTACGCAACTATTATCTCAATTTCTGCACACCGCACCCCTGTCAGATAGAAAAGGGAACGAGTACTACACACATAATTACAGCCATTGAAAGAAACTAAGAGGCAGGGAGGTAACGGGATTTGAGCCAGATCCCACAGAAAATCCTAGGCAATAAGAAGCAGAATGCCTAAGGGTCTGAAACCTGTCTGACCTACCAATAGTAATGTCTATAAGGCCCAAGAGAAATAAAGCTCTCCTTCCCAACCTCTCACCCAACCCAAAAGGGATACAGCTTTCAAAATTGTTTTAATGATGACAAAAGCCTCTGGCACTTGAGGATATGAGGGTGTTAATTTTGTTTGGCAAAGTCAAATTGCTTTAAGAATTTAATTCTATAAATGGGAAGGTGCAATTCTGATTTTAAATGTGTTTCTTCCCTGGAGCTCAAAATCCAATTTACCCAGCCCACCTAGAGGGATGCTTTTGCTTTCACCGAGTCACCCTTATTAATCTATCTACAGGCTAAGTTGCAATGGGAATGCCTATATTGATCATTTGATCAAAGGATGTAACAAAGAAATGTAAAAAGTAACTTACTACCCCTAATAACATAGCTTCAAAGTATATAAAGTAAAAGTCGACAGCATTAAAATAAGAACTAGATAAATCCACTTTTGTGGTGGTAAATTTTAACAACTCTCCCAGCAATGAATAGAGTAAGCAGACAAAAAATTGAGTAAGGCTGTCAAAGAGCAGCAAAATTAACAAGGTTGATCTAGTGGACACTGGCCTTACGCTGGGCCACAAAGCAAGTCTCAACAAATTTCAAAGAACCAGACCACCCAGACCACATTCTCTGATCACAAAGTTAATTTAGTTAAGTTAGAAATCAACAATAAACTTTTAAATGTCTAGAAATTTTTAAAAATCTTCTAAACATCCCACGGGTTAAGAAATCACAATGGAAATTATAAATTACTTGGCATTGAACAACATAACAAAACACTACATACCAAAATTTGTGGGATCTAGCTAAAGCAGTAGGTAGCTCAAAATTATGAGCCTCTAATGCTTATAGTCAAATAAGAAAGTAGGAAAATAAATGAGCTAAGCATCCAACTTAAGTCAGAAAAAGAACAAGAGATAAAATTCAAAGAATATATGAAATATTAATTGTTTTAAAAAATAATTTAAATTAGCAGAAAGTAACAAAATAGAAGACTAACATACTATAAAGAGGATTAATAAAGCCCAAATTGCTTCCTGTAAAAGATAAATAAAACTCATAAACTTCTTGTGAGACTGATTTTGTTTTAAATAAATAATGTTACGAATGAAAAGGGGTTTAATCCTCGGACAGATTTCCTGAACATAATTATATAGTAGCTACAAGTAAGTAAAGCATCCTATGCCCATCCAAAAAAGAAAGGAAAGAAAAGAAAGAAAAGAAAGAAAAGAAAGAAAAGAAAGAAAAGAAAGAAAAGAAAGAAAGAAAGAAAGAAAGAAAGAAAGAAAGAAAGAAAGAAAGAAAGAAAGAAAGAAAGAAAGAGTAAAAAGGGCATTATCTTTTTAATATCTGCAGTCTCTATAGTTAAGAGGCTATTGACAATTTTAAACCAATAAATATGAAAATTTAGACAAAATGGTCACATTCTTAGGGAAATAAACTACCAACACTGATTAAAACAAATAGAATACTTGAAAATTCCTATCATCATGAAAGAAATTAAATCAGTCGTCCAAAAATCTTCCCACAGGGAGACACCAAAGCCTGACAGTTTTACCAGCAAGTTCTAACAAGCATCCAAGAAACAAGTTAACTCCAAACTCATGCAAACTATTCCAGAGTTTTGAAAAAGAGGAAATACTACCCAAATGGCTTGATGAAGCTAGCATAAATACCAAAACCTGACAGGGACAGTCTGAGAAAGGAAAACTAGACCCAGATTTATTCATGAACATAGTTGTAAAAACACCAAATCAAATACTAGCAAACCATATCCAGGAACAAGAAAGATAATGCATCATGATCAAGGCGATTTGATTTCAGGAATACAAAGGTGGTTTAATATTAGAAAATCAATATAATTCACCACATTGAAAAATTAAAGAACAAAAGCAATACAATCATCTCCATAGATGAAGAAAAAGCCTTTGATAAAAAGCAGCATCCATTCATGATTAGACAAAAAAATAACTCAGCAAACTCAGAATAGAAAGGAACATCTATATTCTGATAAAAGGTATCAATAAAAAAATTTACAGCAAGCCCTATACCTAATGGTGAAACACTGAAAGCATATCCTTTAAGACAGAGAACAAGACAAGGGTACCCAGTATTCCCACTTCTATTAAACATTATACTAGAAGTCTTAACCAGAACAGTAAGGCAAGAAAATGATATTAAAAATAAAACGCAAAGGAAGAGATAAAGGTCTCATTAGTTGCAGATTATGGACACCAACATAGGGAACCCAAAAGAATCCTCAGATAAATTAATTATAATTAATTTTAAAGCATTTAGCAATGTTGCTGGATACAAAAATAATGACCAAAAAGCAATGGTATTTCTGAACACCAGCAACTAACAATGACAACGTGTAAGTTAAAAAAAGAGAAAAAAAAAAGACTAAAGACTTTACAGGGTAGTTGGTAAAGCCCCCAGGTCTGCTGTCAGACTGCCTAGTTTCTAAACCCAGCTCCACCACCAGCTGTGTGACTTTGGGCATGCTCTTTAGTTGTTCTGTGCTCTACCTTTCAGATTTCTTGTGAGGATTAAATGAGTTAATACAGTTAAAGCACTTAGCCCAGTGCCTGGAACAAAGTAAGAGCTAAGTAAATAAGAGCTGTTATTATTACTGTGAAGAAGTAGTTAATAGGCCTATTATTGAGAGCCCAGAGGTCCAAACTATTGGACTCCAAGATACCTCAAGGGTAAAAAGTCAGGGAGCCACCTGTCACAGGAGCCAATGAAACTCACTCGTTTTCCCTTAGGCTGGGTGTCGAACTCCCACACCCAACATACAGCTCGTTACCCACACGCCCTGCTGTCTACAGAGCAATTAGCAAAAGCACACACCCTTTCTCTGGAGATTTCCGCCCCCAGCTTACCAACTCTTTAACTGGCAGCAAAAGTCAACAACTCCAAGCTTCCTGTGAGAATGAAATCCAGAGCTCTTGTTGGCTGCCCTTCATCATCAAGAGATGAGGCAAACCTCAGCTCCTTAGGGCAGACTAATGCCAGGAAAGCTTCTCAAGATACTAGGAGAAAAGCTGCTGCTTGTTACTGGCTCCACATTTCGGGAGGAAGGAGGAAGACAGGATTATTACTTTTGAGCACCTACTACGTTCCAAGCACTTTTCTCAGAGTTGCACCAACATGAATTTTTAAATTCTATTAACCTAATATGAGATAGACAGAAATCTTAGCCCCATTTTACAAATGAGACAGTGATTAGGTGACTTATTTCAAGCACAGAGCTCATGAGTGACATAATTTTGCTTCAAACCCAGATCTGTATGACTCCAATGCCCTACACTCAGCTAGAAGAGAAAGAAAGAAAGGCGGGAAGTGGGTACCATGTGTATGAAGCTAAGGAATTCAATTCTCCTGAGACCAGAGGCCAAAATCTGAATGCGAATGCAAACAATCATTTGGGAATGGCAGACTGAAAATCAGCAAACCAGCAGGGTATCCAAGTTAGTGCTTATGATGTAGCCAGACAAAATCCCGCTGCCATTTCATGGCATGACTGAACGGTGTTTGGGTTTGTTTGTTTGTTTGTTTTGAGCAACGTTTAAAAAAAAAACAACCCACAGAAATACTGCCACTGAATGGCCTCATTTCACCCACTCTTTTTCTGAAAACCAGGATATTCATGGCAGGAACATACACTTCTATGAGCTTCCACAGAACCAGGTGAGAATAAGGTAAAATCAGCTTGTGGTATAGGGTTGGTAGCTGAAGAACAGGATGTGCCTGCAGCTTGAGTTTTGATGCCACCCGGTTTTTATCTCCTTCTGTAGCAACACTGACGGGCTAACCGAAATGATGGCCCATGAGTGATGAACATCCCAAGGGCTTTGACCTGGAACCGGTGAGCAGAAGGCTAACATTTGTGCAGCACTGACTTTGTGCCATGCCCCACTGCCATCACAGCCCATCTGTCAGGGCATCCCCTTCCTGTCCCCACGTAAATCATGTTGTTCCTCCTGGTGGCGGTACCTAATCTGAATGGGCAGAAGAGGAGACAAGAGCCTGGCTATGCGGGCAGCCCCTCAGAGACCTCCCTGATACAAGCTAATACACATACCATCCAAAATAAGAGCCTCCAGGTTCAAGAACACACTCGCTCACACATCCCAATGAAAACATAAAAATGTTTTTTTCAGATCAAAGCCACCAGTCTAACTGCAGAATCACACAGGTTTTGTAGATTATTAACCTTAAGTGCTGTTGAATACAAGATGATTTTTGATGACCAAGCAGATAAATGGAAGGTCAATTACACTCAACCTAGTTGTGTATCTACCTGCTCTTAAACTCTGAAGTCAGATCAAAGCTGCACGTACAACCTGCTGTTTAGATTGCTTCTCTTCTAGAAACCACTGTCTCCCAAAACTCTCTTGCAAAGTAGAACACAAATTCTCATAATTCTAACACAGAGCAATAAAATATGAACACCCCAGATTTAAGTGCCCCTTCAGTCTTTATTTGATCTTTAGAGATACTTTTAGAGACTACAAAGGCCTGAAATTAAAAATAACAGCCACTTTAAGAAAGCTGGTACTTTTTGAGTAAATGGAACTTTATTTCTATAAATACAAGGAAAACACCCATTCAAGGGCAGCTAAAAGAGGGATGGCACCTCAAAGAAACTAGGTTCCCAGAGGGCACCCCAATACTGAACAGAGGGACTACGGGATCCCCAAACCTGAGATGAGCCTCCTGGACCACAGATATTGACACTTGAAGAATGGAACTGTCTCCATAGGGGAGCCTCAGAACCCTACTCTAGAGTGGTCTTGCCGGGGGCTGGGAGGGTTAACAGGGGAGTTCAGAGGAAAAGGCGGCAAGAGAAGCTAAAAAGTCCTGACTGGCCTGGAAGGAGACCCCTGTAGGAAGCTGGTACTTTTTGATGTAGATAAGGAGCTAACTGAAAAGAAAATCTATTTCTGTATAAATTCCTGAGGAAAAGCAGAACCAACGTGTAACTGTCAAAGCACAGTAAAGCCATCTGAGGTTAACTGACCCACCTAGGAAGCTCCTGGGAGCACCATGAGATTCTCCCCACCTTTACATTTCTGATGCATTTTGTCCTCATCCAGTTGCCTGATGTTTCCACTGTGCCAGGAAGTGAACCAAAGTGTCACCGAATGTTGGGAGGGATCTTAGATATCATCTGGTCCAGCCGTCTCATTTACAGATGCAGAAAGTGAATCCCAGAGAAGGGAAGCAACTTACCTGACCCTACAGGGCTGGTGACTGGCAGGTCTCCCAATACAGCCCGCCACACAGTGATACAGAACTCTACGCAGGACTCCGCCCTTCTGACTAGTTCTTTAAATGGGCCTGCAGAAAACTGGCAGATTGTTCTTCATCGATACAAAGAATGTAATTGGTAATCTCTTTAAATGACAAGTTGTACTAGCCCAAAGTTACCAACACCAGCCTTGGCCAGACCTAGCTGTCCATATCAGCTTGGCCACTTTCTAGCTGTGTGACCCTGGGCATGTTACTTAACCTCTCTGAATCTTATCCTCATCTGTAAAATGGGAATGCCAATAACAGCAATGATTCCACAGGGTGCCTGGCACATGGCAAGTGATTAATAAATATTAGTTATGACTATTACCATAACCTGGCACACTGGAAGGCAGAGCTGTCAGCTCCCTAAATCCTGTCTGTGTGGGGTAGGGGCTCAGGGAAGAGCAACCCAAAATCTCTGCCTTGAATTACACCTGACTCTTCAGAGAGCCTCAGACTTGGAACTGAACCTTGGACTTGGGAACTGGCAGGGAATAGGGATAAAAGAACCCATCTTGCTGTACTAATTCTCAGGCCTACACATAATACCAGACACCTCCTGCCTCTAAGGTAAGTTAAGTTTTGCAAAACGTTAAAAAAAAAAGTGACTGAGGCAGAAAAGTCATAAACACACTAAGCTTGAAAAAGCCCCTTAGAAAGAGTAGAAAAAAGTACAATAATTAGACACAGAGGAGTTAAGAGTCAGTGGGCTGTTTCAGTAAAGGGAAAATTAGCCATCTTTCAGTCTCTTGGGCCTGAACTCTAATTCCAGTGGTAACCAGTGCTGGCCCTCCCCGGGCAAGGTTATAAGAAAGAATAAAATGCAACACCCTCCTCCCTCAACCATAAGGAAGCCAGGGAGCATAAAGCACAAAGTGGAATGCTAGTTAAAGTTTTAACCTGGGCCATTAGGTTCCCACATTCTTCAACCAATCAACAGAACAGTGTAATAGGACCTCAAAGGGTGGCAGCCTGACACACCGGCCCTGGCTCTGCCAGCCCCAAGTGGTGTGACCTTGGGCAAGTCGCTCCCCGTGCTGGGCTTCTTTCCTTGGTTGCAAAATGAAGGGCTTGAACTACAGAAACTCAAAAGGCCCTCTGACCTCTAGCATTTTCCTGTTAATAAGTTCCGTACAAAATCGGCCACCTAAAGATGCAGTAGACTATAAATGAGCCTTGATAACAAGCTCCCTGGGGAGCAGAAACCGTTATCTGATATTTCTTGCGTCGCTCACAGTCCCAAGTACAATGCTCAGCTCAGAGTAACTGCATGATAAATGTTGAGTGATACAGATTCACCACACAGCGCCTGGCATCTCATAAGCTCTTCACATGCCAGGTGATTCTCCACAAGCCTCTCTCCCATGAGACTTTTCGAATATGTCAGACTTTACCATTTCTGGGCTTTTAATAAAAAGCAGCATTGCACAAGAAAACAGCTCCTTGTCATTTCACATGACAATGATTGAACACCTAGGTGCCAGGTGATCCGCTCTGTACTGGCACCCATCCTACAAGCTGTATGAGTCAGGGCGGGTCAGTTAACCTAGCCCGGTGACAGGCTCAGGAAGTACAGCTACTGTTATTGAGGGACTTCTGAAACTTACTTCTTAGATCTGAGCTCTCTCCTGATAGGCTGGTGACTAACTAGCATACAATGGGATGAGCACTTTACTAGTGATGCACCCACACGCTCTGGGAAAACACAGGAGGAAATACATGTATTGAAATATTGTTAAACATACATACACACACACACACACAGCTTTGGGGGCCAGTTTTGGCTCAGAAAACATTTAATCCAGTCTTCTACACTACTGGTTTCTAATCCTAGTTGCATATTAGAATCACTTGAGGAGCCTGAAAAAAATGCTGATGTCCTAGTCCCCAGCCCAGATGACTAGGTAAGAATGGGGTGCGGGGTCGGGGGGCAGGTATTGGTATTTGTTAAATGCTTCCTTAGTGACTGGAGGTGCAGCCAGGACTCCTGGCCTCTGCCTTCTCCAGCTCCACCTCTAGTCCCAAACTCGGTGACAGGTTCAGCAGATAACTCAGAGGCCTGCAAGAACCACAGAAATTCCATTTCGGTCACTCAGCAGACTATTCTCTGAGCCATTAAGATAACTTTGCCACTGCCAAAACATTTTTGGCAACCAAAACTTAAACAAAAAGAGGCTTTCTTAACTCTCAGTTAGTCAGAGAAGGCAATTAGCTAGTCCAGCCTCTGTCCCAACCATTCTATTTACTGAAGACTTAACTGGCCTGAGATCTCATCCTTTTGAGGGGGTTTCATTACTAAAATTGAGGTTTAATTTGTCCTTTCTCAAGTGCGCTACTCTTTGCCTCACACAGATGTTTCCTTCATGCTACAAGTGTTGTCCGCTCCCTCCACAGCTCAGTCTCCAGCCAGTCTCTCCCCTGATCCCATCCTCTCCCTTGCCCCACTCACAGACACAGGCCCACTTTGGTTCGCTTTTTTCATTCCTTCTTAATCAGCCTCTGCCTACCTCTTGGCCACTTTGCTACTCTCCTACTTAATCCCTCCCCTTTCAGCTGAACCTCCTGGCCATGAGGTAGCTGCCTCATTCTAGCAGTCATCTCTCTGTACCCTCTGCCTCGCCCCTACCAGCCACACCATCAGCAAGGCCCCTGTGGGCACAGCCTCCCAAACACGTGATGTTTTCTCAGTTGCCAAATCATCTCTAGTGAGTTGGCCTCCTCCACCCATTGACTCTCCTCTACTGAAACTCTTCTCCCAGGATGCCAATCTTCTCCTTTCCTTCTTTACAAAAATAGTTCTTAATTACTGAAGAAATGTGTACTTACACCAAATTCAAATACAGAAATGCATTAAGTATAACAAGTATAACCTGAGGGTGCCCCTGCTTTCCTTAATAACTCGGGAGTAAACACGATGCGGGACACATCCTTCTAGACTTTTACAACTTGCTCATAAACATGCACATATAAAAGGGCTTGTTTTCTTAGAAAATGGGTTCCTATCATACATACTGTTTCACAACTTTTTTTTTTAATTTTAACAATATATTGTGAATATCTTTCAAAGAGAATACAGAGATCAACCTCCCTTCTAAAAGCCGCACAACATTCCATTGGCCGGATTTACCATCCTGCCACTGATGGGCTATTCTTCAGTGTTCTCTGATGCCATAAGGTCCTTGCACACAGCAATTCACACGCAAACATTTCTAAGGTAACTATTTAGATGTGTGTGGACAGTTTGTCACAGGACCAGGCTGTATTCACCAATTCCAATTGCTTTTTCTCAAGTCCTCCTTGGTCTCAACCCCTTCACCTCACGTGACACAGAGGACCTGCTTCCTGAAACTCCTTCCTGTCTTGGGTATCTTTCCACTCCTGCTTCACTGAGTCTTTTTTTCTGCCCACAAGTAGGCATTTCCCAGAATCCTTTTCTTCTTTCTCTTCCCTGGCTTGCTTGATATTTGCATCCTTTCCCCCTCCATCTTCTCGAAATGGATGCCTCCTAAATCCTGTTGCCCGCCCCAACCACATCTCAACTGCCTGCTGTTCATTCCAACCTCAATGTCTCAAACATCTGAGACTCAACAAATCCCCAAATGAACGCATGACCTTTTCGCTAAGCTTCCATTTCCTCATCCAAAAAACAAAGGGAATGGACTAGACTCAATTTTTTTTTTAATTAGGAGTCTAGTATGTACTAGATGATTGTAGGGGATAGAAAAATTAATAAAACACAGACCTTGCTTTCAGAGAACACACAAACTAAGGAGTGGGAGAGGGACATAAACAATTATGTAACCCAAGACAAAAAAAAATGCTAAAATAGACAAGAATGGCTAAATCTGGCATGAAGGCTTGAAGAAAGCTTCACAAGAGGGAGCATTTGGGCTGAGCCTTGAATGATGACTAGCATCTTAACAGCAAAAGAAAAGACAGCGTTTCCGGGTAAGGGTACAGCATGAACAAGAGTATAAACTTGGGGAAGCGTGGAAGTGCATGGTACATGTGGCTGGATCAGAGCACACATGGAAGAACGTACTAGAGGATGAAGCTGGGGAAATAAAGGTTGAAACTAAGATCATAGAAGACCCTGAATCCTATCATAAGGAGTTCAGGCTTTCTCTAAAGAGTTTATCTATTTGCCATGCCTGGTCTATGTGCCAACTCTGAGTAGTTGTAGCTGCCTAAAATGCTATGCTAAAGAAGATTCTGAACCTACACGGAGATAAAAGTTGGGAAGATATGCATGTGTTTTGATTAGCAAAGTTGGCCTGGGGCACCATATGGTGTATGTATCTAGCTATCTGCTATCCTTGCTGAAGGCAATAGGGAGCTAATGCAGGCTTTTGAGCAAGGGAACAGCAGGATCCAACATGTATTTTCCTTGTATCATTTCTGGCAGCAGTGTAAAGGATGGACAGAGCAGAAAGACCCCTAGAGAAGGGAAGTTCAGTCAGGAGGCTGCTGTAAATAAGCCAGGTGGTGGTGATGATGATGGTGATGATAAACAACCAGATGAATTAGGGCAAAGGAATCAAAGGAGAAAAGGAAGAGACAGGTGGAAGAAATAATGAAAGGCAGAATCAAAATGACTCAGAGATGATGATGGTGGAAGGGAGGCATGGAAATGTGTCAAGGTTTCAAGGGACTTAACCTGGATCACTGATGGACTGTGGTGCCATTAACTAAGATAAGAGCCCCGAGGGAAGAGTAGCATAATCCTTGCTTTTCACTCCAAATCCTCCAACCACTTTACCTGGCTTTTAAGCACCCTTAAGGATACTAGGAGGGAAAAAGCAGGACATGCCTTGCTTGATGGCCCCAGCATTTATATAACCCTACATATAAAACTATCATTCTTCCTTTTACCAGATCTCCAAAGAAATATCCATTAACATCTGGTCCTAAAAACAGTGGGCTAATAAACCTTTGAACGTTCATGCTCTCAGATGATTCTTCCTATTAACATCGTGCTTTCTTTTTACAAGGCACGTTCACATATCTTATCTCATGAGATTGTCATGCTTACCCTACAAGGGAGAAAGGGCAAAGATTATCTCTATGATCAGATAGGCCATTACAGATACAATGGCCTCATATTTACTCTGCACTTGCTACGCACTAGACGCTGATCTAAATACTTGACATCACAAGAAAAACCACATAGTAGATTCTATTATCCCCATTTTACAGAGACAAAAACAGACCCAGATTTGTCAATTAACTTGCCCAGAGAAACAGCTAGAAAGCAGCAGAGCTGGGGTTTGAACCTGGCCAGTCTGACTTCAGAGCTTGAACTCTTAACTATATTATTTAAGAAGATTAGGCACAGAGAGGCTACCTGACTAGCTGAAACTACTAGGTTTTGTCAACTAGTTAGGGAGGAAAGCTACCGCCAAGGCCAAAGTCTGGCTATCTTAACCCTATGCTCTTTCTATTATCCTACATTGTTTACCAAGAGGAATTGACCTCTCCCGCTGAACTGGCAGATTATTTTGACCTTTTCCCTTTTTGACCTTTGTCACAAAGTTTCTGGGTCTTGATGCTCCCCGTCTGTGGAGCCTCCTACAACCCTTCACTAGGAGAGGTTGCAGGCCTCTATTTGGAGGAAAGAGATGATGACATCCATTATATCTCCAGCCAAATGGGTCCCATTTCCAAACAACCAATATCTCACAGCAGATCACACTGGCTTCATATACAGGCTCACTAAGCATACAGACTCCCGGGATGACCTGCCTAGGGCAAGCAGCAAGCAATGGTGGCACTGGGGCCTGGCTCCTCTGTGGAAGAGAGCGAGCAAGGGCAGAAAAACATATTGAAAAAGCAGTTGCTATAGCAGTCAGGTAGCAAGGTGGCCTGCAGCTGTGAGATCCTCACTTTCAAGGCTGTATTAGACAATGATGCTCAAAAAACAAGATTTCTGTGTCTCTGCAAGAGGGCAAGACCCAAAGTCCAGCTCCTTCTATGCTGGGATGGTTAGAGGTGGAAGGACGCCGTGTATGGTAATATAGAGAGACAGTGAAGCGGGAGTCAGAAGGCCCATCTCTGCATCTATTGAGCTGTGTGACTGTGGGCAAGTTGCTTCCCCTCTCTGGGTCTCAGTTTGCTCATCTGGAAAAATGAGGAAGGAGATGATCTCAGAAGTTTCTTTTCCATTCTGACTTGGCATCACTCTGCCATTTCAACAACCTGGAAAAGTATTGCTAAAATAGTCTCTCCACATCTATAAGTCAACCAAAGAAGCAGCCAGCTAGAACCGAGGGAGAGAAGACTTAGATAAAACAAAAATGACCTTTGTAGAAGGTTGCAAGTTAGGTAATACATAGACAGGAGGCTTAAGCACCGTACCTGGAGCATATATTATGCTCAGAAATGTTACAAGTATTACTAATACTCCTAACTTTCAGAGTGTACAGAGAACCAAGAATTATAATGAGCTCTTTCTCCTAAATTTAACTCTTTTTTGCCCATCAGACCCTGTTTCAGGTTTCTGATGTTTAAAAGGTCTGAGGGGGACCCTAAATGAGCAGAGGCACCAATTGTCCTTAGTGTTGATGGACAGTTATGACTGGAAAGTGGGAACCCACCCCGCAAGGGAGAGTAAAGAGAAAATGTAAGTGAGAGGAGCCAGAATTGATCCTCAGTTCACTGCAAACTGACCGTGGAGAAGGGGGTTAAAGAGAACAACAGGTGCAGACCACAGTGTCCTTTACAAATTGTTTTTCAGTTCAGACCCAAAGCAGGGAGTAAGAAATTTGGGAAGATGATCGCAGTCTGGTTTCCACGTGGGTCCATCTGAGCAAACACGGCGCTGGCTGTGAGGTAAGGCCCAACACCGCTCAGCCAAGCAGGAGACCCTGGGACCCGGTGGGCTCCGCATTCTTCTCCACAAATAGAATGCAGCCTCAGCCTAAAGGTCACCCCTGACTTCCCAGGCCCAAGACAGCACCTCCCCGAGAACGCACCCGGGGAAGACAGCCGCAAGGCGGAGGGTCCATCCATTCTCTTTGCTCACTGGCCAGAAACCCCACCAGCAAACGAGGAAACATGACCTTGGCTTGGTGCTAGCTTGCAGGGATATTCTGAAGAGGGCTGAACCGCAAAGTCCAGGGAGCTGCTGTGCAGGGGAATGGAAATCCAAGGGTAAAACCAGCCCCTTTCCTCAGGGGTCCCTGAGAGGAGAAGCGCCCTCCTGAAGCAGCAGCCAGCAGCAGCAGCAGCCCAAGGGGCCAAGTGGAAAAGGGCTGAAGATAATAAGGCACTTATGCACATGACCCTCAGCAACATTCCTGCAAGGCACAGGGAACAGAGTGCAGCAACAGGCGTGCACACTCAAGTGCCTGGAACTTAAAATAGGAAACTCTTTACAAATGCAAAGCAACAAGGAACAAGAGGTAATAGAAAAGGACCCTTTGTCACAGTCTCCTCTCATTTCTAAGGGTTGCTGTTTGTTTTAGGAATGCCTCTAAGCCAGATCCTCCCAGGGATCCAGGATTATTACAGAAAACATGACTTTAGCCTCCTCAATTCCCTCAACTTCAAGACTAAGGAAGTGCCTATTTACCCACAATGCTTGGGAATATGCCTGGAGGCCTTACAGTGGCCTTGCCGGGGTGGGGAACCCTAACCCCAAGGCTGTGAAATCATCTGGCCAAGGCCTTGGCCCTGGGAGGCTACACTTAAAGGGGGCCTCCCTTGAGTGACTAGCCCCAGTTCTGAAAGGGCAGCTAGTCTTCAAAATGAGAGAGGTTTACCATATCCTGGAGACTCTGGAAGAATTGTCTTTTTTTTTTCTTTCCTTTTTTTGTCCATTTGCTGACATGTCAGGCAAGGCACTGGTCTCCTTTTAACCTGACTTTCTCCTCGGAGCTCTGGAACAGCCCTCTCTCCTCCAATAATTTCTTAACCCTGGGAACAGGCGGCACTTGAGAAAGTTGCACTCCCCTCAGTCAAAAGAAATCAACGCAAGAATAAAAACTAAATCCATGCACCTGTCTCTGCCCACCCCCAAACCACTCCTTTCATGCTTCTGTCATGTACTCATTGGTTTCCTAGGCTACCGATCTCAAGAGAGTTGGCATCAGAGAGCCAGCCCATCGATGAAGAGCAGCAATAATTAAGCCCAGAGGCCCCCAGAAAGCCAAGCTTCCTACCAATGACAGCCATCCTCCAAATTCTTCAGAAAGGCCTGGGTGATTTAAGGTAACTTTCAAATTCCCCACAAAGCTGTCCTTAGGCCTCAAACAGCTAAGCAACCCTGCCCTGTGGAGATTACACGGGTGCCAACTTCATGGAACCAGTATTAGCCTACTACATAAAACTAAGATGCCAAGGAAGCTTCTCTTGGGTGAGATTCTTAAAGCTGCCTTCCTGGACCTAATCCCTATCATCTTATCCCATCATCAGGCACCAAAGCTCGAAGCAGAAGCGATAATGATAACGATGCTCATTATCATCATCACACATCACAGCAAAAATGAATGAATGTTTACTATGTGCCAGATATTATCTTAAGTGCTTTATTAGTATTTTCTCCCTTTTTTTTCTCATTTAATCATTACAACAGCCCTGCAGGATAGGTATAATTATTATTCCATTTTACAAATGTGGAAACTAGGGGCCAGAGTTTGGTTAAGTAACTTGCCCAGGGCTACACAGCTAGTGGTAGGATGTGAACCTACCTGGATCTGCTTTTACCCAGTATGCCTTGAAATACATACTACTACTACGACAGTTGCCCCTCAGTATCCATGGGGGATTGGTTCCAGGACGCCCCACAGATACCAAAATCTATGGCTGCTCAAGTCCCTTCTATAAAATGGTGTGGTATTTGCATGTGACCTAAGCACATGCTCTTGAATACTTTAAATCGTCTCTAGATTATTTATAATACCTAATACAATGCAAATGCTATGTAAATAGTCAGAAATACAACGTAAATGCGACATAGCTACTTGCCAGTGTACAGCAAATTCAAGTTTTGCACTTTCAAACTTTCTGGAATTTTTTCTTTCCCAAATATTTTTGATCCATGGTTGGTTGAATCCACCGAAGTAGAGCCCACAGTTACAGAGGGCCGACTGTGCTGTGAAAAACTGCTAACATTTATTGAATGCTGACAATGACCCAGAACTTCTGCTAAATTAGGCTTGATTTAAATTATTTAATTTAATCCTTACAATTGTCCCATTAGGTAGGTACTATTATTGCCATTTTACAGAGGAGTGAAACTGAAGTTCATAGCAGTTAAGTAACATGCCTAGGGTCAGATGGTGATGGAGCTCAAATACAAACCCAGAAAATACGGTCCAAAATTCAATCCACTAAGCTGAACTTGCATTAGGAAAAGCAGGCATTTCTATTGCCCTGCTTAACTCAGCTGGGTTCCCTGCTGTGTCCCAATCCAAACCTACAGGGTCCCAGGGAGAATTGCGCAAGTAAATGCCAATGAGGAAGCCTGTCTAGCAGATGAATCTGGGTAAAGAGGACCAAGACTCTTTCTAGAAGTCTCTCCTAGCCATTTTTCCCTCAACCTGATTTCTGAAGAAAGCACCTCACGTCCAGCAGCCTCTGCTAATACTCTGCCCAGAACATCTAATAAGTGTTTACCCAGGGCTCCCAGAGCCGTAGTTAAGGGCCTTAATGTTCAATCTGGCTCTGCGCCTTATTTAATCAGCACCTGAATGAAATGTCTCTTTGCTAGCAACAGCCTGAGCACAGGCAGAGTCTCTCTGCAAACACAGCTGGTCGATTGGCAAAGGCGATTCAATTCACAGGCAAAATACACCCTGAGTTTATACCACCACTGATGTGTGGAGATGGGGAGACTAGGGGCATCGGGATGGAATTAGAATGAGCTCATGCTTCCTTTCTCCTTTAGATAAATCTCACCTCTCCCTCTTCTACCCACCTAAACAGCTGCCCACAGGACATGGCTTGGACTGTTTCTGCCAGGCGGGCCAATCCTCTCTAACCTCCTGTCTCCTGCCATCTTGTCCCTTTCCTCAGAACCACCAGGCCCAGGACGAGACGTCCTACCCTTCTTCCCTCTGGCATTTCCTCCAGCAGGTCCTATGAAGGCACCATGGCCAAGGGAGCAATTCCCCCAACCCTCCCCTTCGGGATCTCGGGCCGGCAACAGGTCTGAGTCCCATGACACACCACACACTGACCGAGCATGAGCCATGCCCTGTTCAGCTGGCAGCTCTTTCCCAGGGAAAAAGCCGAGTCAACAGAGAGGACAGTGTCCAGAAGAGGAGGGGTCCACCCCGAGCCTTCGGATGTCACTGCTGCATCCAAGGACCTTGGGGGGAGGCTCTCCCTGGGGGTCTGCAAGCAGTGTAGCAAGACACTGACAACCCCAGTTCTCTGGGCAGGTGAATGTGAGCAGGAGGGAGTCCAAAACCTGGCTAAGGAACATGGGAAAGGCCACTTGCTCAAAAACATTGCGATACACCCCACCAATCAGAGAGCAAGTAAGGGCTACAAGGCCCTTTTACAAATTCCTGCCCTCCTCTACCCCAGTTGAGTCTGAGCCATTCACACTTCAGTGTGAACCTCCTAAATGGAATTGCTTTCTTCCTGATCTCCTCGGGGATATGGCCTGGGGTACACTGGAAAGAAGCAAACCGGGATGGGGTGGGTCAGAGGAGAGACTTGGAAGCAGGGAAAAAGGAAGTAAAGAGAAAGGTAGAAGGACAGCATCCCACTTCATCAGTTCTATAGAGTATGAAAGTGAATATATGTGGTTAATGTGTGGCTGAGGAATTGGGCTGTACACCAGAAACTGACACATTGCAAACTGACTACCTCGATTAAAAAAAAAAAATTTCACCAGTTCTGCTGCGGACTTCAGTGGGGGCAGCAATCATCCTAAGAGCACTAAAAACCATCTTCCGGTGGCAAGTGGGATGCCTGCTATCTCATTTCCTGTATTTAATGTCTGCTCGCTCTCATCAGTATCCTGTGTGTCTGTTCCTGACAGCGTGGGCCCTCCTCGGGACAGCACAGAGAACATGATTCTCTATCTCACAAGACCCCCATCAAGGATTCATGGGCAAATGAAGCTGTCTTATCAACAGGCCAGTGTCGAGGGAGAAATATGAAAAAATTCCTGACCCGGATGATAATACACGAATCACTCCAGGTAATAGTTGAGATGCTTTCCTGTGAAAGAGGAAGCAATTCTGTGCCTTCGCATGTATTGTTTCCTATGCCCAGAATCCCCTTCCTTCCTGCAATACCCAGCAAACCCCTACTCATTTGTACAGACGGGTTCATTGAGCACCTACTCTGAGGCAGGCCCTGTTAGAGGCACTAGAATAGAAAACAAGGCAAACAAGGGCCCCTGCTCTCAAAGAGCTAATATGTGTCCTTCGTGAGTCCAATGTCACCTCTTTTAGGAAGCTTTCCTTCATTGCACTAGGGAAAAAAGAAAAAACAGACCCGCTGTCCTCTCTGCTTTGTTCAAATTTGTTACCATACATGTCATGTTGTAATTTAGTTGATCTTTCTTCTTGCCTGTCTCACTCAACTGTGAGCAATAGGAGGGCAAAAATGTTTCTTACTTATCTTTGAATCTCCAGTGCCTGGCATAACATTTGATGTACAGTAGGCTTTGGATAAATGTTTGCTGAATGCATGCAAGAATGAATACATTCCTGTGACCACATAAAATAAGAGTCCTGCAAACAGAGAGTTAGCATGCAATAACTCTGTGTCGAGACTTCCTTCCATTAGTTTCCAAAGATCTCAGAGACTGGAAGCATGGGAAGGGAGTGCAGAACTACTGGAAGGTGATGAAGGACACCTGGCCGAAATCCTCCACTGACACAACTCCTAGGCACCCAACAAGCCACTGGAACTCTAAAGCTACCTTCAAGTCCACCTCACAATAACTCAGGGCCCTCAACCTTCAACTAACACATTATCTAACACTGACATAAACACTGAGGCGCTGCCAGAAGACTAAATGCCCTGCCCACAGGCCACCCAGATTCACGCCAGTCAGGAACCAACTTCCTGCTTCACACATCAGCCATGAGAAATGACTCTCGAAGTGGGGTCTAAAGCTCACTGGCATCAGAGTCACTTGGGAGCTTATAATAAATGCAGATTCCTGGGAGGGTGGGTATAGGTCAGTGGCAGAGTCCATGCTTAGCATGCACTAGGTCCTGGGTTCAATCCCCAGTACTGCCATCAAAAAATAAATACATAAACCTAATTACCTACCCCCCACCAAAAAAATGCAGATTCTTGTCCTCACCCTATAGACCCTACACTTACTCAGACTCCCTGAATAGAGAGCCAGGCATCTGCATTAGAACAAGCTTCCAAGGGAATCTTTCACAAAGAAAGCTGGAGAATCTCTGCGCTGCACAGCCAGGGTCTCTTCAGGTCCCCTCAGCCAGTTACTCACAGAAGGCGCTCTCAGTTTAACAAAAGACCATGGACGTGCTAATAACTCAATGGGGGTGGGGGAGTCCTTTCACAATGTATGCGTACATCAAATCATCGCGTTGTGCACTTTAAATATCTTACAATTTTCTTTGTCAATCATACCTCACAAAGCTGAAAAAGTTTGAAAAGAAAAAAAAAGATATGAAAGACCAGAAGTTGAGAAGCCTTGCAGAGGGTATTTCAATGAGGTAGGGTGACAATGAGCTACCCATTGAAAAATACAAAAGGGGAGAAAGAGATGGAAAGTGAGTCACCAGCCTAATATTTTTTAATGTGTCTGATATTAAAGAAGGAAAAGAAGAAAGTAGACATTTCCAGATTTCTAACCGAGGAACTTAAGATCAACATGCAACAGTATAATTTCCTCATTGCAACGAAAGCGAGCAGATACTTTGGGCAGAGTGGGCTGTTCTTCCTAATAACCAGCTCTTTGTGATGGAAATTCAACAAAAAGATGTGTGAGCTGGAAGCGAAACCACCTCTCTCCTCTGGCTATTTCAAAAAACAGACAGGAGGTTCTCTTAATAGGCACAAGAGACCTAGGAAAGGCGCCCACTAAACCTCAAGGGAACACAGGCAGAAACACCAGAGGGGATAAGGGGAAGAAAAAAGTCAGCTCTGTCAGTCAGTCAGACAGTATTATCCAGGTGCACATTAAACAATGAATGTGCATGTACGGTATTGTATTAAGCTCTGCAAGGAGTTACAGAGGGGAAAAAAACTACTCCTTTCCTTAAAGAAAAGTGTTCACACTGACGATGAAGAATGGACAAACGTGCAAAAATAAGCAACGCAGTCAAACACAGAACTACCTACATGTATACAAAGGTATCAGTTAAACTACTGGAATAGTCTGAGGAACGTTCAGAGGGTCAGGAAAGGAGAACAAAAGGCATTACTGGAATGAGTAGAATAACTGGGGAGTCAAGTCAAGGTCATCTGGAAAGTTTCACAGAGGAGAATCTTCAGGAAGATCTACAGAGGGGAAGAACCCTTGACAAATCCTACGAAGACGGCAATGAAGGAGGCACATCTATGGCAAAGGGACAAAAATCCAGGGAGCCTGTGGATCACCCCCTGAGTAGGAGCCAGCCACATACTGTTCCTTAATAGCAAGCTCCATGCTGGGTTGTATTAACAGGTGCTCGGGAGGAAAGGCTGGGAAGGAAATCTTTCCTCTCTGCTAGGGGTGGGCTGTACCTCTAAGAGTCCCAGAGTCCAGGTTTATAGGCTGTGCATAAGACGGGTATGTAGGCACGGGCGTGGAGCCAGAGAAAAGCAACAGAAATGATTAGAGGAATGGACTCTAACAGCTATCGAGAAAGGTGAAAAGGAGTTGAGGTTTGCCAGTTTCTGAGTTAGAGGTAAAAATCTCTTGGTCATCTGCCAGCTCTAATCAGCTGTGCCCAGCTTCTCTGTTTAAGTGACCACAGAGTTATGCAGAAGATTAAAATGCTTTGTTTCCATGTGGCCCATTTCAGAGAGAAGATGGAGACAGGAAAAGGTTAAATAATTTGCTCAGGTTCCCTAGCAAAACTGGCATCATAATTTTAAATCCCAGGGCTCTCTGTGGGTTGTTTAATCCACCCATCCACACCACTTCTCTTTATAATGGATGCCCTCAAAAGACTATAACAGTGAAAGATGGAAAAATTCTCTGCAAATGTCCTTGGGAAAATAAAACAAACTAAAAAGGGATGTCATGCCTCACTGCTGAGGCCCATATAAACATCATCCCCTTTGACCCCCTGGACTGATGACATAGGACACAGTCCATCTGATAAGCTGTCAGCAGATGGCTGGATCCCTCATTGTACCCATTACCCACCAACGTCAACCGCAAGCAGGAGCAGTTATCAGTGCTCCAGACAACAGATGGGGATGAGGAGGTGTGGTTGGTCTGAAGTCAAGGAGGCGGGGGACAAAAAGCCTATTCTCAAATCTATCAGGTTTTCTCTAAAACAAATTCACCACAGAGCAAACAGAACAGATCAGTGTATACTCAGTGAGTTCCAAAAGGTGTCACAAAAAGCTCAGGACCGTTTTAACATGTGCCATGCTACACTTTGAGCAAAGAGGGAAAAAAGAAGAAAATAAACAGGGCCAAAAGCAGGTTAGCCGTATTTGGTGGGAATCAGACTCCTGATATATTGTAAAGATAGAAAAACAAAATAGCAATGGCGACTTTCAAAAAGGATGGGGCTCACTCGGTATTACAGGCTAAAAACCAGAGGCCTGGGGCTCCAGAGTCAACAGCATCAATTGCTACTTGTCAAATGCCCAGCCAGGATCCTGCCTGCCTGATGAGCACAGACGAGGAGGGTTAAACGGCATCTGTTGGGTCCCACTAAGTTCAGCGCACAATCAGGAGATGTTGGCACAGACATATATGGAACCAACCAGAAGTGGACAATTAGACAAGGCGCCCAACATGTGATCTTTTTGTTAAGTTCCTAAGACAGATACAGTATAACTGAACGCAAAGGAGATAAAGGCCACTAATTCGAGACCACCAGTCTCTACAGATGCAACCATTCAAACTGTCTGACATTTTAACCCTTCTGCTGAAAAATTGTAGATTTTGGGACTTAAACAGCTATAAGAATCTCTTCCTGCTAAAGCCCACTGTGGTAGCTTGGTTCTAAAGCCACCTCTGCCACTAACTTGCTGGGTGATTCTTCTGGTAAACAGCATAGTCACTCAGTAAATTCATTCCCTGTCACCCATACCTGCCAAAATAATTCGAACAAGGGGACTAGCCAGGCTTGAACAAATACTCGTTGATGTCATGTGTAAACACCGCTGATATTCAGCAAGGCGTTTAACAACAGTGTGTTAATCTTGCTGCTTGCTGATCCCAGAACCCTCAAGCATCACCCGCTTGAGCTCAAGACGTGAGCCGGTGCTGCTTCAATCCTACAAACCTCTATCGGCCCCCAGATGCCAGCACCCTTGAGATATCAGACGAGACCAAAAAGAAACCCAACAGCAGGAATATTCATCCAGAACAGAACACAGACACAAGAACTGCCCTACCTTATGCTTCCTTCTAAGGCTGGCCGTCACCCAGAGCAGCATGGCTATGACAAGGGTCTGTGTAACAAGGCCTTGGGAATAAATCCTTTACAGACTGAAACATGGGAAGTAAGGAGACCAACCAATTTCCCTCCAACTCTTCCACTTCCTGGCCTAAAGCAATACTGCCTTGTTAGAAACTTAAACTGACTCTGAGGAACAAGGCCTTTCTATAAAGCCCTAATTGAGTCATCCTGTTGAGAGACAGGCATCAGAAATGTCTTTGCTAAGCTCCCCCTTTCATTTCGGCTAGTGTCTCCCTTTCCTTATCAGGACCTCTGAACGCCACAGAATTGACTGCCGTAACATAGCCGAACTCAGCTAATTCACCTGCCAAAGCTTTTCTTTGTACTCAACATCCCCTTTGGAATACACACAGTCATGGGGAGCACTTTAATATCTCTTTCTCCAGGCTCAAGCTTATCGAGCACCACCCTAAATTAACATGATGAATGCCAAAGTGTCTTACCAACAGTTAAGGGCCAGATCAATGTAAAGTATCATTACCCATACTTGCTATCATTAGTCATTGCTTTAACCAAATCAGAAAATTGTTTCCAACTATCTGTTGTAAAATTTCTTTTAAGAACTCACAGTAACTTTTAAAAATCCAGACATCCCTGCTTCCCAGGAAGAGCCATAGGTAAGGTACGGAATGTTGGACTCTTCAGAGGCTAGATTCCTCCAGGCCAGAAGTTTCAATTTAAATGACATAAAACATTGACTTTGGAGTAAAGGGCAAAGCAGTACAATCGTGCTGGGGCTCAAGAAGTCCTCAGCATGACTCTGTTCTTTGTCCCCACCCTCTAGCTTCAGTGTTTAAGGTAAGCACAGGACAACAGAAAAAGCACAGGTGACAGGAATCTGAACCCTAGTCCCCCAAACACCCAAGGGCCAACATCATGTACCTGTGTCCCCAAGGGTGCCCTGGTCAGGTTCACTTTACTAGGAAGACACAGGGAGCAAAAGATAATAAACAAGGGTGAAAAGATGAACAAGGTCACCTGACCTGGACAAGGAAGCCAAAAGCATTTCTAGAATAGCTCTCCATGGCATCCCCGGCCACTGCTTATGGAGAAAATCACAGGACACATAGACTGTCAAGAGCTAGGAATTGCAACTCTGCCCCATTTTGCAGATGGGAAAACTGAGACCCAGGAGAAGTACTTTCCCCAAAGTCACACAACTAATTAATGCCAGAACGAAGTCTCTAGAATCTTCTAAAAGCCTCTAAAAAAAACCTTTCCACTAAAAACCACGATACTGCCAGCTTTGACATCACACCAGCAGCAGCACCAGTCAGGCTGAAATTAGTCCTTTGTTGACCTTCCAGATATGTGGTTGTCAGAGGCCTCAAGACCCCTTGTTGAAGAGGCACCCTCTGACCCTCACCACCTGCCATCCTAAAAAAGCACTCCTGTCTGAGAGCCTCACACAGCAGTGGCTGAGATGCGTTGTTTCCTTTCATTAACAAAAAGCCCATTCATTAAAAAAAGAAAGAAAGAAGACAGGCTCAAATTTACACAGACGGTCTAGCTGGGAGAGCCCTGGGCTTCCTGTGAATGGCATCACTTCCAAAGAAGCCCTCTTTAAAAAAAAAAAAAAAAAACACCCACTCCAGTCCTGCTGGATGCTTATAGCCATCCAATCAATAAGAGCTTCTTTATTCCAAAGCTATCCACATCTCCTTGCTACATCTACAAGACTGAAAGGAGTTTGTGGCCATTCAGCACATTTTACAGATTGGGAAACTGAGGCCAGGAACCTGCCATCAAAGGAGTTCCTCAAACACAGAGCCAGCAAGTATCTGAGCCACAAGTAGGCAGCGCCATGCTGATCCCCGCAGAGACTGCCCTGCCATTCCGCAAACAGCTTGCAACCCCAAAGAGGGTGGGTTAGCTTTCAAACTCAGACGCTAATTCATCTTTTGGCTGCAGGCAGGCAAGCTCCCATCCCTGGGCCCAGCCGGGCCTGTAAAATGGAGATAAGCATCTCAACCTCCTCCCCCACACAGGGTTGTCTCCTGAGAATAACCCACAAATATAAAAGCAATACAGATACTAATGACAAGTTTCAAAACTGTCCCTGAATAAAACACGCCAGGTTTTCCGAAGCCTGAAACCTAAAAAAGATTTTTCCCCCCTTTCTCCTCTTCCTCCTCCTCCGTGATTTTATAGTTTTAGAACATCTCTCCACACAGGCTGAGTACGGAAAGACAGTTTCCCTCTTGGTCCTCACCCAGATTATTTTTATGTATCTGGCAACTTTCCCTTTCAATCTCATTTCTTTTTCTTAGCACCGCTAATGGGAGGTAAAGAAATCAGCTCACTGGGCGGCCCTGGACCATGACCTCGGGAGACAGAATAAGAGTAGGAAGATGGAAAGGTTCGCAGAAAATAAATATCCTCTCATCATGGACAGAGAAAGTTCACAAGTCAGCCTGGGGTGTGTTTCATAGTGCCACTTGGTAGGAGCTTGATGCTGCTCCAGTACCTCGCAACTCAAAGGCAGACACCTCAGCCTAAGAGCATAAATTCCCAAATGAAAGAGTCATTAAGAGAAACCTGTAAAAGTATTTCCCCAAAGCAGCACCGTAGAGACCAGGGACCTTATGTGACCACCCCCAGGAAAGAATGTCACCAGGCTTCCGGGAAATTAACTGTGGCAGAGTGAATGGAGGGCTGGCCAGGGTCCCCAGATTCAGAAAGGGCCACCTGGCTGGGGCTGGACTTCCAGCTTGTGAAAGGCCAGGGCAGGTCTGGGAGGGGAGGGGCTGCCGGCCTGAGTGCCAGTCTTTCCTAGGGCTCACGTCCACTGTGGGGCTGACGCACTGTGCCAAGGTAGAAGAAAGCCAAATCTGAAATCCACACAAAAACAGCCACTCGTTGGAAAATCATTTTTAAGGGTCCCACTTCCCGCAGGGATGAGGTGCTCTACACTGCCAAGTGTCCTGAGCACACAAATGACTCTGATCGCTGAGGCTGCCCCGGGGAAGGGGAAAAAGTCAACGGACTCACATGCATCATGGTGACCAGGTGACAGGGGTTGAGCAGGTAGATGACGGTCTTGGTGGCGAACTTAAAGCCCACCTCCACCCCGAAGG